>NW_026525137.1:318261-636523 GCF_943734705.1 Anopheles coustani | reverse complement strand
GTATCGGTGCTGATTTTTTCTTAAAATTAACCGTGTTTTCGGTGCTGTTTACGTATCTTTTTGTGTTCAAAGGCATAATTAACTTCACGCGTCTGACTCTCAACTGTGGTGTGTTGCCTAATCGTTGTATTTCGGTTGCTGTTGCCTGTTTTCTGAGTGGATTGTTGTGCGCTTCAGAACGCCAGTGTACTCAAAATGGTGGCTGTCTGCTCGTCGTGTGCGTCCGAGATGGAACCCTGTGATGCTATGATCAGTTGCTGCTACTGTGAGGCTCCCTTTCACTTCAAGTGCATCCATTTACCTGATGCGCTCTTAAATGAAGTGAACCAGCGCATTGACTTGCATTGGAGCTGCGCCGGTTGTACTGCTGTACTTAAAAATCCCCGATCACGGGCGGTAAAAGAAGCCGGTCTCCTTGTCGGCTTTCAAGCGGCTCTTTCGTCAACAGTGGAATCCATGAAGGCAGTAATTCTTGAGCCATTGAAGTCGGAGATTCGCAATGCATTGTTGGCCCAACACTCCAGTCCAGTTAGCAGCCGAGCGGCCGGTGTGGATCGCCCAATGTTTCCTGTCCCCAAACGACGCAGAACTTTTGCCGAGGTCCTTGAACCTCAAACGCCCGTGCCTGCTGTTACCAATACCGAGACGCCCAATCTGATGCAAAACAACCCAACCAGTCGTCACGCCCGCCATGAATATATTACGGGTACAAATACATCGTCATCTCCAACATTAGCATCTGTAGTACGTCACTGCTGGATTCATCTATCAGGCCTTCCAAACACAACAACAGCCGATCAAGTGTCTACATCAATAGAACGACGTTTAAATACGGATGACGTGTTGTCCTTCGTCCTTCTGAAGAAAGGAGTTGAAGCTTCTTCTCAACGTTCTTTATCATTTAAAGTGAGGATACCGGTATCATTTCGTGAGGCGGCCTTTAATCCTGACATTTGGCCCGATGGTCTGCGTGTTAGACCTTTCATCGATCATCCATATAACCGTCAACGGTTACCGCACACCAATACCCGTCCATACCAACAATCCGGCATTCCTAACTCAGCTGATTCGCCATGCGATGCGAGCGCCAACGCCACTCTTGTGTCCCCGGCCTCTCTCCCTGGTGTCACCAACAATACATCTTCCCGCATACCAAACAGGCCTGCTTCGGCCCAACAGCTGACTTTGGACAGATTTTTTCTGTCAAAACAAACTCGATGAGTTAAAATCGATACCAGAAAATCGATCTGAGCCTGATATATGTAAACAACGACGTGTTGCGCAGGAAAAAAAAGTTGATAAGGCCAGTAAACGGAAAATCGCTGATCTTGAGCAATCGACACCTCCCCAGGTTGTTGAACGTATATATACACAACCAAACAACACAGGTACTGAAATTCTTATTTACTGTCAAAATTTTAATCGTATGAAAAGTGCCACTAAGATTCGTGAAATTCATAACAATGTGCAAAGTTCTTCTTACTCCATTATTTTAGCAAACGAAACTAGTTGGGATGAGAGTGTCAAAAGTGAAGAAGTATTTGGAAATATTTACAACGTATTTCGCGACGACCGCGATTGTCTGCATTCAGAAAAGAAGTCGGGTGGAGGAGTACTTATAGCAATATTAATGAAATTCAATTCTGAGCTCATCCCCGCTAGGAAATTTGCTGAATTTGAACATGTTTGGGTTAAGGTGAATCTCCTGGGTGAAACACACGTATTCGTCTCAGTATATTTTCCCCCACACAATGCCCGAAAAGAGGCTTATGAACTTTTCTTCAACACCGCAGACGATATAATGTCCAGTTTGCTTCCTGCGGTCAAAGTTCATATATATGGTGACTTTAACCAGCGCACCATTGATTTCATTCCAGATTCAGATAACGAATGTATTCTGATTCCACTGATTGGTGAAAATGAAACACATCAGTATATCTTTGAAAAAACTGCTAATTTAGGTCTAAATCAGATAAATCATGTTAAAAATACGCAAAATTGTTACCTAGATTTTTTCCTCACTAACATCTATGAAGACTTTTACGTTACTCAATGCTTATCCCCTCTTTGGAAGAACGAAGCATTTCACACTGCCATAGAGTTTTCGTTATTTATACATAGCAATCAACGGCCTTCTGAATGTGAATTCGAACTCGTATACCAATATCATCTCGCAAACTACTCAGAAATTAGGCATAAACTTAAAATGATAAACTGGCAGATACTTTCAGCATCCGCAGAATCTGTTGAAACTGCAGTTCAAGAATTTTATAAAATACTTGATGATGTTGTAGTTGAACATGTACCATCTAAATCTGTTAGGCGAAACTGCAGAATAGGCCAACCAGTTTGGTTCAATAAGGATATAAAACATCTAAAGAATTGGAAGCAAAAAGCACATAAATTTTATAAACAAAATATGAACGATAGGAACCTTACAAATTACCTTAATATTTGCAACCAACTCAATCGTGCAATTCAATTTGCATACGAAGAATACAACTCAAAAACAGAGTCAGAAATAAGAACACGACCCAAGTCATTCTTCAAATTTGTCAGAACCAAACTTAAATCTAACAACTTTCCATCCAAAATGCACTTTAACGAATCAATCGGTGAAAACTCGTTCGACATCTGCAAACTGTTCTCTCTTTTCTTCGAAACAATATATACAACATTCTCTGACATAGATCGCGATCGCGAATATTTTGATTTCTATCCCGACTTTGCTGAAGACGTCAATGTGAGTGCAGTAAACAAACAGGATATACTAGAAGCTATAAACAAATTGGATGCCTCTAAAAGTTCTGGCCCTGATGGGATCCCACCGATCTTCCTAATTAATGTTAAAGAAGAGATTGTTATACCCTTACTTTTTATTTTTAATTTGTCACTTGCATCTGGTGTATTCCCAACACCGTGGAAAAAGTCTTTCCTAATTCCAATCTTTAAAAGTGGCAAGAAATCTGATATCTGTAATTACCGCGGCATCGCAATAATGTCATGCATCCCTAAACTTTTTGAATCCATCATTAACAAAAAACTTTTTGATCAAACCAAACACAAATTAACCACTATGCAGCACGGATTTTTCAAAGGACGCTCAACCGCTACAAATCTTCTCGAGTTTGTTGATTATTCTTTGACAGCAATGGACAATGGTAACTATGTAGAAACTCTTTACACAGATTTTAGTAAAGCTTTCGATCGCATTGATATACCTCTGTTATTGTTTAAATTGCAAAAATTTGGAGTTAAACCTATCTTTCTAAAATGGCTGGAGTCTTATCTAACTGGTCGTAAACAAATTGTTAGATTCAATGGGAAACAAGGCGATCCCATATCAGTCACTTCTGGAGTCCCCCAAGGCTCGCATCTCGGCCCACTTCTTTTCATCATGTTTGTTAATGATATTTCATTTGTACTCCAGAATGTAAAAATTCTTATGTATGCAGATGATATGAAACTCTTTCTGGAGATCAAAGAAGTTAACGATATCGAACTATTTCAGGAAGAAATCAATAAATTCTACATCTGGTGTAACAAAAGCCTGTTACAATTGAATATTGGAAAATGCCACTCTCTCACTGTAAGCAGGAAGCGTAACACCCCTACAAGTTCAATATACTTAGGATCCCAAGTAGTCGGTAGGTGCGAGAATGTAAGAGACTTGGGGGTCATCATAGACTCCAAGCTCACATTTATTCCACATAACAACTTTATAATAGGAAGAGCTAGGAGCATGTTAGGGTTCATCAAACGTTTTAGTCTAAATTTTCAAGATCCATATACATTAAAAACGTTATACAATGCCTATGTCCGATCCATCCTTGAATACTGCAGTGTGGTTTGGTCACCGTTCGCTTCCTCTCGACAAAACTTGATTGAATCGGTCCAAAAGCAATTTTTATTATTCGCCCTTCGAAAATTAGGCTGGACACAATATCCCCTTCCGTCCTACGAGGCCCGTTGCAAGCTAATAGACATGCAAACATTAAAAGAACGCCGCGAATTTGCTAAGGTATCTTTTGTTAACGATTTGGTCTCTCAACGCATTGATGCACCAGAAATTTTGTCTAAGCTAAATATATACGTACCATCCCGACAATTACGAAACAGAGAACTATTTGCAACGAACCAATACCGTACCGATTATGCTAGATTCGGACCTCTTAATCAAATGATGGCAAGTTATAACAAACATTCTGAATCTATTGATCTAACAATGTCAAAGCCAATGCTTAAAAATTATTTTAACTCCAATCACCGGTAATTTTTGTTGTTAGTTTTGTTTTTATTTTTTTGTTTAACTGTTTTAATTTAAACTAGAAATAAGTTATCTCTAAGTTTGTACATGGTCTACTTGTTTGACGACAATAAATAAATAAATAAAATAAATAGATCCTCTATCGGGTCTGGCGAAATAAAAATGGGTGACTCGGAAGAATTGATGGACGAGGGAAATGGAGCACGGCAAAGAGGGGTAAAATCCGAAGTTTCGTAGGCTGCTTTCTAGTGGACAGAAGCGAGCCAGACTGGGGAGCAGTGTATCAGTAGACGGCGACGAACTCGAGGTAGTAGAGGAGTTTCGCTACCTCGGCACTGTCGTAACTCCGGACAACAACGTAAGCTGCGAAATCCGGAGGCGCATTGTTCAGGGGAATCGTACCTACTATGGGCTCCACAAACTCCTGAGATCCAGATGGCTTCTCCCACGCACTAAGTGTACCATATACCGCACGCTGAATAGACCGGTCGTTCGTTATGGGCATGAATCTTGGACTCTCCTCACGGAGGACGCTAACGCTCTCGCAGTTTTCGAGCGGCGCGTGCTCCGGTCTATCTTTGGCGACGTCTGTGAGCAGGGCGTGTGGAGGAGAAGGATCAACCACGAGCTAGCTGAGCTGTATGGTGAGCCGGACATCCTGACGGTGACGAAGGCCGCCAGGATTCGTTGGTTGGGGCATATCATGAGGATGCCGGACTCATGCCCCACCAAGAAGGTGCTCACCAGCGACCCGCCCGGCACGAGACGACGAGGAGCTCAGCGAGCTCGGTGGATGGACCAAGTGGAGTAGAACCTGCGAGACATTGGATGCGACCGGGGTTGGAGGGCTGCAGCCATGGACAGAGCTACCTGGAGAACGATCGGTGACCATGTCAGCAAGACGTGCTCAACTGCGAGCGGGCCATTGAAGAAGAAGAAGAAGATTTGGCTAGGAAATCATGGCTACTTTACCAATTTTTCGTGATTCTTTATACATGCTTTTGTAACGAAATATAATGAATTTTTGAACAAATCTTTCTACACCTTCTATTTTGTGATACTGAGATAATTTTGGAAAGATTGCCGATTGGTTCAGCGAGGTTTAGCAGTAAAAGTAAAATAATTACACCTTGTCTTAGATATCAAGAATTATAAGAGTTAGAATATAGTCACCGGGTTGTCCTGAGTATTAGACAATACCTAAGTGAAAGACAAACACTGGGCCCAAAAATAATCCGGACACTCAAAAAATGAGCATGCTTCCGGCTTTGTGGTCGATTTTAGAGTACTTAGAATTGATAACAATGATTTTTGTTCATTGCATCTTCTTGGTGCACCTTCCTACGAAGTACGTGCAAAAAGAACGGTAAAAAAAATCGTACCCAAGCGACGCAATATAAACATTAGAGTGGAAAAGGTCAAAATTTTGTCCGCCAAACGCAAAGTCGGTAACAGTTATATTTCATCGTATTTTTGTTTTTGTTTTGGACGAGGGTTCAGATTGGACGTAGCCCCCTGAGACCACAACCAACCTTACTCCCTCCTCTTGCTTTTCACCTTCCATGACGCTATGCACCTACACGGTAGAAGCAATGATGGAAGAGGCCTGTCCCTGGGCTAAAATCATAGTTCACGGAAGCTGTGGCAAGCAACTAACTCCTGACGGACAAAAGCGCGTGTTGCTAAAGGTCTAACAGGTACTACCCTGACTACCAGGGGCTATTTCCCAAGCCTAATGCAATGGACTCGGTGCAATGCAAACTTAAGCGGCTCAGAAGATCGATCCGACAGCTGACTTATCTGACAGCACTACCACCTAAAAACCCGTGAGTGGACTTACGGTAGGTTCTAACTTCTCTTGATCGTCGACCCGCAATACCAAGCTCCTGCTCAATCTACGTGCCGGGTACCACATTAGGTTCTGACATCTCTTGATCTTAATCGTCGGCCCGCAAAACCAAGCTCCTGCTTAGTCTACGTGCCGGGTATCCACGTCCTGCACCCGCTGGTGCTATTCCTTGGCCTGGCTAGTCTTGTGCCAGGCCCTGAACGTGACCGGTGTCCAAGATGATGATCAGCAATGGATTGGTATCGCGATTGTCTAGGAACAAACCCGGTGCCTTCCTCCCTAAAGCATCTCAAACATCGAGTAACCGGTCCGTTTCTCTTCCTCACTGAAGCCAGACCGCAAAATTGCGCTCCTGCACAATCTACGTCTGGTCTCGTTCCACGTGGCCTGGCTGCTGTTATGCCAGGCGCTTGACAAGACAGGCTTCCGGTTTGACCCGGTCATCGTCAGATGGGTACCACCTTGGTGCGAGGACTCATCGGTGCATCTCTCACCGACAAGTCTCAGGTCGCCCCATAGCCTGTCCCGTCCTCTAAGACCAACAGCAAAACCACGCTCCGGCATGGTCTACTGTGGCCTCGACTCGTTGCACTTGCGTGCCTGCTTGGTGCGCCAGCCCAACTCCCTCGTATCCGGACGGCCACTCGTGGCTCGCGCATCAGTCTTGATCCAGTGCTCCGGGTCCTACAGAGCACTGGTGTTATAGACCGCGACTTCTGCACTTTGCTGTGAATCTTCCAGGAGAGTGAATCCCTTACGAAACACTCCCTACATCTTCACAGTCCTGTCCGTTGACATAGGGTCCATCCTAACCCCCGGAGAGGCTAAACAGCCCAGAAGGCTAGATATCTAAAACCAGGATTAAAGATACCTTACAAGGCCCGTTCCGTCTGCGGCACACTACCATACCCTGGCCCATCAGGGCATCTCTCTGGTAGTGTGCGGGAGGTCGGGTACCCCTCCCACCCAGATCTCTGTTCGTCACCCCTGCTGCCAGGGGGTCCAGTGGCGCCAATAGAAGGCCAGTATTCCGAGGGTTTAACCAAAACTGTCCAAGTTGTTGAACGTTCCTTAATAATATGAGAGTGCATGTAGGCTCAAGGAGTTGGACAATTACATAATATTAGGGAAAGTAGATGAGACTTAGTAAACGGGCAGCAATAAATGGGTTACATCAAATGGTTTTTCGAATCATACTACCTTCCCTCTCCTGAATTGTTTACTGCAAAGAGCAGTTCTTTGGTGATTTTACGATACTTTTTGAAGTTTTATACATTTTAATGATGTTTGTAATTGTTGGTTAACTAATGTAAGTCTAATTTCATATGTTTTGAAAACGTTTTCCATCGATATGATGGATAAATGATGATGTTTTGTTCCAGTAAAATAGTGTGACGCATAGTTCAATAAAAACTTCAATAAATCGAATCATCCGAGTGCTTTTAACGGTGGCCAAGAGTCGTCTGCATCGATAATAACAAAAATCAAGTGTAGAAACTAACTTACATACCCCTTTAGCTAACAAAAATACGATGAAATTAAACTGTCCGACTTTGCGATTGGCCGCCAAAATTCGGACCTTTTCCACTCTAATGTTTATTGCGACGCTTGGGTACGATTTTTTTACCGTTTTTTTTCCACGTACTTCGTAGGAAGGTGCACCAAGAAGATGCAATGAACAAAAATCATTGTTATGAATTCTAAGTACTCTGAAATCGATCACAAAGTCGGACGCATGCTCATTTTTTGAGCGTCCGGATTAACTTTGGGCCCAGTGTATATAGAGATGACAAGCTTCCTTGAGTGGAAGACCTCCTTTACTAGGTGCAGTTCCTCCGAGTGGAAGACACAGTTGTCAACATTCCCTGAGAGGAAACATTACTGATTATAAAGATTCCCCGAGTGTAAAACATGTGATACAAAGATCTTCTCCGAGTGGAAGACATACGATACTAAGATCTTCTCCGAGTGTAAGACCAATATGGAGATGACAAGCTTCCCAAAGTGGATGATGAATTTTTGAAGTAGTTTTTCTACACCTTCTATTTTGTGGTATTGAGATAATTTTGGAAAGGTTGCCGATTGGTTCAGCGAGGTTTAGCAGTAAAAGTAAAATAATTACACCGTGTCTTAGATGTCAAGAATTATAATAGTTGGAATATAGTGATCGGGTTGTCCTGAGTAGTAGACAAGTAAAGTAGATGCGATACCTAATATTTTCTCAGATTCCTTGGAAAAACGGATCAAATTCAATGAGATACCTGAGTGGTAGACATATATGGAGAAGACAAGTTTCTTTGAGTGGAAGACCTCCTTTACTAAGTGCTTCTCCGAGTGGAAGACACAGTTGTTAAAATTCCCTGAGAGGAAAAAATACTGATTATAGAGATTCCCCGAGTGGAAAACAAATGATACAAAGATCTTCTACGAGTGGAAGACCTCCTTTAATAAGTGCTTCTCCGAGTGGAAGACCAATATGGAGATGACAAGTTTCCCCGAGTGGAAGGCCTCCTTTACTAAGTGCTTCTCCGAGTGGAAGACACAGTTGTTAACATTCTCTAAGAGGAAAAATTACTGATCATAGAGATTCTCTGAGTAGAAAACATGATACAAAGATCTTCTCCGAGTGGAAGAAATGCGCCACTAAGATCTTCTCCTAGTGGAAGACTAAGCGTTCGAAGATGTTCCCTGAGAGGAACGGCATAGATTCAATGAGATATGGAGATGAAAAATTTCTCCGAGAGGAAGAATTCCTTTACTAAGTGCTTCTCCGATTTGATTAAAAAATTCGTTGAGAGGAATGGATTCTTTACTAAGTCTTCTCTGAGTATATTAAAAAAGGAATGAATAACAATGGTAACATACGCTAATAAGATCGTCTCCAGGTGGAAGACATACGTTACTACGATCTTCTCCGAGTGGAAGAATTAGTGTTGGAAGAAGTTTCCTATAAGGTATACAGATTCAATTATAATTCCCTGAGTGGAAGCCTAATAGGGAGATGAGAATAAAAGAATTTTAAAAAGAAAAATAGTGGTAAATATAATTTCCAAGAGTAAGAGGAAGAAATATTTTAATAGAAAGACATTTGTTTCAGACAACCTCTTCTCTGAGTGGAAGACTTAGCGGTCAAAGAAATTCTTTGTAAGGAACGGTACATATTAGATGAGATTCATTAAGAAGAAGAACAATATTTGTTCCGTAAAGGGTTGGATCCGACGCCTCCTGAAGGCTACTATAGGCTCTCCTCCCCAACTCCTACTCAATACGTCCGCGACGTACAAAACGGTAACTTGTCGCCTAAATATCTAAGCTTGGGTACACGGGGAAACCCACCCCCCTTGGGCGGATAGGCGGCCGGGCTGAATTGAGTGGGGGAATGGACTACTACTTGCTAGTAGTTCAGCCCCGACCGTCTGTTCTCCATGTTAGGAGCGGCTCGAACCAGCGTCTGTTCCCCATGTTAGGCGGCGGCTGTACACCCTGTCCTGGCATCCTACGGGACATAAAACAGCTAGGATGCGTTGTTCCACCGACGAGATAGGAGGCGGGGGGAGAGGCCTTGCAAGCCACCCCCTGTATAACCGCAACGAAAAGTCACCACGAAGAAAAACCGATTTGGACCAATCATGCCCGACCCTCGCAACGAAAAAAGGACTACGATTGGAAACTCGGTACATGGAAATGCAGGTCACTTACATCACCCGGGAGTACCAGAATATTCACAGAGGAAGTGAGAGCCCGCGGCTTCGAGATAGTAGCACTTCAAGAGGTTCGCTGGAAGGGAGTTTCGGAGCGCCGCTACCGCAGCGATTGCATTGATCTACCAGAGTGGTGGAGATAAGCACGAGCTCGGTACGGCGTTCCTTGTTATGAGTGCTATGAGGAAACGTGTGATGGGATGGTGGCCGATCAACGACAGGATGTGTAGGTTGAGGATACGTGGACGTTTCTTCAACCTGAGCATTATAAATGTGCACAGCCCATACCTTGGGAGCAGCGATGACGACATGGACGCCTTTTATTAGCAGCTGGACAGGGAGTACGACCGCTGCCCACAACATGATGTGAAGATCGTCATCGGAGACCTAAATGCTGAGGTCGGGCGAGAGGAGGCCTATAAACCTACGATTGTAAACTTTAGTGTCCACCAGCTAACCAACGACAACGGCCTCCGGCTCATAAATTTTGCATCCTCGAGGCACATGAACATCCGTAGCACCTTCTTCCAGCACAAACCTCGTTTCAGCTACACCTGGAGATCACCACAGCAGACATATTACTGTGTCCAAAAAGTAAGGTGACTTTGGTACGCAAACTGTGCGCGTCCAAGGTATTGGCGGATTGTTATTTTTTTATTGTTGAAATATGTGTTTTTGACTTCTTCAGCAAATTTCATGTAAAAATATTCATAAGGATAGGAGATATGATTTTTTTTGTGGCCTACTACACGTATGAACCTCGTTTTTCGTCTTTGGTCACATTTGGGGAGCAAAGAATTTGCTTAAAATTTTGTATGCGTAACTAATTTTTAGCTGCGGATTCGTTGAAATAGCTTTTGGCGATGCAGTAATGTCGAAAAAAAAAGTTTGCTACGGGTTTAGTGAATTCCAAAATGGCCGCCAGGGCCACAATGACCAAAATGGCGTCATGCGACACATTATCCTCAACGATTCATCATTTGACGAAGCTCACGTTCAAAATATTAGGGAATCAATGTTAAATAATCGTCGATTGGTGATTAAAGACTTCTTAAAATGTTAAATTATCGAAAGTATCAGTAAATATCATTTTAGAGGAGGTTTTGGACCTGGAATTCGACTGGTACCAAAATCGTTGAATTTTTTGAAAAAAGGCGTTGCGTTGAAGTGGGTGAAACAGCGCTATCCGACTAAATTGACAAGACGAAGTGCATTATTACTGTAGACGAGACTTGGAACTATGCTTCAGACTGCAAAACAATCAATCAATCGAATAAATAGCGTGCAAGGAATAAGCCAGAACCAAAAAACTAGACAAACGAGGGTCATACGTGTAGTAGCGCACAAAATAAATCGTATATCCTATCCGGATGAAGATTTTTACATGAAACTTGCTGTAAAAATCAAAAACACATATAGCAATAATATAAAAATAACAATCCACCAATACCTTTGACGCGCTCAGTTTGAGCACCAAAGTCACCTTACTTTTTGGACACAGTAGTATTCCCAAATAGACCACGTCCTCATAGACGGAAGACACTTCTCGGACATCATCGACGTACGTACGTACAGGGGCGCAAACGTCGACTCGGACCACTTCCTGGTTATGGTGAAGCTACGGCAGAAGCTCTGCGCTGTAAACACATTGCGTCACCGGCCTTTCCCACGCGTAAATACGAGGCGTCGCGAGGGCTACGCGACAGCGCTTGGGGAAGCGCTACCGGACAACAACGCGACCGCCACGATGTCCCTCGACGACCACTGGCGTATGGTGTAGCAAGTCATCAGCAGAACAGCCGAGTAGACACTGGGCCATAAGCCACGTACCCAGAGGAAAGAGTGGTTCGATGACGAGTGCAGGCGGGCACTATCCGAGAAGAACGCAGCGCGAAACCCGACAAACGACTAAGGACACAGCAAACCCGGCTCTTCGAGAGCAAGAAGCGCCGCTTCGAGGAGTCGGATGAACAACTGATGCAGCAGCTGACTCAGTCGGGGGAAACTCGCCAGTTCTATGCACTTTTTAATAAATATAATACAATACAATTTATACTAGTGAGTACACTGATGGGAAAAATACAAGAAACAAACAAAAATAATTTTAGTCAACAGAACATATAGAAGATAAGATTCAAACAAACCATGCTTGCAGACATAGAGTCGCACTCTGAACAGCTAGATATAATAAGCAAAGAGCATAATAGAACCCATAGAGGTATCGACGAAAATAAGCAGCAAATCATACGGAAGTATTATTTTTCAAAAATGACATCCTTGATTAGATGTTTCATTAAGGACTGCTTAATTTGCAATGAATGTAAATATAACAGAAATCCAATAAATAAGCCATTACAAACCACCCCTTTACCAAGTAAACCATTCGAAATAATGCATATTGATATACTCTTTTTGGAAAAGTATCATTTTCTGACATGCATTGATAAGTTTTCGAAATATGCGCAGGTAAAGGAGATAAAATCGCGAGCCACAATAGACGTATTCCCAATACTAAAGGAAATGGTCTTGAAGCGTGAACCTCTTGACATAATTGTAATGGATGGGGAAAAATCTTTCAGGTCAGGGGAAATTTTACAATTTTTTAACGTCTACAACATCCATTCGTAACAGCCACAGGCAGGAGTGAAATGAACGGTATTGTAGAAAGGTTTCATTCAACTCTCTTGGAATTATACAGGATCACCAAATCAGAAAATCCACATCTAAATCCACTCGATACTATACAACTGCCCTTCGTGCTTAGGCAAAACATTTTCTTTCCAATAAATGTTACTGAGTCAGCATGAGTTGGACTTAATAGTTACCTGCATAAAGAAAATAATTAGCGTACCTCTATTGAGACAAGGGGGGTGCCCATGGCGCAGCGGTAGCGCGAGGAAACACCACACCACAGGTGTGGGATCGAATCTCGAGTCTGGCACCCTCCGGTATCACGAACGGCTGACCACCGATCTATAATATACCGTCTTTCGGTCACACAAACTCTCTTCGGAGAGAGGCCTTGTCCCACTAGGGGATGTCGTGCCACATAAAAAAAAAAAAAAAAATTGAGACACGAGATCAATAAGAAGATTCATATTTACCCGTGTAACAATAACCATAAGAAAATATATGCACCAAATCCTTATTTCATACAAATCCTACTCCTACATTGTTTCCAACGACAACAGATGCGTACCAGAATCATCGCACTGTAGCATACGCTATGCACAATCTTAACCAGACACACTTTTATTGATCGATGCCAATCTATTCATACTTGATTCAACCGAAATTATAAAGATGCAGCATAAGCAAATTCCGATCAACGCATCGAAACAGCGCAACTCATAAACAAGTTGCGACCCGATTGTGCGCGAGCATTGCACCCTAGTAATATGACCCATGGCAAGCCGGCGTCGGGCATTCGAGCCAAGTAAGCATGACCCACAGCGGGCCGGATGTTATGAAACAGACAGGGAACGATGCGCGCAAAAACCTTTGCGCGATCGAAGTCAACAACCTAACTATTCTTGAAAAACATCAATATATCCAATCAGCAATTATAGAACCGATAAACAACTTTTGTAAAGTAGGTCAGCCTCATTACCAACACTTATTCAACCACCTGTAAACTAGCCCTAAGAAACCGTATAAATAAATCGATACCGAATAGACCAGAGGACTATTCGGTGGAAACTGATCGGACGTGGTCGTAATGCCCGTCGCGCATCCAGTAACTAAAAATCTCTGAGTTTTCTTCTAAGTGCAAGTTGTACACGATGACAAACCCTCCGCTTTGATAAGTCCGCTACCGCGAGTGGTTTCACGCAGTATGCGTTGATACAAGGTGACCACGAACTATGGATAACGGAATATCCACCACATGGCGACCGTGACTCCCGGATGTGCAAAATAATCCAGTGGAACTGAGTGAAAAACAATAGGTCCCGAAAACATCGAACGAAAGACAAATGTTCCTGAAAAAAAAAAATTATTACAGTGAAAGTACTAAAGAAATCCTTGATCCAGATCCAGAAAAATTATTGCAGTGCAGTGAGTAAATAAATGCAGCGAGTGAACTAAATGACCTTAAGTGCACCGTATGATTCAGGACATGTAAAAACCCGTGCTAATTATATTGTTAGCAATCTCGCTTGCAGATAGATTGTTAAAATACACCTATAAACTACTGGTAGCCCAGGCAAGTCGCTCTGTACGACTTTTGACGCATCCCAAATAAAACAGTGAAATGGACACAAGATGCCAAAGTGAAGCTAAAACGACAAAAAAACTGAAGAAAAAACAATCCAAATAATGGTGTGCGAGAAAGACAGTGTCAAATAACTTGGTAAACGAAGCAGTGTCAAGTTCACTATAGAAACAGTTTTGAAATGAAGTATGCTACGCAAAGCACAGTTATCGGCAGCAACGATTCGAATGGTTACCGAAAAGGCATAAGCACCGATGGAAATTGTAGACAGTGACAAGAATTCGAGTAGTAACCGCAACGGCACTCGTATCGAGGGAAAAGATGCACACGCAGCGACATTGAGGCAGTGTCAACCGTAGCAGAGAAGGATGACATCGTAGAACGACAAGGCCAGCCCCCGGCGCAACATCATAAGGCGTCGAAATAAAAGATAAGTTTACATTTTTTTTTAAATAAGTATAAGTGATTAGAACAAGGTTCGTAAGGAATGAAATATTGATTAGACACCTGGTATGGAACAGGACAAATTTTTCGTATTGCAAATATCGAGATTAGATAAAATCGGAGCAAACTTAAAGAAAACTCCTTATAGAAGGTACAGACCTCAAACAATAATAAATAAGCTGATCGAAGCTAAAGATATCTATAACGAAACTATTACGCATTTGGAAGTCGCTTTAGCATACGAAAAAAATTTGAAAGACAAATTACTGGTATTAAGAACGAGATATTTCGAAGTTAAAAGGTTACTAGAAGAAAGAGTTGGAGAACCAAAGCTGTTCTCATTAAAAACCATATCTATTGTTATTATTGTCCTATTGAGACTAAAAGAAACCATAAGAAAAACCAAAATGGCTAGCATACTAGAAGCAATTAAGACAGTTTCGGCTGTCATGCCACGATTCGATGGAGACGAGAAAAAACTCGACGGAGTTGTAAGATCCATCGAGGTATTGAATGCAATTGTTAATAATGATAACAGAGCTGTTATCATCAAGAGCATCCTATCAAAACTTGAAGGAATTGCAAAGGAAGCGGTCGGAAACGATCCTAGTAGCTTAGAGGAAATAATAAATACACTGTTTTCAGGGCCAGTTTGTTCGCATCAAGCTGCTCTTTGCCAGTAGTAGGCAGTGAATTGCACGCGCAAGGTTTTTGTTTGGTTTCGTTAGGAAGCACTTTGGGCTTGTCAAGTTTAACTTTGCCGTTATCGGTAGCAACATTGGCGCGACAACAACGCGACCTTTTCTCGTCGTGTCAATGTTGCTACCGATAACGGCAAAGTTAAACTTGACAAGCCCAAAGTGCTTCCTAACGAAACCAAACAAAAACCGTGCGCGTGCAATTGACTGCCTACTACCAACAAAGAGCAGCTTGATGCCGACGAATTGGCCCTGAAAACAGTGTAAATTGACAGAAAAATGTAGGAAGAAGAGAACACCTGAAATGGTGGTAGCACAGCTTAACGCAGCAAAACAAAACGGATCCATTGAGGAATTCGGAAACGAGATAGAGAGGCTCACTAATATGCTGGAAGCAGCGTATATATCAGAGGAAGTTTCAAAGGCGTTGGCTCACAAAAAGGCCACAAAAACAGGGCTTAAAGCATTGGCCGATGGTATGATGGACATCGAAACACGTTGTGTCATTCGATCAAAACAATTCGAAAAGCTCGCTGACGCAATTGAAGTAGCCGTCGAATTGGACAATGGAAAGTCATATGCACAAGTATTGGCGGCTCGCCAACAACAAACACAGACTAGAAGACAAGGCTCAGATTACGCCAACTCAAGTACAGGGAACAGAGATCGTTGGTACCCACAAAACCAAAGATACCAACCCAACTATCAGCAAAGAGGGTATGGTAACGGTTACAATAACAGACGAGGGTTTAGGCAAAACGGATACGCTAACACGAGAAACGATAGGCGTCCGTCTAATCGAGACCAAAATAATGGTCGCAACAACTATGACCGTAGAGGTAGGCGTGGTGGTCACCAACAAAATAATTACGGATATAACGACAACCGTAATAATTCGGTAAAACAAGGAGGAAACCGGTACAGAGAGTACAACGGAAACCCTAACCAACAGCAGGCGAACAGTAGCGACCAGAGAAATTATAACTCTGGTAGGCAAAATGCACCATGGCAAAACAACAATACACAACCCAATGGACGAGTGTATACGACACAAGAAGTCGAACCACAGCAAAACAATGATTTTTTAGACAACAATCGGCAGCCCAACGATTGCCGATCCTCACAATAAATTTGTCCGCCAATAATTTCATTATCACACAAATTGACATGGCTAATAATGCAACATCAACGCTTATTCTAGACACAGGCGCTGATATTTCATTATTTAAAGCAAATAGAATCAAACCGGATCATCAAATTAACGGACAAAAAGGAATAAATCTAACTGGTATTTCAAGTAACACAGTACGAACGCTAGGATTAACGTATTCAAACGTGAAGATAGGAGGTCAAATGATCAGACACGAATTTCAATTATTACCAAATTCTATAGATATTGAAGCAGATGGAATTTTAGGCAGAGATTTTTTTGTAAAACATAGATGCATCATTGACTACGACCTTTGGTTATTAAAAGTTGACATGCAAGGTAACTATGTTTCTCACCCGATTGAGGATAAGGTTAACAACGGAGTTGTTATACCTATGAGAAGTGAAGTGGTACGAAAAATCAACATTCCTAATCTAAAGGAAGATACAGTTGTATTTGCTAATGAACTACAACCAGGAATTTTTTGTGGCAACACTATAATTTCCAAGGAAAACCAATTCATAAAAATCGTTAACACAACCGATAAAAACGTGCACATTGACCTTGGTCAGTTCAAGCAACATTCTGAACCACTGAACAATTACTTCATTCTGCACACTAAAGAAGAAAGTAATAGCACAGCAAGAGGCAAAACAATATTAAGCAAAATAAGGATGCAAAATCCAACAAAAGATTTACAAGGAAAATTGAAAGATTTAGTTACAGAATACTCAGATATCTTTTGCATCAACGATGACCCAATAACAACTAATAATTTTTACGAACAGAAAATCTTATTAAAAGATCAAAACCCTAGTTACATCCCAAATTACAAACAAATTCACTCTCAGAGAGATGAAATAAACAATCAGGTAGATAAAATGATTCAGAACAACATTATAGAGCATTCTGTATCATCGTATAATTCACCAATTCTATTGGTTCCGAAAAAATCATTGGATGACAAGAAAAAATGGAGATTGGTAGTCGATTTCAGACAATTAAACAAGAAAATCCTACCAGATAAATTTCCACTACCACGAATTGACACAATATTGGATCAATTGGGAAGAGCAAAGTACTTCAGTACTTTAGACTTAATGTCAGGATTCCACCAGATCCCACTTGAAAAAGAATCTAGAAAATATACAGCATTTTCAACACCATCAGGTCATTATCAATTCACAAGAATGCCGTTTGGATTAAACATAAGCCCAAACAGTTTTCAAAGAATGATGGCGATAGCAATGGCAGGTTTAACACCTGAGGTTTCATTTGTGTATATAGATGACATAATTGTCACAGGATGTAGCATAAATCATCATCTTAAGAACTTAATTAAGGTATTTGATAGACTTAGAAAATATAATCTCAAGCTTAATCCCGAAAAATGCAAATTTTTCGAGTCAGAGGTAGTTTATTTAGGTCATAGGATAACAGATAAGGGAATCTTACCAGACGAATCGAAGTTTGATACTGTTAAAAAGTTTCCAGTACCAAACAATTCTGATGAAGTGAGAAGATTTGTAGCATTTTGTAACTATTATCGTAAATTTGTGAGGAACTTTGCAAAGATAGCAAAGCCATTGAACAATTTAATTAAGAAAGTTGTACCATTTGTATGGTCAAAGGAATGTCAACATGCTTTTGACAACCTTAAACAAAGCTTAATCTCACCTACTATACTAAAGTACCCAGATTTTACCAAACAGTTTATAATAACAACCGATGCTTCAGACATAGCATGCGGAGCGGTACTTTCACAACTAACAGAAGGGAAAGATTATCCAATAGCTTTTGCCAGTAAAAGCTTCACACCAGGAGAGAAAAATAAACCAATTATCGAAAAGGAATTGACAGCAATACATTGGGCAATTGACTACTTTAAACCGTACAAATACGGAAGAAAGTTTTTGGTCCGTACAGACCATCGCCCACTAGTATATTTGTTTGGGATGAAAAATCCTACATCGAAGCTAACAAGAATGAGATTAGATCTGGAAGAATTTGACTTCGAAATCGAATTCCTAGCCGGCAAAGCAAACGTAACAGCAGACGCACTTTCAAGAATTATAATTGATTCAGATCAATTAAAAGCGTCCATACCAAAAACAAAATCAGAGGTAACGAAGCCAATATTAATGGTCAATACAAGGACCATGACGAGAAAAAATAAAGTTTCAGACCAGACGAAACCAAATAAGCAAACAGGGATTGATCACCCCACAGTTTGGGAAACGGATAAGCCATCCGAGGTTAGAAAACTCTTGAAATTGAAGACAACGATAGTAAGAAACAGAATTGAGCTCACAGTGTACAATCACAATTATAATAAAGCGCTAGGAAAAGAAGAAATATCAATGAATAGTAATGCGAAGTCAAGCCAAACACTAGAGTTTGCGCTGCATAATGTATGCCAAATCGCAAAGAAATTTAACAGAGAAAGAATTGCATTATCAAGTGAAGACAGAATATTTGAATATTATTCCCTGCAGACAATCAAAGAAGTAGCTAACAAAACTATTTCCGATACTGAAATTGTCATATTTACTCCAACTAGATGGATTAAAAGTCAGGAAGAAAGACAAGAAATAATAAAAGATTACCATATGACCCCTTCGGGAGGACACATAGGTCAGTACAGATTATACGCTAAACTGCGAGAAAAGTATCAATGGAAGCAAATGAAGACGGATATCCGCAATTACATCAAAAATTGCAAAACATGTATTGTAAACAAGACTTTAGTACATACTAAAGAGAAGGCAGTCGTGACCTTCAAAACCTTTTAGTATAATTTCAATAGATACGGTAGGACCACTACCTAAAACCAATAATAACAACAGATATGCAGTAACCATACAATGCGATCTAACGAAATACGTCGTAATAATACCAATATATAACAAAGAAGCAAACACAATCGCAAGAGCATTAGTCGAAAATTTCATACTTACATTTGGAACATTTTTGGAATTAAAGTCAGATCAAGGTCTAGAATACAATAACGAAATATTGCAGAAAATATCAGAAATACTACAAATCAAGCAAACATTCGCAACAGCTTATCACCCACAAACCATAGGAGCACTAGAAAGAAATCATAGAAGCTTAAACGAATATTTACGGAGCTATACAAATGAGCATCATAATGATTGGGATCAATGGACGAAATTTTACGAATTTGTATACAACACCACAATGCATACAGCAACAGGGTATACACCATACGAATTAGTTTTTGGAAGACAAGCAAATCTACCACAAGAAATATACAAAACAAAAGTAGAACCATTATATAATATAGAGCAATATTACAACGAAATGAAATATAAATTGCAAAAATCAAATGAAATCGCAAGAAAGAATCTTATCGAATCAAAATTCAAAACACAGGCAGAGTTGAACAAAAATGTAAATCCAGTACAGATAGAAATAGGAGATACAGTTTATATCACCAACGAAAATAGGAAAAAGTTAGACCCTGTATACATAGGACCATTTACCATAATAGATATCCAAGATACAAATTGCGTTATCAAACACGACATAACAAACAAAACATCAACCATACACAAAAATAGATTGAAGTTACGAGGTTAAAGAATAATGTTACTCTTTCCAATCCTAACATTATTCTCATTAGGAGGGGAGGTGTAGCATACGCTATGCACAATCTTAACCAGACACACTTTTATTGATCGATGCCAATCTATTCATACTTGATTCAACCGAAATTATAAAGATGCAGCATAAGCAAATTCCGATCAACGCATCGAAACAGCGCAACTCATAAACAAGTTGCGACCCGATTGTGCGCGAGCATTGCACCCTAGTAATATGACCCATGGCAAGCCGGCGTCGGGCATTCGAGCCAAGTAAGCATGACCCACAGCGGGCCGGATGTTATGAAACAGACAGGGAACGATGCGCGCAAAAACCTTTGCGCGATCGAAGTCAACAACCTAACTATTCTTGAAAAACATCAATATATCCAATCAGCAATTATAGAACCGATAAACAACTTTTGTAAAGTAGGTCAGCCTCATTACCAACACTTATTCAACCACCTGTAAACTAGCCCTAAGAAACCGTATAAATAAATCGATACCGAATAGACCAGAGGACTATTCGGTGGAAACTGATCGGACGTGGTCGTAATGCCCGTCGCGCATCCAGTAACTAAAAATCTCTGAGTTTTCTTCTAAGTGCAAGTTGTACACGATGACAAACCCTCCGCTTTGATAAGTCCGCTACCGCGAGTGGTTTCACGCAGTATGCGTTGATACAAGGTGACCACGAACTATGGATAACGGAATATCCACCACATGGCGACCGTGACTCCCGGATGTGCAAAATAATCCAGTGGAACTGAGTGAAAAACAATAGGTCCCGAAAACATCGAACGAAAGACAAATGTTCCTGAAAAAAAAAAATTATTACAGTGAAAGTACTAAAGAAATCCTTGATCCAGATCCAGAAAAATTATTGCAGTGCAGTGAGTAAATAAATGCAGCGAGTGAACTAAATGACCTTAAGTGCACCGTATGATTCAGGACATGTAAAAACCCGTGCTAATTATATTGTTAGCAATCTCGCTTGCAGATAGATTGTTAAAATACACCTATAAACTACTGGTAGCCCAGGCAAGTCGCTCTGTACGACTTTTGACGCATCCCAAATAAAACAGTGAAATGGACACAAGATGCCAAAGTGAAGCTAAAACGACAAAAAAACTGAAGAAAAAACAATCCAAATAATGGTGTGCGAGAAAGACAGTGTCAAATAACTTGGTAAACGAAGCAGTGTCAAGTTCACTATAGAAACAGTTTTGAAATGAAGTATGCTACGCAAAGCACAGTTATCGGCAGCAACGATTCGAATGGTTACCGAAAAGGCATAAGCACCGATGGAAATTGTAGACAGTGACAAGAATTCGAGTAGTAACCGCAACGGCACTCGTATCGAGGGAAAAGATGCACACGCAGCGACATTGAGGCAGTGTCAACCGTAGCAGAGAAGGATGACATCGTAGAACGACAAGGCCAGCCCCCGGCGCAACATCATAAGGCGTCGAAATAAAAGATAAGTTTACATTTTTTTTTAAATAAGTATAAGTGATTAGAACAAGGTTCGTAAGGAATGAAATATTGATTAGACACCTGGTATGGAACAGGACAAATTTTTCGTATTGCAAATATCGAGATTAGATAAAATCGGAGCAAACTTAAAGAAAACTCCTTATAGAAGGTACAGACCTCAAACAATAATAAATAAGCTGATCGAAGCTAAAGATATCTATAACGAAACTATTACGCATTTGGAAGTCGCTTTAGCATACGAAAAAAATTTGAAAGACAAATTACTGGTATTAAGAACGAGATATTTCGAAGTTAAAAGGTTACTAGAAGAAAGAGTTGGAGAACCAAAGCTGTTCTCATTAAAAACCATATCTATTGTTATTATTGTCCTATTGAGACTAAAAGAAACCATAAGAAAAACCAAAATGGCTAGCATACTAGAAGCAATTAAGACAGTTTCGGCTGTCATGCCACGATTCGATGGAGACGAGAAAAAACTCGACGGAGTTGTAAGATCCATCGAGGTATTGAATGCAATTGTTAATAATGATAACAGAGCTGTTATCATCAAGAGCATCCTATCAAAACTTGAAGGAATTGCAAAGGAAGCGGTCGGAAACGATCCTAGTAGCTTAGAGGAAATAATAAATAAATTGACAGAAAAATGTAGGAAGAAGAGAACACCTGAAATGGTGGTAGCACAGCTTAACGCAGCAAAACAAAACGGATCCATTGAGGAATTCGGAAACGAGATAGAGAGGCTCACTAATATGCTGGAAGCAGCGTATATATCAGAGGAAGTTTCAAAGGCGTTGGCTCACAAAAAGGCCACAAAAACAGGGCTTAAAGCATTGGCCGATGGTATGATGGACATCGAAACACGTTGTGTCATTTTTTACAAAAAAAAAAATCAAAACAATTCGAAAAGCTCGCTGACGCAATTGAAGTAGCCGTCGAATTGGACAATGGAAAGTCATATGCACAAGTATTGGCGGCTCGCCAACAACAAACACAGACTAGAAGACAAGGCTCAGATTACGCCAACTCAAGTACAGGGAACAGAGATCGTTGGTACCCACAAAACCAAAGATACCAACCCAACTATCAGCAAAGAGGGTATGGTAACGGTTACAATAACAGACGAGGGTTTAGGCAAAACGGATACGCTAACACGAGAAACGATAGGCGTCCGTCTAATCGAGACCAAAATAATGGTCGCAACAACTATGACCGTAGAGGTAGGCGTGGTGGTCACCAACAAAATAATTACGGATATAACGACAACCGTAATAATTCGGTAAAGCAAGGAGGAAACCGGTACAGAGAGTACAACGGAAACCCTAACCAACAGCAGGCGAACAGTAGCGACCAGAGAAATTATAACTCTGGTAGGCAAAATGCACCATGGCAAAACAACAATACACAACCCAATGGACGAGTGTATACGACACAAGAAGTCGAACCACAGCAAAACAATGATTTTTTAGACAACAATCGGCAGCCCAACGATTGCCGATCCTCACAATAAATTTGTCCGCCAATAATTTCATTATCACACAAATTGACATGGCTAATAATGCAACATCAACGCTTATTCTAGACACAGGCGCTGATATTTCATTATTTAAAGCAAATAGAATCAAACCGGATCATCAAATTAACGGACAAAAAGGAATAAATCTAACTGGTATTTCAAGTAACACAGTACGAACGCTAGGATTAACGTATTCAAACGTGAAGATAGGAGGTCAAATGATCAGACACGAATTTCAATTATTACCAAATTCTATAGATATTGAAGCAGATGGAATTTTAGGCAGAGATTTTTTTGTAAAACATAGATGCATCATTGACTACGACCTTTGGTTATTAAAAGTTGACATGCAAGGTAACTATGTTTCTCACCCGATTGAGGATAAGGTTAACAACGGAGTTGTTATACCTATGAGAAGTGAAGTGGTACGAAAAATCAACATTCCTAATCTAAAGGAAGATACAGTTGTATTTGCTAATGAACTACAACCAGGAATTTTTTGTGGCAACACTATAATTTCCAAGGAAAACCAATTCATAAAAATCGTTAACACAACCGATAAAAACGTGCACATTGACCTTGGTCAGTTCAAGCAACATTCTGAACCACTGAACAATTACTTCATTCTGCACACTAAAGAAGAAAGTAATAGCACAG
Organism: Anopheles coustani; assembly: GCF_943734705.1. Classification (NCBI taxonomy): domain Eukaryota; kingdom Metazoa; phylum Arthropoda; class Insecta; order Diptera; family Culicidae; genus Anopheles; species Anopheles coustani. Next base: position 612,929 of record NW_026525137.1, on the reverse strand, counting down.
CAAGAGGCAAAACAATATTAAGCAAAATAAGGATGCAAAATCCAACAAAAGATTTACAAGGAAAATTGAAAGATTTAGTTACAGAATACTCAGATATCTTTTGCATCAACGATGACCCAATAACAACTAATAATTTTTACGAACAGAAAATCTTATTAAAAGATCAAAACCCTAGTTACATCCCAAATTACAAACAAATTCACTCTCAGAGAGATGAAATAAACAATCAGGTAGATAAAATGATTCAGAACAACATTATAGAGCATTCTGTATCATCGTATAATTCACCAATTCTATTGGTTCCGAAAAAATCATTGGATGACAAGAAAAAATGGAGATTGGTAGTCGATTTCAGACAATTAAACAAGAAAATCCTACCAGATAAATTTCCACTACCACGAATTGACACAATATTGGATCAATTGGGAAGAGCAAAGTACTTCAGTACTTTAGACTTAATGTCAGGATTCCACCAGATCCCACTTGAAAAAGAATCTAGAAAATATACAGCATTTTCAACACCATCAGGTCATTATCAATTCACAAGAATGCCGTTTGGATTAAACATAAGCCCAAACAGTTTTCAAAGAATGATGGCGATAGCAATGGCAGGTTTAACACCTGAGGTTTCATTTGTGTATATAGATGACATAATTGTCACAGGATGTAGCATAAATCATCATCTTAAGAACTTAATTAAGGTATTTGATAGACTTAGGAAATATAATCTCAAGCTTAATCCCGAAAAATGCAAATTTTTCGAGTCAGAGGTAGTTTATTTAGGTCATAGGATAACAGATAAGGGAATCTTACCAGACGAATCGAAGTTTGATACTGTTAAAAAGTTTCCAGTACCAAACAATTCTGATGAAGTGAGAAGATTTGTAGCATTTTGTAACTATTATCGTAAATTTGTGAGGAACTTTGCAAAGATAGCAAAGCCATTGAACAATTTAATTAAGAAAGATGTACCATTTGTATGGTCAAAGGAATGTCAACATGCTTTTGACAACCTTAAACAAAGCTTAATCTCACCTACTATACTAAAGTACCCAGATTTTACCAAACAGTTTATAATAACAACCGATGCTTCAGACATAGCATGCGGAGCGGTACTTTCACAACTAACAGAAGGGAAAGATTATCCAATAGCTTTTGCCAGTAAAAGCTTCACACCAGGAGAGAAAAATAAACCAATTATCGAAAAGGAATTGACAGCAATACATTGGGCAATTGACTACTTTAAACCGTACAAATACGGAAGAAAGTTTTTGGTCCGTACAGACCATCGCCCACTAGTATATTTGTTTGGGATGAAAAATCCTACATCGAAGCTAACAAGAATGAGATTAGATCTGGAAGAATTTGACTTCGAAATCGAATTCCTAGCCGGCAAAGCAAACGTAACAGCAGACGCACTTTCAAGAATTATAATTGATTCAGATCAATTAAAAGCGTCCATACCAAAAACAAAATCAGAGGTAACGAAGCCAATATTAATGGTCAATACAAGGACCATGACGAGAAAAAATAAAGTTTCAGACCAGACGAAACCAAATAAGCAAACAGGGATTGATCACCCCACAGTTTGGGAAACGGATAAGCCATCCGAGGTTAGAAAACTCTTGAAATTGAAGACAACGATAGTAAGAAACAGAATTGAGCTCACAGTGTACAATCACAATTATAATAAAGCGCTAGGAAAAGAAGAAATATCAATGAATAGTAATGCGAAGTCAAGCCAAACACTAGAGTTTGCGCTGCATAATGTATGCCAAATCGCAAAGAAATTTAACAGAGAAAGAATTGCATTATCAAGTGAAGACAGAATATTTGAATATTATTCCCTGCAGACAATCAAAGAAGTAGCTAACAAAACTATTTCCGATACTGAAATTGTCATATTTACTCCAACTAGATGGATTAAAAGTCAGGAAGAAAGACAAGAAATAATAAAAGATTACCATATGACCCCTTCGGGAGGACACATAGGTCAGTACAGATTATACGCTAAACTGCGAGAAAAGTATCAATGGAAGCAAATGAAGACGGATATCCGCAATTACATCAAAAATTGCAAAACATGTATTGTAAACAAGACTTTAGTACATACTAAAGAGAAGGCAGTCGTGACCTTCAAAACCTTTTAGTATAATTTCAATAGATACGGTAGGACCACTACCTAAAACCAATAATAACAACAGATATGCAGTAACCATACAATGCGATCTAACGAAATACGTCGTAATAATACCAATATATAACAAAGAAGCAAACACAATCGCAAGAGCATTAGTCGAAAATTTCATACTTACATTTGGAACATTTTTGGAATTAAAGTCAGATCAAGGTCTAGAATACAATAACGAAATATTGCAGAAAATATCAGAAATACTACAAATCAAGCAAACATTCGCAACAGCTTATCACCCACAAACCATAGGAGCACTAGAAAGAAATCATAGAAGCTTAAACGAATATTTACGGAGCTATACAAATGAGCATCATAATGATTGGGATCAATGGACGAAATTTTACGAATTTGTATACAACACCACAATGCATACAGCAACAGGGTATACACCATACGAATTAGTTTTTGGAAGACAAGCAAATCTACCACAAGAAATATACAAAACAAAAGTAGAACCATTATATAATATAGAGCAATATTACAACGAAATGAAATATAAATTGCAAAAATCAAATGAAATCGCAAGAAAGAATCTTATCGAATCAAAATTCAAAACACAGGCAGAGTTGAACAAAAATGTAAATCCAGTACAGATAGAAATAGGAGATACAGTTTATATCACCAACGAAAATAGGAAAAAGTTAGACCCTGTATACATAGGACCATTTACCATAATAGATATCCAAGATACAAATTGCGTTATCAAACACGACATAACAAACAAAACATCAACCATACACAAAAATAGATTGAAGTTACGAGGTTAAAGAATAATGTTACTCTTTCCAATCCTAACATTATTCTCATTAGGAGGGGAGGTGTAGCATACGCTATGCACAATCTTAACCAGACACACTTTTATTGATCGATGCCAATCTATTCATACTTGATTCAACCGAAATTATAAAGATGCAGCATAAGCAAATTCCGATCAACGCATCGAAACAGCGCAACTCATAAACAAGTTGCGACCCGATTGTGCGCGAGCATTGCACCCTAGTAATATGACCCATGGCAAGCCGGCGTCGGGCATTCGAGCCAAGTAAGCATGACCCACAGCGGGCCGGATGTTATGAAACAGACAGGGAACGATGCGCGCAAAAACCTTTGCGCGATCGAAGTCAACAACCTAACTATTCTTGAAAAACATCAATATATCCAATCAGCAATTATAGAACCGATAAACAACTTTTGTAAAGTAGGTCAGCCTCATTACCAACACTTATTCAACCACCTGTAAACTAGCCCTAAGAAACCGTATAAATAAATCGATACCGAATAGACCAGAGGACTATTCGGTGGAAACTGATCGGACGTGGTCGTAATGCCCGTCGCGCATCCAGTAACTAAAAATCTCTGAGTTTTCTTCTAAGTGCAAGTTGTACACGATGACAAACCCTCCGCTTTGATAAGTCCGCTACCGCGAGTGGTTTCACGCAGTATGCGTTGATACAAGGTGACCACGAACTATGGATAACGGAATATCCACCACAGCACGACGAGCCAGCGACCTGCGATTACGTATCGGCGGAAAAAGACATTTACAATTTGGACACATCTCATATACTCATCAGCTCCACAGTAAATTTCATACTAGCTTCAACATGCGGCACCAGTACAAAAAACCTACTCGGATCATTCCTGATTCGATACTTTTCGAGTGAGGTTTTCGTCGATGGCAAACTTATCAAAAAACGACACGATAGACATCATGGGTTCCGCTATATATCTACCCATCTATGGAGCAGAGGTAGAACAACGTCGGAAAATAGTAAACATTAGCCTCGCACACCGGCATACATTAAACCTTGATTGAATTGGAGAACAATAGTTTTTCATGGTCATGGCAATGGTCACTAACCAACTCCTTCATCACACCGATATTAGTAGCCATCATAGTCACAATCAAGCGAAGGAAGAACACGATCAACATAGAAGTCGATACAAAACCAAATCTGCCACCTTACGAAGCATCAACAGCCAGCGATGTGTTTCGGACGGAGCCTTAAATTTAGCAAGAGTAGAGTTAACCCAGCTGGTTAACCACCTCGAGTCGGCCGATCCACGTGATGCTATCGGACACCCGCCACCGATGCTATGCGACATCCGGTAGCAACCGACAATCGCCGCGAGGCCAAACCGTTAATCGCCACGTTGCAGTTTCGGCGCCTGACGCCTTCCCGCATTTCCATTTCCATTCTTAAAAATTTATCAATAAACTTCACTCCGATTCCAACATCCAAACTCGCCACACGTTTATTTTGTTAACTCGTGCAAAGTGAATTCCCCACAAGGAGAAACGGAGCTTGCAATCGGTGCGGTGAATATTGGCACACAAACAAACGATTCGCGCTTCGGATGCTGGTGGAACATTCGTCGAACATCGTTCTAGTAGATGGACACGGCCAATACATCTGAACTTTGAGCTTCATATACGCTCAGCTCATTTATCTTACGAAAATTCCTGGTTGGGTCCTGGTTGGGTAATTTGCAGAAAATGTTATCAAAAGTTTTTTCGCGAAGTCATCGAGCAGTAGAAACAACACCGCCATTCAACCAATATCTTCAACTAAGGAAAGAGGATGATACTCCAAACAAGGAAAGTCCTGTTCTGTTCGAGCATGTAAAAAGGAAATGTTCAACCGGCAACAGTTGCGAGAAAATGGTATCCAAGCGAATGCGTCACGACAGTCTAACTGACAGGAAAAATATCCTTTTTTCCCCGTCAACGACGAACTTGGGACAGACGCGGCGCGATCGAATCAATCGCCTTAGAGCCCATTTACATCGGAACCAGCTAAATGGGGTGGATTTTTCCCTTCGGCGTAGAAGCTCATCGAATCGAATACTGTATGATTGCCAGGCAGCGCAACCAGGTTGGATCGACGAAATATCAAAACTTATGGTCTTACCAGAACCAGAACTGCAGAGGAGAGAACCACGGGAGTGTTTCGGAGTCTCAGAACAAACAGCCCGCATTTAATCCATCTATCTACAGTAACATGTCGACATCGCATAACAAGCACGTCGCACGTTCCTCCTTGGCATCTCTCTTCTACGACGGGGTCACGCGTTACGGTGGCGCATCTGGTAAATCGGTGCGTTAGTTTTTTTCGTCAAGACAGTCACTATAGTTACCACACTACCCTTCACGCGATGACAAAGCCAAATCCCGCGTTTGCGAAGGAAAAAAAAGAGGATATCGCAAAAGAGGAGGTCGCAAGCACTTCTTCTTCTTCTTCTTGGCGTAACGACCTCTTGGTCATACCTGCCTATTAAGGGTTTCCGAGACTTGTTTCCCTGTTGTACGTATTGTAGCCCTCTCGTAGAGGGGAGGGTCCGGTCTCGGTTGGGATTCGAACCCACGCCGTCGAGGTGGTGAGCCCCGGCGCGCATAGGCCGATTTTCTAACCGGCGCAACCGCTCGGCTGTCGCGGACCCCCGCGTTAGTTGCGTTATTTTGTTTAAAAAAAAAATTATACGCGCACGTATAACACGTTTATCCAGGACGAACTCACAGTCATGAGGGCTCTTCGTGGCTAAATGAACGGGGTCACTGCGCAATACCGTAAAAAATACATTACATTCCCGTCTGGTTCATATGCTTTTCAACAACATCAAAGTTAGATATTACTTTTATCCTAAGGCTTGGTTCATTTAGAAATGAGAATCCATCAGTGTCATCTCGGAAGCTGGCAAAACGGTTAAGTCAGACAGACGAGTGCCCGTAAGGTGCAAACTAAGCGATGGAGTGGAACCGTGAATCATCAATTGCGATTGAGAGTCATTCGGGAAATAAAAGCTAACCCACATATCTCGGACTTTACTTTGGCCAAAAACTTAACGCCAACCGCTCTTCTGAACGGCAAATCCAACTCCAAGAAGGCTTTAAGTGTTTTCGAGTCAGTAAACATCCAAATTGAAATTTAATACAAAAAAACAATGATCAAAAACCCGGCTCAGAAGCTGTACGATCAGGTGCTGACCAAACTGCATGGTTGCATTTTCATGGACGATGAAAGCAACGTGAAAACTGATTTTAAGCAAATTCCAAGCGTTAAATTTTATACAACATATGCTTATGGCAACGTCCCCAAGAAGTTCAATCTTTTTTTCGCCGATAAATTCGCTAAAAAATATGATTTGGCAAGCCCCATTTCTAAATGAACCAAGCCTTACGTAACTTCGTTGGTGCGTTCATCTCATTCGAGATTTTATGGGTGCGAATAAAGCTTGATGGACCATCGATGTACCACGGGGTTTTACATCTTTATCTGCGTGGGTGTCTTTCCTGGCGCTTACATAAGATCTTCCTTCCTGTCTACTCCCTCCTTAACTGTCATTCTCTCCAAAGTTACCTCGATGGCTTCTTAGCTTGTTGCATCATAAACGGCCTAGTGCTCTGTACACCTAACGTATGTAATGTAACGTCGTGTCGTTCGGTCGCATTCGAGATCCGATCCGTTTCGATTACTCCCTTTGAGGCACTCCACTTACGAGGGTATCTACGGCGAAGGACCTTGGGGTGTAGCTGGACAACCGACGCACATTCTCTGACCACATCTGCCTCGCTAGAAGAGGTTGTGCGAACGACTCTACATATCCTGTTCCCCCCTACCCCTCGCGATGTCACTTGCTCGGACTTCAAACCTTTCAGCAACGGCACGCGCCACCCAATCCTTGTTCATCGCGAACCTCCTTCGCCATAACCTTGATGTCCTTCTCCTATTGTCCTACATCCCTTCGCGTCATTTTCGTGATAGACCTCCTTTCCTGCTTCCCACTCGTCGGACAAGATATGGCCAGAATGATCCGTTAATTCGGTCACTATCGGCCTTCCATGCAGTCAGTGGTCTATTTGACTACAATATTTCCATCTTCCAATTCCGTTTCCGTATCCTCTCTGTTACCCCAATCCTTTTAAAATTAGTTTGTATAGCCCCTGAACAAACAATTGTATAAAAAAATGTGAATGTAAAAGTTTCTGCACTATTCTTAAAACTAACTAATTACTATTGTTAAAAATTTAAACATTTTAACGGGTTCAACCGTCAGCGCCAGATTTGCCGGCAGAGGGCGATACTTGTAAATTAAACGGAGAAAAAATAAAGAGAACTCACGTTCTTTCTGAACTAAACGTTCTATCTAAAACGAACCACCGGAGAGGAAAGACGTGAGTTTTACCATACGCTAAAACAGTCTACAGCAGTGATGTCAAACTCGTTTCACCTTGCGGGCCGCATTTCCTCCCAAAATAGGTTCGCGGGCCGCATTTGCTCCCAAAATAGGCTCGCGGGCCAAACCATATAATTGATTGGAGTGATGAAAATATGTTCTTATCAATGTGGTTTTATCTTAACAGTCAATCATGTTTTACATTTTCACATTTTTTCATATTATATTACTTCTTAAAAATTTACAAATTTTGAGTAAAAGAGAGGGTTTGTTGCTCAATCGTTTTCCAAATTTTAACGAATTCAAATCAAGTTTATTGAAATATATGTTGCAGTTCAACACTATTGTGTATTTTGGTAAAGATTTTAGAAAAGTAAAGGTATATAATTATAATAGCTAACTTATTGCTCCGCATCTGTTATTTTGTTTGGAATGGTCTTGTAGTTCATCACGTTTGTTTTCTATAAACACTATTTATCCACTTGTCTAGAAAATTCTGTGACATTCGTTCAGTTCTCTTGCAATTCGCAGTTCGTGAAAAAAATTACATTAAATATTTTGCTATTTGCTATAAGCCAATACTCAAGGATCCAAACTTTCGATGTAATGTTTCAAAGGGGTCGCGGGCCGCACCCAATGTTCTTGCGGGCCGCATGTGGCCCGCGGGCCGCATGTTTGACATCCCTGGTCTACAGTAATCAATCAAATTAAATTTTGACACTAAAACTCACTGGTTCGTATCGATACTGTCGATGTAAAACTGCGTTAGTTGAGATACATAAAGCAGCTGCTCGCTGGAGAAGTGAAGATCCCCGCATTCGCCCCTGAAGCCTGGGATCCGAGCAAGTGCCCGTGCGATAAGTGAAAATCCCCGCGTTCGCCCTTGAAGCCCGGGATCCGAATCTTGCCACCATCGCGATTGTGTCATAGGAAGCCCCGCGTCCACTTCGGAGCTTGGGCGACACATCTACGAGCCGATCAGCGAGCAAGTGCCTGTGTGAGAAGTGATCCCCGCGTTCGCCCTTGAAGCCCGGGATCCGAATCTTGCCACCATCGCGATTGTGATAGGAAGCCCCGCGTCCCATTCGGAGCTTGGGCGACACATATACGAGCCGATCAGCGAGCAAGTGCCTGCGTGAGAAGTGATCCCCGCGTTCGCCCTTGAAGCCCGGGATCCGAATCTTGCCACCATCGCGATTGTGTCATAGGAAGCCCCGCGTCCACTTCGGAGCTTGGGCGACACATCTACGAGCCGATCAGCGAGCAAGTGCCTGTGTGAGAAGTGATCCCCGCGTTCGCCCTTGAAGCCCGGGATCCGAATCTTGCCGCCATCGCGATGGTGATAGGAAGCCCCGCGTCCAATTCGGAGCTTGGGCGACACATATACGAGCCGATCAGCGAGCAAGTGCCTGCGTGAGAAGTGATCCCCGCGTTCGCCCTTGAAGCCCGGGATCCGAAACAAGTAAAGAGCCCGCATCCTCTTTGGAACCAAGGTCACAACCTTAGTGTAGCCGCGTATCCGCCACTTGGACCCCGGAATCGAGAGTTGTGCCAAAAATTGGTTTCGAGATGATTGAACCATCCGTAAGTGAACACAAGTGCGCCCAGTGCGGGGGAGAGCAGACGAAGGACATGGTGCAATGCGAGGACTGTCGCAAATGGTTTCATTTCACCTGTGTTGGTGTGGACGCCGAGCTGGCAAAAAGAGATTGGTACTGTCCCGGTTGCGAGCCATCCAGTGCGACGGCGAACGTTAACCCCGATGTAGGCGGTATTACACGGGAGATAAACGCACTGCGAGCTTTGCTGAGAGACCAGCAGAGGGATTTTCCGAATAAAATGGCCACGCTCTCCTCGTCAACAGGCCAGCCTCATACAGTTTGCGCATCAAGCACCCCAAAGGCCCCTCGTGCCTGCTCAACCCCGGAGCAGCCATCTCTTTACGATAATGAACTGACGAAGACTCAGCTAGCCGCACGACACGAGGTGTCAGCCAAACTACCACAGTTTTCGGGCAATCCCGACGAGTGGAGAAACTTTAAATGCAGATACGACACGACGACAAAAATGTGCGGATTTACGGATGACGAAAATGTGATGCGGTTAGGTGAATGTCTCAGTGGTAGGGCCCTGAAGGCAGTGCAGTGCCGGCTGCATCAGCCAGAGAATCTGAAGGAAATTATGGAGTCGCTCGAAACCCTGTTTGGACGACCAGAGGTGCTCATCGAAAATATTCTCCAGCTTAACTCCGGTACCGAAAATGGAATGAATGCAATCGATCGTGGATTACGGCATCGCGGTTGAGGAGCTGTGTGCTACCATAAGATCCAGTGGTTTACAGGAGCAAAGGTATCGTGCCACGTTACTCCCGGAACTCGGAGAACGTCTGCCTCCAAACCTGCATCTGATGTGGGGTATGTACCGGTGTACACTGGTGGGGTCCGTAACTCTCGACCAATTCGGTGCATGGATGAAAACTATAACACAAGCTGCAGTGTGCGTGACACCTCCGACACAGTCCATAAATCAACCACCACGACCAGTAAACACGCATTTCGTAGAGTCGGAACATAAGTCACATAGTTTCTGCATAGTTTGTGAGGAGCCAGAATGTCCAGCGGGCGCAGAATGCAAAAAACTGCTCGCGTTGACGGTAGATAGGCGCTGGAGCTTCGTCCGCGGAAAACACATGTGTAAACTGTGTCTGTGGAAACACGGTGGGAGATGCCACATTACGAAGAAGTGTGGCGAAAACGGGTGCCGCGCGTACCATCATCGGTTACTGCAATGCGATGATACCGCGAAACCCCGAATCGAAGCCACAGTGTCAGCACATACCACGCCGACGTCAAAGGCCATCCTACGCTACATGCCAATAAAACTGCACGGTAACGGAAAGACCGTTGAGTCTAACGCCCTCTTCGACGAAGGTTCATCGGTAACCCTCATGGACCACACGTTACTACAGGAGCTAAACCTGGAAGGCTACGCAAATCCTATATGCCTGAGCTGGACCGGCGAACAAACCCGGGACGAGCCCCACTCCCGGACAGTATCGTTGAAAATCTCCGCCGTTGGCGAGAACGGCAAGAGCTACGTTATGCCCAAGGTGCACACAGTAGCTGACCTGGCACTTTCGGCACAAACGTTATCAGCCCAGGAGCTTGCTGAAGCGTACATCCATCTTCGGGATCTTGACATCTTGAGTTACTCCAATGCCAAGCCGCGTGTACTCATCGGTATGGATAATTATAACCTGACCTGCCCGTTACGAGTAGTCGAAGGAACCCCGGGACAACCAGTGGCTACCAAAACCAGACTTGGATGGCTGGCCTGTGGGCTACAGGATGCACAATCTCGGATAAGAACCCAGTCGCTGAACGCTCACATGTGTACCTGCAAGATCGCCGACATTAAGCTGGAAGAAGCGTTGCGTATGTAATTTCTAACCGACAACGACAACTATAGACAGCCTGCGATGACACTCTCCAAGGATGACGAACGTGCCCTTCAGCTGCTGAAAAGTACGACTCGCTTGTCGGACAACCGCTACGAAACCGGACTGTTATGGCGATCGGATGATGTGCAGTTACCAAACAATCGAAAAATGGCTATGGGAAGAATGGAGTGGCTGGAACGGCGTATGCGACGTGATAAAGAACTGGCGCGATCCGTCAACAAAAAAATCGAGGAACACATCCAGAAAGGGTATGTACGAAAACTGTCTCGAGAAGAACTAATGGCGACTCATAATTTCTGTAGAATGTGGTACCTGCCGATATTTCCGGTGGTGAACCCAAACAAACCAGGCAACGTGCGCCTCGTGTGGGATGCAGCAGCAATCGTAAGAGGCGTTTCATTGAACAGTAACTTGTTGACTGGCCCAGATCTCCTGACACCGTTGCCCACCGTACTCTACAAATTTCGCGAATATCGATTCGCTATAGTCGCTGATATACGAGAAATGTGCCATCAGGTGGTGATCAGGAAGGAGGACGAACACAGTCAACGCTTCCTGTGACGCTGGTGCGACCGCGACCGTGAAGTGGAAGAATTTGTTATGACAAGGATGACCTTCGGCGCTACGTGTTCGCCAAGCTGCGCCCAACACATAAAAAAACGTCAATTCCGACAGATTTGCCGAACAATACCCACAGGCTGTATTATGCATTAAAGATCAACATTACGTCGACGACCTTATGGCCAGTACTGAACGAGAAGAAGATGCCGTTAAACTAGCGACCGAGGTACAACTTATCCATAAACAGAGAGGGTTCGAGCTCCACAACTGGTTATCAAATTCGTCCAAGATTGTCGAAAGCTTTGAAGGCAACGTAGGGCAACAGATAGAAATGAACTTTGATCCACCGAATAGCATGCAAAAGGCGCTAGGAATGCGGTGGGTTAGACAGCTCGATACCTTCAGTTTCCGACAGACGCCCAACCGTGATCGCGAACCAAGCGACAACTTCTGAGAATCCTCATGAGTACTTATGATCCACTTTGGTTGATCGCTTCCTTCCGGATGTTCTTGACGAATCTATTCCCAACGAACAAGACAGCAGATGGAAGGAATGGCTGTGCGGGCTCCCGTGTATAGAAAGCGTAAAGATTCCTCGCCGCTACCGTCGTCAAGCTCTCATAGACGACATGGAAGTTCAGCTACATGTCCTTCGTAGATGCCGGGAAAGCCGGTTACGCAGCAGTAGCATACCATCGTTTCGCAACCGAGGAGCAGATAAAGTGGACAGCCTGACTCCATCGAAGGACGGCTTCACAAGAGGAGCAGTAGTGGTTATCGCGCGAGGAATACAGTTCGAAAGGTCAATTGTGAAGCTAATAATTATTGACGTTGAACCTATAGAAAGTGCGATAAGAAAACAGTAGCCGCACTGGGGGAGTGTTAAAAATTTAAACATTTTAACGGGTTGAAACGTCAGCGCCAGGTTTGCCGGCAGAGGGCGATACATGTAAATAAAACGGAGAGAAAATAAAGAGAACTCACGTTCTTTCTGAGCCGAACGTTCTATCTAAAACGAACCACCGGAGAGGAAAGACGTGAGTTTTAGCATACGCTAAAACAGTCTACAGTACTCAATCAAATTAAAATTTGACAACTATATATACTATTTTTAACGCTGTGTTTATCATTCACGTGTGACGGAGTGAGTCTAGCGTACACCCCAGGTTTTTCAAGCGCCCCATCATTCCGGTCGCTACGTCGGTTACTTGTTAATCACCTACCTGAGCCAAAGGTGGTCCACACACCAGGAGTAACCGAGGAGCCACACGTGAAGCTTTTTACACCGAACGAACGTTTTTTCGAGCGGCTGGAGCTTTCCGTGTGTCACTACTGCCTCTCGCTCTAATGGCAGTTGTCTTTTTCGTTCCTTCGGTTCACGTTCGGTGTTGAAGCTATGCTCAGAATTCGAGCGAACGTGCGCTAGGCTAGCGCACAGAAAAAGTCGAGTGAATTTTTTGGGCATTCTTCCCCTTCCATGTACAGGTAAAAAAAACAGATCAACTGTTATAAATATGGTATACACCGACTGCCGCAAAAAGCTCAGGCCAAAAAATTCGGTCTACGCGGTCGTTCGCTCACGTGTGGCTCCTCGGTAAGATGGAAAACTGTCTGGAGTAATATACTTAACAGAAGACTCCCGTCAGACCAACGATTGATTCTCTACTTACTTGCAAACAACAAAATGCAACACGGTCAACTACTGCATCGGATGAGACGTGTACCAACAGACACGTGTGCGTCGTGCCCCGAAGTGGACACCCTGGAGCATAAGTTTACGCTGTGTCCAGGAGTTACCGCGGCCTGGGACCTGCTGCGAAGTGTGACTCACAGTTTTTCTCCAAGATGGTCACGTACGTTTACGGGGCTACGATAGCCAATACTGGCTGGAATGAGCACCCACATGCGCCTCACTATACTTCGTCCCTACGCCAACTATATCATCCACATCGTTGGAAACAACATCGTGTGATTGATCTTGACATCACTGTACCAAAACCTATGGATTTTCTGTACAAATAAACAATATTTTACAAAAAAAAGTAGAGGGAATTTCAGGGAATACGGAGACCTTTAAATATAAGCGAAACAAGTAACGTAGTTACACTTGAAGTACGAAGGTTCGTTTTGCGTAGCTCTCGGTTTTAAATTGTTTTACGGTCATATTTCGTCACTCTGCGTGATTATTTTTTCGTATACGTGAGTGAAAATTTGCAGTGCTATAAGACGGATGTTTTGGCATCGATCCGCAGTGCGAGTGATCTACTAAAGATCACTGACAATGAAATAGAACTTGTGAAGGTGCTGCAACAGGCGGGGTTGCTCGCCACTAGCATGTTGTGCGAAAAGTGTGGCCGCTTCATGACATTCAAGTCTACGAAGCGTGCTAATTCGTGCAAGTGGGTTTGTATAAAAACCCTAATCTGCCCAGGGAGTGAATGTACGGTCCGTACGGGCAGTATATTCAATAACTCCACCCTTCACCCCCCAGCTTATGCGAGTGGTTTTTGTTTAGGCGCTTAACAGCAAGTTAGAGTTCGCGGCTACCGATTCCGGTACATAGCGAAAGACCGCTGGAAAGTGGTATCAAATATTAAAAAAAATTGAGTGCCGATCACGTGTTTCACCACCAGAATCAAATTGGTGACGAGGGATGCGTATTTGAACTCGACGCATCCGTCGTCACCCAGCGGAAATATCACCGGGGACGAATGTCGTACAACTACCAAGTGTGGGTTTTTGGAGGCATTTGTCGTGAAACCAGAGATATTTTCGTTGAGATCGTGGAGAAGCGTGATCGTGTAACTCTTCGCAATCTTATTGTCGCTATCGAGCCGGTTTGTATGGAGTACATTACGGAGTACGAAGTCAAACGCCGAAACGATGACATAATTTTAACTATTTGGAATATCATCAAAATAGCACATAGCTAAAAAAGGGTCACTAGCTCTTGCAAAAGCTATACGCTTCCTGCGTTCGTTCCCTAAACATATAATTTTTTGGCTAGCAAAAGGTTACATGTATACAACTTAAATGTTTTACAAAATGTGTATTCTTGAACTCCGACCACAACCTCATCGTGGTGCCTGGAGTAAGATCTCGGAACGTATTAAGTTCTTCAGCACTTTGTGCAACGATCGTATACTAATTAATAAATTAATTAATTAATTAATTAATTTATTTTATTTATTTATTTATTTATTTATGTATTTATTTATTTATTTATTTATTTATTTATTTATTTATTTATTTATTTATTTATTTATTTATTTATTTATTTATTTATTTATTTATTTATTTATTTATTTATTTATTTATTTATTTATTTATTTATTTATTTATTTATTTATTTATTTATTTATTTATTTATTTATTTATTTATTTATTTATTTATTTATTTATTTATTTATTTATATATTTATGTATTTATTTATTTATTTATTTATTTATTTATTTATTTATTTATTTATTTATTTATTTGTTTGTTTATTTATTCAGGCTTACAAAGCAAACATAAAAAATTGTCTGCAAAGGCCACAGGTAAGATGATAGCAAAACATTTGCAAATATTTTTCACTAAAACAAATCATTTCCTTTTCCAGACGTTAATATATGTAGCAGATACAGCCAAAAGAGAGTGCACAACTTCTCGGAATACATTATGGGAACTGTTCAACGTTTTTTGATTACATATCGGTACCTTTTCATCCCGGTAGCTGTCGGTAGATAGGACAGGCCCACTTCGTACTAGGAGAAAAAACTTAACTAAATTAAATATGTTTTCCATTTCAGTTTAAACTGTGCACTGCGTAGAAAAAATCCTAGGGAAGCTGATTCATTCGAAGCTTAACGGACATGGGCTGTACCAGATAACTTTATATAATAATTCCTACATCCTAGGGAATTTCACGGAGACATCTTGCTACGCCGATAAACACTCGACAAACATATCCTTTTATTGAAAGTCGATCGATAATATTGTTTACCAAGAGTGCTTTGCAACATAGCAAGGCAATTTTACACCACACAGTATAGTAACAGTCAGTTTGATATCATTCATCTTGGGCTGACAAAGACTTGCTACCCTCTCTACTTGTAGAGCTTCGTCCACCGTTTAGCCGAACTTTCATACCAAGAGGCTTTACTTTACCTTTTTTAAAACATTGCAGCGCTCTTCTCGGATGAAAACAGCTTCTGGCACTGTTTCTGTGACGAAATGATCTCTGATCACCGAAAGCACAGGAATATCATCAGCAAACTTCGCTCTCACCCATTCTCAATTGTTTGCATCACCTATCCGCATCTACTGTTCCAACGCGGATCAGTTGTATGGATGACCGTTCATCATTGTAAATGGCTCTGGTTCTGTTTTTCTGTAATGTTCTTTCCTGTAATTGTAAGTACCACTGCACCACCTTTTTAATGTTTTGTTAACATACCGTCTTACACTGTTTTCAGGGCCAATTCGCCGTCATCAAGCTGCTCTTTGTTGGTATTAGGCAGTCAATTGCACGCGCACGGCTTTTGTTTGGCTTCGTTAGGAAGCACTTTGAGCTTGTTAAGTTTAACTTTGCCATTATCGGTAGCAACATTGACGCGCCGAAAAGGGGTAGCGCTCTCACTTGTCAAACGCTCCGGGATGGGTTTGAATGAGCCGTTATGATATTTTAATGGAAATAAATCTTCGAAAAAAACATTTTAGAAGCTGTGTTGTGGATGTAAATTATATTTTAGGGATTTTTAATCTGTTATAAAAGATGTTACGAAACGTGAGCGATGACAAGTACAGCGGGCATTTTATGGTTTCGATGTGTATTTGCAATAGTATTTACAAACCAAACACAATGACTAGCAGTGATTTAAACGTAAAAAGTCAACTGTTTACATCGGTGTAAACATTTTGAATTACAAATTCAAAATTTACCAGTATAAAATGAATTAACAATTTATATCGTAGTATGTCACGAGATAGTTGGTTGCATGTAGTTGTTTGCCCAGCTTCAGCCGAAGCCGATGGGATGCTATAACGGTATTGTATTGTAATCGTTGATCGATCAGTGCGTTGCACCTGCCTTTCGGATACGTCTGCCTTTTGTTTCTTACTGAGGATTATCATTAGCGTTATCAGTCCGTTCAGTACGGTTTTGGTCATCAACGTCGTAGGTGCTAAGTGTCAAACAGTTAGAAAGTGTCAATCTTTCCTTTGAAGTCCATTTGTAGCAGCAAAAACTTGTAATATAAATTCCTTTATAGTAAAAATTGTTCTAAAACATATATTAACCTAAAACATCAAAATTTCAAAATAGGTAGAAAATGGAAAATAGTGCAGAAAAACGAGTATACAAAAGCACAAGCAATGCAGATCGTGAACGTGTGGTTGCAGCATACGAGAATGGTGCTAGGATAGGCAGCATCGCTGATATGTTTGACATTAAGCGAACAACGGTTAGAGCAATTTTAAAAAAATTTCAAACAACTATGCAAGTAGATGCAGGCGTACGAGGAGGATCGCGCCCAAAAAAATTGAATGAGCAACATATAGCAAAAATACGAGAATGGATTGATGCGGACTGCAGCATATCGTTGAAAAAAATTGTGAAAAAAGTAGAGGAGACTTTCAACATTAATGTGTCAACTACAACAATTCATTCATCAATCCAAGGGTTTTTTTATTCATTGAAAAGAGTCAGAACCGTACCACAAAGACGGAACATTCCAAATACGATAGACAGCCGTAAGCAGTATGCCGTAGATTTTTCAGGACTTCCTGGTACTTTTAATGAAAGCGAAATAATATTTCTTGATGAAGTGGGCTTCAATGTCTCGATGCGCTGCACTCGTGGACGATCATTGAAAGGAAAACCAGCAGTGAAAGAAGTTCCAGCAATACGCTCCAGGAATATTTCAATAGTATGTGCAATGAACAGGTGCGGAATTATTCATTATGTATCACGGAATAGGGCAATCAATAAGGATTTTTTCATGGAATATTTAACAGAACTTTTCGAAAAATTGGATGATATGAATATCACTCAATATGTAATAATATTAGACAACGTAGCGTTTCATCGGTCAGAAGAAGTAAGGCAAATGGTCGAAGAAAAAGGTCAAAAAATAATGTATTTGCCTCCATACAGCCCGTTCCTCAACCCTATTGAGAATATGTTTTCTCAATGGAAACAGTTGACAAAACGGGAAAACCCGCAAAATGAAGAAGAATTGATGACCGCAATCCAGGAAGCTGCTGGACATATTCGTCCCTCTGATTGCGAGAATTATTTTCGACATATGTGGACTTACATTCCACGTTGTCTCAATAGTGAGATTATTGATACATAAGGTTTAGTGTGTAAGATATTAGTTTACGGTGTAGGGTTTTGTATTTAAGATATTTAGGTAATTAAACTGTGCCAAAAAAATCAAGGCTCATAAAAAACTGAATTCAAAGAACTGTATAAATATAAAGCATAAAATATCAGACCATCTTGTTAAACGATTTTTAAAGTTTTATTTTCCTTAACAATTTGCAATGACTCATTCGAAACAATTTTACCGATGAATAAATCCTCAGTAAGAAACAAAAGGCAGACGTATCCGAAAGGCAGGTGCAACGCACTGATCGATCAACGATTACAATACAATACCGTTATAGCATCCCATCGGCTTCGGCTGAAGCTGGGCAAACAACTACATGCAACCAACTATCTCGTGACATACTACGATATAAATTGTTAATTCATTTTATACTGGTAAATTTTGAATTTGTAATTCAAAATGTTTACACCGATGTAAACAGTTGACTTTTTAGGTTTAAATCACTGCTAGTCATTGTGTTTGGTTTGTAAATACTATTGCAAATACACATCGAAACCATAAAATGCCCGCTGTACTTGTCATCGCTCACGTTTCGTAACATCTTTTATAACAGATTAAAAATCCCTAAAATATAATTTACATCCACAACACAGCTTCTAAAATGTTTTTTTCGAAGATTTATTTCCATTAAAATATCATAACGGCTCATTCAAACCCATCCCGGAGCGTTTGACAAGTGAGAGCGCTACCCCTTTTCGGCGCGTCAATGTTGCTACCGATAATGGCAAAGTTAAACTTAACAAGCTCAAAGTGCTTCCTAACGAAGCCAAACAAAAGCCGTGCGCGTGCAATTGACTGCCTAATACCAACAAAGAGCAGCTTGATGACGGCGAATTGGCCCTGAAAACAGTGTATTTCTCTCGTTTTTGCAGCCTTGAATTTAAAAAGTATCCTTTAAATTTTTCGGCGATTCCTTATATCCCTATTCAATCGTATTTGTAAGCGTTCCTGAAGCGACCATTCTATATTCCATTGTATGTTAAAGCATGTTGATTAGCTCATTAAGGTGGAGCCTCTTTGAAACACTTTTTTGCTGATAGATCCTGTAATTTAATTTTTCTGGTTCCGTGTCTATCAACCTTTTGAACTTGTCCACTTGTGCAATCATTTTTGGTCCATAACGTAATGAAAAAAACTGGAAAATAATTTTTTTTTATTTGAGCTCCAAGAAATTCTGCAAGAAGTTATTTTAATTGTTCAATAAAAGGATACCATAAGAAACCCGGCCTTTTCGCGATTTTACGTTGGGTTCTGTTTGACCAGGATGAAAAAGAGAGATGATATCAAGAATGATGAGAAATAGATTAGATTTGGTTTTTGCGTGATGCGATCGAAAACGTTGACAATTTCTTTTATGTGGATATTATGTATACATTATTCCGTATACACATAATTGAAGAAGAACAGTTTTGCATCTTTATAACACGATAACATTTACGTGCTTAATTTCGAACACAGGATCAATCACTTTAATGAATCAACCATCGCAAGATCAATTTCTTGATTAATATCGATCCATGCAAGGTACCGTATGATAAGCAAGGCCTAACAAACTCTCGGACTCATCCGACGCATGGCATCTGACTTTACAGATTCCATGTGTCTCAGAACCCCCTACTGCAGCTTGGTTGAGTCTCATCTTGAATTCGCTCGTGTGCCTAGTTCGAGCGATATCGGATATTTGAAGTACCCGACATACTGGTCCGATCTGTTCTGAGACTGCGAGTCTCAGCGGCTCTAAGGCTTAGACGCTGTACATCGAGCGCACACCTTATGAGCCTGGGGACCAATGAGCAGGCTACCTCCTCGTGCCTGTGTACGCGGGGCCTGGCACTCCTGTCTCGTGTGCAGCGACATCAGCTCACATCATGTGAGGCTGCTCACTGATCAGAAACAACTCCAACAATTAACAGGACCCACATGTACTGACAGTCTATGCTACGTTACGGCGGGCAACATAGCAGCACCCGGTTGGGCTGAAACACCGGACAACGTTTTCAACATGTGTAGTTCCTCGCCTGGTGTCTTGGAGTCAGGACGTCTTATCGTCTATCGTTTTTGTTCACGGTTCACGGTTGTTCTACGTTTGAGTGCACTCTGTTGTTTGGCACGACTGTTGTTGTGTTTTGGTTGGCGAAAGTTGATTGTGTCTCCAACTGTTTGGACTTTTGTTCCTGAAAGGATGCCGTGCGCGTTGTGCTTTGGATTGGTTGAGAAGGACAAGCTGGTTTGCTCGGGTCCATGCGATCGGGTGTTTCACATGAGGTGTGTTGGCGCTACTGGTTCTTCGCGGAATGTGTTCACGATTGGCGGTGGTTGTGGCTGGTTGTGTGATAGGTGCTCGGCGTTCCGGTCTAATAAGGGCATGGACATTGGTGGTGATTTTGGCGCCTTGGTGTTTCGGTTGATTGATGGCGTCCTGGCGTCGCTTAGTAACGCCATCATTACGCTGAGAGAGGAGTTACGAGCTCAGATTAATGATGCGGCTCCGAGAGAGGATGTCTCTCTCTCGCAGGCTGGCAGTGTCGATGCCTCGCAGCGTGGTTTCCTCTCCGCAACGTCTACCAGGGAGAGCAGATATGAGTTGCCCACTGTCGGGGTTTGTGCGGCTCGCCTCTCGGCTCGTGATCGTTCCCACCGTACAACTCTCTCCTCATCGTCCTTCGTGGAGAGCGGAAATGCGCTGCACTCCGATTGTACTAGCGCTCCTCGCCTACCAGCTACAGCGCCTCACTCGTTGGCTTTTCACCATGGAACTGGCTCACTGCGCCCGACCGACCCGGTATTATTGGCACCCCGTGATAGATCGCTGACTTGGATCTTCATGTCCCGCTTTGCGCCATCGGTGAAGGATTGCCAGGTCTTAGCGATGGTATCTGACAGACTTAACGTGCCAGCGTCCGACATCGTAGTTCAGCGGTTGGTTAAACGCAACGTTGATATGGAACTACTGTCAGTCGTATCGTTTAAAGTCGGCGTCCCGGCTGGTAAACGGGAGATTGCTCTCTCACCGGAGAGCTGGCCTGCCGCTCTCTCATTTAGAGAGTTCCTGGATGAGCCCATCCGTAGTGGTCCTGCGTTGCTTACTGATGCTACGCCCTCCGTCGTCGTAGCCGAGGATGGTAATGCTGCCGTTAGGATGGACGGTGGATTCTCCACTACTACTGTAAAAGCAGTAGCTGCCTGGACGAACCCTCCAGCTTCACCGGTTCCCTCTCCTGCCGCGTTGGGCCCAGCCTCGCCGTCGCCGGTTGTTCCGGTGCTCAAGGTTACGAAGGCTGGCTCTCGCCCTCTACCTCCGGTCCAACCAACCTCTGTACCTGAAAGGCAAGTGTACTCACCTGCGCTGCCTCCCCCTGATGCTGCTGGATCGTCCACTGTCGGAACTCGCGCTGGCCCGTCGTCGCGAAGTCTATCCCACCGTTCCACGCCGGAATCGACTGTTTCGGCCAAGCGCACGCGTTCGGATCATGCCAAGGTCCAGGGCACAGGCGCTAAGTCCAAGGTTGCTGAATAGCTCAATGTTTATTATCAGAACACTCGGGGTCTGCGCTCGAAGTGTTCTGATCTGCGACTGGCGGCCTCGGAGAGGGACTTTGATATTGTCACCCTAACAGAGACGTGGCTGGATGCGTCTATACCAGATGGAACGGTGTTCGATAGCGACGATTTTATAGTTTACCGGTGTGACAGGAATTTATTCAATAGTACGCGGCGCAGAGGTGGTGGTGTACTGATTGCGTGTTCTACGTCTCTGTCTTCCTCATTGGTTAGTGTGGATTGTAAATCCTTGGAGTGCGTATGGGTGGTGATTCGCACCTCTGTGTGTAATATATTCATTGGTGTTGTTTATATCCCACCGTACCTAGCGTCAGATGCTCTAACGTTTGAATCGTTGCTTGACTGTATTAGTGTTATTAAGTCACGTATGCGCTTGAATGATAAGTTGCTAGTTTTAGGAGATTTTAATCAAGCCAACTTGCATTGGAATGCGTCACCTGTCTCTAATGTATCATCAATGTTTCTTGAGCCGACATCTTATCTGTCTTGCTATGCGCCGTTTCTCAGTATGTTTGACATGTTACGTTTGTCCCAGATTAATTTTGTATCTAACGTGAATGGTCGGTTACTAGATCTAGTTCTGACGGACTGCGAGTCCGTTTCCTTCTGTGAGGTTAGGCCAGCGATTCAACCTCTAATCAAAATCGATGCTCACCACCCTCCACTTAATCTGTCCTTAAGGGTGAAAAAAACTAACTCTACCGCCGGCGATGCTCCATCAAGGGGTACTACGATCTATGACTACAGTAAAACGGACTACATTAGGTTAGGTGAAATTCTAGCTTCCGTGGATTGGTCCTTTTTGTTTGATTGTACGGCCATCGATGAAGCGGTTTCCATGTTCAGCGATCTCCTAGTGTCCTCCCTGAATTCCTGTTCCCCTCCATCCTGTCCCCCCCGCCGTCCTCCGTGGTCGGACAGAACGTGGCACTTATTGAAGCGAGACCGAAACCGCGCAGTCAGAATCCTTCGTGCCAATGGTACGGACCATGCTCGTCTGATTTTCAAAGTATCGGCTGCTGCCTTTAGAGCCTACAACAGACTGCGATACGACCAGCATGTTAACAGATTACAATCTCAATTTCGCCTGCACCCACGGTCATTTTGGAAACACATCAAATCTTTGCGGAGTAATAGTGGTTTCCCAAGTAGCATGTCGTTGGGTGACGTGGTCGCCAATAGCCCTGGTAGCATATGCTCTCTGTTTGCTGACCACTTCTCGAGCGTATTTGAGCCAGCAATCCTGGATCCGGGTAGTTTGGAGCCAGGTTTATCATATACGCCCGCAAATGTGATTTCAGTGGATGCTTTCCCGATTGGACTGGACCAGGTTGGTCTTGTGTTAGCGAACTTGAAGCAGTCATTTGCACCGGGTCCGGATGGAATTCCCGCTGCTATGCTCGTTAGGTGCAGGGATGCCCTCGTGAGACCCCTTACACACCTCTTCAAACTGTCTCTTGCTACTGGTATTTTTCCAGCAGCATGGAAGCGGTCATGGTTGAGACCTATTTTCAAAAAAGGGGACAAGTCTTTCGTCTCGAACTACCGTGGGATCTCGATGCTATCCCCATGCAGCAAGGTCTTTGAATCGGTGATTCGCCCGTCCTTGCTGTATGATGTCAGTGCTTGGATCAGCCCCGAACAACATGGTTTTATGCCAGGTCGCTCAACGGTCACGAATCTCACTGAGTTCGTTTCCTATTCACTTAGTCGCCTTGATTCGGGGCTGCAAGTAGACGCCATCTACACTGACTTCAAGGCAGCTTTTGACAAGTTGCCCCATGCCTTAATGCTGGCTAAGTTTCGGAAGTTGGGTTTCTCACCGGCCATCACGACTTGGTTTGACTCCTATCTTGCGAACCGAAGCTGCCGTGTTACTGTGTTTGGAGAATTCTCCTATGAGTTTTCGTGCTCGTCGGGTGTTCCCCAAGGTAGTGTGCTCAGTCCACTCCTATTTATATTGTTCATCAATGATGTTTGTTCTTCCCTCTCCCCCTGCTGTCATTTGCTTTTTGCTGATGATATTAAAATTTTCCATGAAATGAAAGATACTAATACCGCAGTACATCTGCAACAGGTTCTTGATCACTTCGCACAGTGGTGTTCGGATAACTTCCTAGTCCTGTGTGTTGATAAGTGCTCCACCATTTCATTTTCCCGTTCCCTCAACCCCCATTCCTTTTCCTACATGTTAAACTCTGTTGTGTTGAAGCGTGTCACGGAAATACATGACCTTGGAGTCATCCTTGATGACAAGTTGACTTTCAGAGCGCACATATCTGACCTGATTAGCAGAGCTAGTAGGTTGTTGGGGATGATATGTAATTTTGGCCGTGAAATCCGCGATCCTCTGTGCTTGACAGCCCTCTATAATAGCCTAGTGAGATCGACCCTTGAGTATGCGTGTGTGGTGTGGTGTCCCACAAGTGCTTCTTGGACGGAGAAAATAGAGCAAGTTCAGCGAAACTTCACGAGACTTGCTATGAGGCGTTATCTGGGCGCTAATGCATCTGTCATCCCACCGTATCCGGTACGCTGCAGGCTATTGGGTCTCCTGTCGCTAGAGGACCGTCGCACAATAGCCCAAGCTTCCTTCGTTGCTAGCTTGGTCCTTGGGGAGCTGGACTCCCCGTCACTCCTCGCAATGATTCCTTTTTACGCTCCCGAGCGTGTTCTTCGGCCGCGGGAAATGCTGTCGGTGCCACAGCGTCGAACAAACTACGGTGCGACTGATCCGCTATCAAAAAGTTTGGCGTCCTTTAACCATTTTTCCCACCTGTTTGACTTCAATCGATCCTCTGTCCACTTCAAACACTCAGTCATTCAGTTTTTCCAATCCCTTCCCCTGTCTGTTCCTTAAGCTTTGAGATCGGTGTGTATGCTTTAGGCGTCTATGTTAGGTTAGGTGCTGTTTATTATTGTTATGTTCGTTATGTTAGGTTTTAGGCTTAAGTTCTATATGTAGCCCTGCGAGGCCGATATATTGAAATACATACATACATACATACATGTGTAGGCGATGTAAGTCGTTTGATAAAAATCTCGTAAAGGAAATCAATCAGCGAAAATTTATAGTGGAGAATCACTTGGCCAACCCCCAATGGTCCGGCTGTAAGCTGGCAGTTTTAAAGTTGTCCAAGGCAGCGGTTAATCGCACTTTGAAAACGTTTCGGACCACGCTGTCCGTAGAGCGGAAAAAACGACTTATTAAGAAGATGGGCATCCGAGAACGCAAGCTGAGGATAAAAGTGCTGTGAATCGTAACGATCATCCCTGGCATCAGCCGGCAAGATGTGGCCAAACGGTGGAGTGCGGCGCACGAGACGGTACGAAGAATAACGCAGCTTCGAATCATCGGGGCATCTCAATAGGCTGCTCAAACAAAATACCATCGCACAGAAGAGGGCCCGGCTACTATACGACCAGCTGCTCACCAAGCACAAAGGTTGCGTGCTGATGGATGAGCAGACGTAAGTAAAGATAGACTTGAGGCAGATTCCTGACCTAAATTTGTATATCACTTCCGGACGAGGGGAGGGCAATTTTGTGTTTGATAACAAGTTCGCAAAAAAGACGATGGTGTGAAATGTAATCTGCATCTGCGGGCACAAAACGGCACAGCAGTGACGTCGGGCGTTTACAGAACCCAATGTTTGGAGAAATGGATTCTACCATTTATCAAAGCGCACAGGGGCAAAGTTGTCTATTGGCCCGATTTGGCGACCTACCATTATTCCAAGGTGGCCTTGAGTGGTACAAGGCTAATAAGATCAACTTTATCCCTAAAATAACGAATCCACCAAATTGCCCTGAGAGGGAAGGAGAGCTGATGTTAGAGCCGAAGAAAAAAATACGTGAGTTTATTAGAACCTGCAACACGTAAATATATAGTAAAAAGCTATTTTTATAATGACGGCGTATCGCAATGGAATAGTCGACGACCCAACGATCAAAGGAACTATGAAGCACCCGTTGAATGAGTGGGTGAAAATAAAGGGTGGAAATGAACCTGAAAGGAACGTTATAACAGGTTGGCTGATAAGTCCCCGGTCTGACACATAGATGGCGCCGCTAGTATTAAATGCATATTATTTTTATATAGTACCAACCTTCAAATGATTCACGTCAAAATTTGACGTCTGTATGTCAATTAGTTTGTGAGACAGAGCGTCTTTTGTCAAGCAACTTTTGTTATTGTGAACGCCACTTGTTGTTCCACCAAGACAACGCACCGTGCCACAAGTCATTGAGAACGATGGCAAAAATTCATGAATTGGGCTTCGAATTGCTTCCCCACCCACCGTATTCTCCAGATCTGGCCCCCAGCGACTTTTTCTTGTTCTCAGACCTTGAAAAAATTTGGCTGCAATGAAGAGGTGGTCGCCGAAACTGAGGCCTATTTTGAGGCAGTACTACCAAAATGGTATCAAAAAATTGGAAGGTCGTTATAATCGTTGTATCGCTCTTGAAGGGAACTATGTTGAATAATAAAAACGAATTTTGACAAAAAAATGTGTTTTTCTTTGTTAGACCGGGGACTTATCAGCCAATCTGTTATGCCTGTCAATTTATGTTGACAATTTGATTCTAGGCAGTCTCAACGTGGAAGCGTTCAGAATGAATTCAAAAACCGTCTGGTAATTTATAAAAAAAATCGAAAAGTGACGGTGTATTTCCGGCATCGATGTCTCTGACTGGTAACACATACTCAGGCGAATAGAATCTTTGTGACGCCTTAGATAGTCACTTGCCATCCATCACCGAAGAAGAGGTGTTCTCTGCTGTTAAGGACCTTGTACCGATCTTAACAAAAATCTTGAACAAATCCTTATAGTCTCGAAGCTTTCCGTTCCTTTGGAAATCATCATGGATGTTCCCTGTTCACAAGAAGACGGACCGGGGTGATATCACCATGCTATTCGCGTGTAGAAAATTGTTTGAGCTACTTATAGTCAAACATCTCCAGCGAGGATTTCGACTTTCGATCTTTTCTGTTCAACATGGTTTAATGCCAAGCAGATCCATCGATACTAACATAATGTGCTTCTTGATCTTTATACGGGCTTCCTCGCTGACTTCGACTACGTCAACCATGCCTTGCTGCTTGATAAATTGACAAGGTGTGATGTTCATGGTGGCCTTGTTCAGTAGATTCAAAGTTTCTTGACTGGAAGATGCATTCAAGTCAGCATTGGTTCGAGCTTTGGTGCTCCATTCTGCAACATGAATTAGCAAAAATGGTTGAGAAAAAAACTGCTTCAAAACAATACAGTCAAGCAAGCAATGCTGCTAGATCTACAGATGAAAAGCCATAGCATCGAAAACGAAGATGAAATATATGAATAAACTATTAAAACTGTATTAGAAGGCATAACACCGTATCAAAATATGAATCCTCCAGAAAGTCAAATGCAAACTCTAGTTGACAAAAAAGATAATGATAAATACCGCCAACACCTGTTTGGAGACTTTGTGAGTCGTATAAGAGTACAAGGAAAATTATCTGACCCAAACCTCAACCTCAACCTCAAATATGCACGGAGCCTCAACCATACGCTTCCAAGTCCCCATTGCGCCAGCAATCGGCGTGAAGGTTAGCCGTGCCCAGCAACAGCCTAGACGTCGGGTGTTTCCTACATTATGGCGAAGTTACACAAATATCAATCAAGATTTCCATCCCTGTATATATTAGTGCAGCAATTTTTATGTAAACCAGCCACTTCTGTACCCAGTGAAAGTAGTTTATATAAATGAATAATGAGTAAATAGCTAAAATAGTTTAGTTAAGGCCAAGAATATATTGTACATAGTTGATTGTTTATGAACTCTATTGCAACGATATGAATTATGGTTGATTGATATGCGATAAAACCAAATCCACAAATAAGATGCATAAGCATAACAAATATTGTCTTGTTAAATATTCTAGTATTGAATACTTTTTAAAATGTTTTTTTTTCTAAATGTATGTGATATTTTACTATACATCAGATTTTACAATGCCGTGAAAGTAATGATCTGGCAAATATTTGTCGTTTAACGTTATAACCAATTTGAAGAAAAAATCGGCCCTGGGACGTGCGGAAGAATCACCGCACACGCTCACTTCACCTCACTGAACTGGACCACACCTGATCTTTCTAAAGAATCATCTTTCCCAGACCGAGCACCTTTTGCGGCCACATTTTGTATGTAAGGGAGATATCTCGGAGACCGAGCACCGTTTGCGGCAACATATTTGATGTAAGGAACATGACACGGAGAGGCACTTCTGTGCAAAGAGGAACAAATTCGCGCCAAAACGAGTGCAGCTCGTGAAGCAAAGAAAGTCTCTGTAGGTCAAGGTTTCAAAAGCTAAGTCCGCTGCAAAAAATGCTAAATTGACTATTTGATTGCTGTTGAAATGTATTTCTATCATTTCATGTTGATCATTGAATATTGTTGAATAAAGCAGTTAAATGTAATGAACTACACCCATTTTGTTTTAAGTGCGCCATGTAAGGCACATTACAAAAACCAGGCGCCAAAATAAGAACATGATGTGCCACACAAAGAGTTTGTGTAATTTGAAGAAGTATTGATCTTCGTGATTTTTCATTTATTTTAGTAATATTCTATGGTAGTAAGGCTATCACTGTGCAAAAATTTTTTCAACTTTGTATACACAATTTCCTCAACAGCACCAAATATGCTCCATCAACGGTATAAGATAATTAAATATGCTCCAGAATGAAATTACGAAGAATACATATCATGGAAGACTTTTGTGCAAGAGTATAAATGGGAAGTAATGATGTAGGCTTTTCTATAACTAATAAATGTAATACAGTTTAACATAAACCGATAAAGAAAAAGTATACATAAACCTGTCAAGAAAAGTGAATTTTAAATTATTATAAAATAAAAAGATGACAAAGTTCCACACCTCATTTTTTCAGCAATAGCGTCATTTCTCTTGCCATCATCTCATCAACAGGAATAGTTATAAGCTCAAAAAGGTTCAATAAAATACTTATCCGATCTCTGACTGGAAGAACTAACTCTTATTGAGCCCTCACGTTCGCTGAATTCTCTTCATTGAACTTAATTGCACAGCCAAAAAAGATTATGCACTAACGATTGATTAAATCTGCATCCAATTTCAAACACCGTAATTTGAATCTGAAAAATAAAACGACGTTTACATCCATTAATTTATTGTATTAAACATAAAGAAAATAACAGGTATACTCCTTTCGCCTATAAGTTCAGACAAACGACACATTAATCAACATGCATTGAATATAGAAACTAATGTGAATTATTGAATGGAGGGGCCCATTACGCAGGGGTGGCGCGAGGAAAGCTTAAAAGTGCTTGACCGATTCACCCATCAACAATCGAATAAAATTTCTTTTCATTTAAAACATTGTAAAAGAAAATCAAAATGGTGTGATAGATTCACCTCGACTATACAAGTTAAGAATCAAATCGCTACACCACCAACAAACACAGATGCACCTTCTGCAAACGCAGCTAACAGATCAGATGTCTTCGCCAACGTTCCCAAAACAAACTCAACGGCACGTTGGGCTTCGTCAGCAGTCTCCACGATTCTCCCAACCACGATGCCAATGCCACGTCAGCAATACTCCTCGACGACAGCAACGACCAACGCGAACGCGAACTCAACGGCAGTTAGTTACAGTTAGCATCTAGACAGGAACAGTACTAGCCGTACTCCTTAGGTTTAAATTTAGTTTTAGTTTTTAAAAACTTTAATGTAACAATAAAAATTATTATTGGCGCAGCCGGGGTAGGATTTTCAGTAGTGTAACGCAGCCGCATTTATTGCATTCGCAAGTGAATATTGTGAAATTGTGCTGGGAACCATTGAAAATCTTACGGTACCAAAACTCACCGAACGGACATCCCGAGCGAACATCGGAACCCGAACGGAGCCACAACCAGCCAAACGGACATTGGCAGCCGAGCGAACATCGGTACCCGAACGAACATCGGAAACCCCTAGATAAGGTAAGAAATTTTTTAATAACTTTAAGTGAACAAAAAAGTGAAGTGAAACAAGTTTAAAAATGGAGCAACAAATTGCAATGTTACAACAAGAATTAGAGAATAGGAATGAAATTATTTATCAATTACAAGTAGAAGCAGCAGGTGCCGCTGAAGCCGCGCACGCAGCACGAGCAGCTCAAGCTGAACATGCTGCGCAAGCACAAAAAGCAGCAGCACAGGCCAACGTAGGAACGGCAAACGCCGAGAGTATTTTGAAAACATTGCAAACGCCTCAGATCATTCGCGATCTACCATCGTTCAGTGGTGACTCAGTGAAACTACACTCATTCATCCTGTCGATTGACAATTTGATCCCGCTCATTGATTCGGTACGTGGAACATCCATGCACGTAATCTGGATCCAAGCGATTCGATCAAAAATTGTTGGAGATGCAGATAATGTGTTAGAGTTGTATGGAACCAATTTAGATTGGGCCGAAATAAAAGCCAATCTAATTACGCATTACAGTGACAGGAGAGATGAAGTTTCGCTAACCCGCGATTTATTCAACACCGCGCAGTCAGGAACAGTGGAAGATTTCTACGGTAGAATCTCCCATATCGTTTCGTTGCTAGTAAATCTACTCAACATAGATGAGAGAAATCCGCAGGTAAAAACAGCAAAGAATGTTTTCTACCAGCAGATGGAACTAAAGGTCTTCCTCTCAGGACTTAAAGAACCATTAGGGCCAATAATCCGCGCACAAACTCCGAACACCTTAACAGAAGCATTAAGGCTCTGCCTTGAAGAAAATAACTACCACTATGGGAAAAACGCACCAAAATCACAACCTCCACCAATCCCATCCAAACCATACCGATTTATACCAACTCCTCATCCACAGAACCCGAGACCATTTCTACCACCAATCCAACCAAGAAATCCGTACCTTCCGTACCCACCAATCCAACAAAGAAATCCATACCTCCCTTACCCAGTAAGACAACAATTTAACCCGTTTCCAATAAACCCAGTGAGACAACAATTTAACCCGTTTCCAATAAACCCAGTAAGACCACAACAAACCCATCAACACAGTCCATTCCCAAGACAACAAAACTTCCCTTTCGCTCAAAAATTCAATTCACATCAAAACACAAAACCAACCCCAATGGAAGTGGATCCTTCGATAAGATCTAGGAAAGTAAATTACTTGAATAGACCTCACTACCAAATCGAAGAAGACCCCTCACAGGAAATGTATCTCCTTGAGCCTCCACAGGAATGGAGTGACTACTATTATTACCAACCCCAAGATGAAGAACAGTACACAGAGTTTGTGGATAACACAACTCACTGCGAAGAACCCACAAGTAGCACCGAGAAACCCACAAAAGAAAAACCAAATGTCGTCACTGACGACCTAAATTTTCAAACAGCCGGTTTCTTAACGGAAAAAACGTAAACAATTGCATTCCCTATATAGAAATTCCAACAAACAAAGGTCCGTTACGCTTCCTAGTAGATACAGGAGCTAACAAAAATTATATCGACCCCAAACATGTTAACTTTGAAAGACGTCGTCAAACAACCCCATTACAAGTTCGTAACGTAAAAGGTTTACACCAAATAAACCGCTACGTCGAATTTAACCCTTTCCCACAAATCAAAAACACAGAAAAATCAACCTTTTTCGTATTCAACTTCCATGACTTCTTCGACGGTCTAATTGGATATGAGACGTTGAAAAACTCAAAAATAAACATCCGCACAGATTCAAATGAACTGGAATTTCCAAATGGAAAAATTAAACTTTTTAACAAATATCCCGAAAAAACTAAAATCAACCTAAACTCAAACGAAACTAAAGCAATCCATTTACCTATAAACTCAGAAGACGGAGATTTTTTCATCGAGAATGACCTTTTCATTCAAAACAACGTACTTATTCATTCTGGTTTATACACCGCACACAATAGACAATGCTATGTTCTGATTTCCAATTTTTCCGATCAGGCATGTGAATTTGATTTAAATAGTAATTACATGAACATTGAAATCAATAACTTCGAAACAGGCACCAGCGAAATCCAGCCAAATGCCACAGATACACCAACCCTTGATCAACTACGCTTATCACACCTAAACAGTGACGAACAGAAAAAACTGCTAAAAATAATATACAAATTTGAAGATATTTTATACATTGAAGGAGAAAAGCTAACATTCACCAATGCCATAAAACATACGATGATTTGCCGATTCACGCAAAATCGTACCGCTACCCATTTTGCCACAAAGAAGAAGTTCAGCGTCAAATTACAAAAATGCTTGAACAAGGAACAATCTTCCGACACTCCAGTAGTCCATGGACGTCCCCAGTTTGGATTGTTCCCAAGAAGCTAGATGCTTCTGGTAAACAAAAATGGAGACTAGTAATTGACTACAGAAAATTAAACGAAAAAACCGTTGACGATCGTTATCCAATCCCAAACATTGCAGACATTCTAGACAAGTTAGGTCGTTGCATGTATTTCACGACACTCGATCTCGCCTCTGGATTTCATCAAGTCGAGGTTGACGAAGCGGACATTCCGAAAACTGCATTCAGTGTTGAAAATGGACACTATGAATTCCTCAGAATGCCCTTCGGTCTGAAGAATGCACCCTCTACCTTTCAGCGAGTAATGGATAATGTGCTGAGAGAGTACATTGGTCGTACTTGTCTTGTCTATATGGATGATATTATTATTTTCTCCACCAGCCTCACAGAACAGTTGGACAGCTTAACAAAAATATTCACTACACTCAGAAAACATAACTTGAAAATACAATTAGATAAAAGTGAATTTCTTCAGAAAGAAGTTGCATTTCTAGGTCACATTGTAACACCCGATGGAGTTAAACCCAATCCCGATAAACTCGAAATTATAAAGCACTGGCCAATCCCACAAAACGAAAAGGAACTACGAGGATTCCTAGGAGTTCTAGGTTATTATCGTAAATTCATTCGTGACTTCGCAAAACTCGCAAAACCATTGACTAATTCTTTGAGAAAAGGAGAGTCAATAACACACTCCAAAGAATTTCTTGCAGCTTTCGAAAAATGCAAAACTATCCTTTCTGGAAGTGATATTTTACAGTACCCAGATTTCACCAAACCATTTGTTTTAACCACAGACGCTTCAAACTTTGCGATAGGAGCAGTTCTATCCCAAGGAACCATAGGAAGTGATAAACCCGTCGCATTTGCATCCAGAACATTGAATAAATCTGAAGAGAAATACTCCACAATAGAAAAAGAACTACTTGCAGTAGTGTGGGCATGCAAATATTTTCGACCATATCTTTATGGACGAAAATTCACTCTCTATACCGACCATAAGCCGCTAACATACGGCTTGAATCTGAAAAATACAAACAATAGACTGGTCCATTGGCGTCTCTCATTGAGCGAATTCGATTACGAAATCAAATATCGCCCTGGGAAACAAAACGTAGTTGCAGACAGTCTTTCACGAATCCAAAACGAGCTAAACACCAACGAGAGCACCTCATCTAACATAAGTGCACACTCAGCAGATACAGATGATTCCGAATTCATCAAATGCACGGAACAACCATTAAATTACTTCAGTAACCAAATCATACTCAAAATCGGACCACAAGATTCTGACCATTACGAGCAAATTTTCCCAAGGATTTTTCGAAGAACAATCACCAAACTTGTTTTCGGTATCCCTGCCATAATTAGAATATTCAAAGAATACATGGATCCCAGAAGAACCAACTGTATAATGTGTCCGGAAAATATAATAAACACCCTTCAAATAGTTTACAAAAATTATTTCAGCAGATGCAGAACATTCAAAATCGTTGTTACCCAAAAGCTTCTAACTGACTTAAAAACGCCTGAAGAACAAAATCACATCATAGAAAAAATACATGAATCAGCTCACAGAGGAATCGAAGAGAACAAAAATCAAATAGAAAAACAATACTATTTCCCAAAGATGAAACATAAAACCCAACAGTTTATAAAAATTTGCCAAATATGTAATACGAACAAATATGACAGACACCCATACAAAGTACATATTGGACGCACCCCTAACAGCACAAAACCCTTCGAAATAGTCCACATCGATATCCTATTATCACAACCATGCATATTCCTTTCCGCAGTAGATAAATTTTCAAGATACGGAACACTAATATCAATCAAATCAAGAACCATTACAGATATCCACAGAGGACTACTAAAACTATTCTCCACATACGGCACACCTGGACTGATCGTAAGCGATAACGAACCAGCACTGCGATCAGCGGAGATATTTGGCAAATAACTTGAACATTCAAATTCACTTTATTCCAGCAAATCACAGCGAGAGTAACGGGCTAGTCGAGAGATTCCACTCGACGATAGCCGAAATTTATCGATGTATCCAGACGAAGTACCAGGACCTAAGTAAAAAAGAAATCTTTTGAGTGGCTTGCACGTTGTATAATAATACAATACATTCCTCAACAGGATTCAAGCCACGAGAAATATTTTTTGGCCTCAAAGAAGGACAAGAACGTCCCTTAAACATTGATCAGATAATAGAAGAGAAAAACAAGTTCTATGATGAAATAATTTTGGCAAACGAAAAAACTCAAAATAAAAACTTAAATTACCACAACAAAAATAGAGAAACACAACCGATCATAGAACCTGGAAAAACAATCTATAAAAAATCCAAGGCATCAAAAAGAAAACAAAAGAAAAGTACCATCCGACTAGAGCTATCGAAGACAAAGGTAGAGTCGTTATCGATAGGTCTGGACGAGATGTTCACAAGGAAAATATTAAAAGACTTTAAAGCCAACGATAACTAATACTTTCTTATCATTTTAGGATGGAATACTTATTCTTCATCATACTCATCATCCCGTTTTCCACGCCCAAATTTATCCAAATACACGACATAACCAGCAACCCAGGAGCACTCACTCTAAGTGCCGGCGAAGGACGAATCCAGGAAGGATTCAATAGATTAATACACACGATAGATTTAAAAGAATTAGAAGATACAATGAGAATACTGTGGTATAGTAGCTACTAGGCATTAGGTATTATACCTAGGTATTAGGTGATGAGAGCGGAACAGGTATCAAGTGGAGAGAGCTGAGTTGGGGTCAGTCGTTGGAGAACGGGAATAAAGAACGGACGTGTTTAACCCTGGTGTATCAATGTGTTCCACGGGATATCACATTGGCGATCCTGCCAGGAGATCTGAAAGTCCGGGTGGAGAATCGTGAAGGATTCTCGAGAGTGAAAGAAACGTAACAAATACCGAGGATAGTAATGTGGAAAAAAAAAATATATATATATATAAGCCGAGTTGGTAACCGAGTTTAGCTCATGGTCCCTCGTGCAACGTGCAAGACGAGTTGGTAACCGAGTTTAGCTCATGGTCCCTCGTGCAACGTGTAAGTCGAGTTGGTAACCGAGTGTAGCTCATGGTCCCTCGCAAAAAACAAAATCGAGATGGTAACCGAGTTTAGCTCATGGTCCCTCGTGCAACGTGCAAGACGAGTTGGTAACCGAGTTTAGCTCATGGTCCCTCGTGCAACGTGTAAGTCGAGTTGGTAACCGAGTGTAGCTCATGGTCCCTCGCAAAAAACAAAATCGAGATGGTAACCGAGTTTAGCTCATGGTCCCTCGTGCAACGTGCAAGACGAGTTGGTAACCGAGTTTAGCTCATGGTCCCTCGTGCAACGTGTAAGTCGAGTTGGTAACCGAGTGTAGCTCATGGTCCCTCGCAAAACAAAACAAAAAAAAAAAAAACCCAGATGATAACCAAGTTCAGCTCATGTCCCTCGGCAAGGTGAGGTAAGTTGGTGTATAAGGTTCAAAGAATGGGCTACGCACATTCCGATGAAGCACACGCATAGGCGACATGTTCGAATTGGTTCTGCAGTCTGGTACGAGCGGAAGTAATCGCCCAAATTCTACCGAATCGTGCGCAGCCCCCTCGTTTTTGGCGAGACGGTATAGTACGATACGTATAGTCTGCAGACAACAGGTAACATACCAGGCACGAACAACGGCACAAAAAGGAGGACTCACACGTGGAAATTCGCTGGAATAGACCAGTATAATGCTGGTGCAATATGGAGCAAAACGTGATACGACAAGTCGGAGGGAGGTTCGGGTCAGAATTGGATAATCAGTTTCAGTAGTTGCTGAAGTAGTGAAGGAACAACATCGCGGAAAATTTGACGAGAATTTCGTGCGACGATGGAGCTAAAGGAAGAAATGGGTGGTTGGACGATAGAGGACAGTGCAGACTGGGAAGTTGGAAACGATAGTGGGATGGAAAGGCGCGAAAAACAAGGAAAAAGTGATTTTCTGGCCGGGGCTTGGCCCCTAAAACCGTTTGTGGAAGACTTGCCAATACAAGAGAGGAAAGCCGAGTGGGCACGTTTTATAGGACAATATGAAAGAATTGTAAAATGTAAAGGTGAAGTGGACGCCGAGAAGAAATTGATAGGCCTGAAAGTGTTTGCGGGAAGCTATTTGCTGAGCATTATAGAAATGCAGGAAAAGCGAGTCAGAAATAGTGGTTGCGTTTATGAAGAAACATTAAAAGGTGTGGATGAATTTTTCAGGGGCATGTGTGATGAGGGCAAAGAGAGAATAAAGTTACGAGAAATGAAAATGGGAACGGGAGAAACATTTTCGGATTGGATAGTTAGATTGGAAGCGCAAACGAAATTTTGTGCACTCTCGTATGAGAATAAAACAGAGGAGTTAGTGCAGGCAGTGCTGAGGCGGTCCATACCGCAAATCTCGGAAAAGCTTTTTGAAGTGTCTGATTTGTTGGGTAATGATTTGGACAAGCTCATAAAACACGGAAAACACTTGGATTTTGGGAGAATGGAGAAGAAAGAAGTGGAAACCCGTATAGCAACAAGTAATTCCAAGAGCATTACTGAAAATGAAAACTACGTAGCGGCGGTAACTTCAAGAATGCCCGAAAGAGAAAGATATGTTTCGTTCAGGGAAAGAAATCAGAGGAACAACTTATCGTGGGGACGAGGTGGCAGTTCCAAGAAATGGAAGAATGAAGGTGTTCACAAGTGTCAAAGGTGTGACAAAATGCACTCATGGGGAGAATGCGGCGCGGCTAGGACAGTATGTTTCCGTTGTGGTGCCATTGGTCATTTTGCTGCTTGTTGCAAAACAAAATTACGGCGAAATGAATTGCGGAATAGAGCAATGAAGCCGAGCGAGAACATAAACCAAATGGTTGGCTCGGACGTAGAAGAAGGGTATCAAAGGCAAATAATTAAAAAAAAAAACTGCGTAGCAGATTCATTATGTGGTTGACGTGTGCTGTATTAACGTTATTGCTATTTTCTATTTTGTTTTAAATTTCATTCTCAGTTGCTAAACAAACAAACCCCGAAGCTGATGGTAAGCGATCCACGCAGGATCATATGCAAGATTGGAGCAGTGGAGGTGGATTTTTTTGGTGGACACCGGAGCATCAGTCAACACAGTCACCAAAGACCTGGTAGGACATCACAGCGCACTCGCAGTCTAGTGTGCGTGACTGGCAACCGCATCCAGAAACAACATTACGTAGTTATGGAAGTTCGACGGTATTAGACGTAGAATTCTCGTTCAAGGCAATGATATCTAAGGGAGAGAGTGACAAGAAGAAAACGTGGGATACATTTGTTTGTCATAAAAGGTGCCGAGTTGTCATTAATGAGTTTCCAAACGGCATCGGCGCTACAATTAGTATACATAGGGCGACATGGGGAGAAACATATTTGTTATGTAAAAGAGGGAATTCGTAAAGTAGTAGAGTTTCCAAAATTAGTTCGGATACGGGTAAAGTTCCAAATCGATGCAACAGTGGCTCCCAGACAAGTAATAAGATAAAACATACCCAAAGCGTTTGAAAGTGACTTAGAAAAAAAAAAAAAATTTCGGAAATGGAACAGAGAGGCATTATCGAACATGTTGACAGCATGGACGAGGAAATATATATTTCGTTTCACCAATGGTGCTTGTGCCAAAAGGAAACAAAGATTTTAGGATAGTGATTGATTATAGAGAAGCAAACAAGGCTATCATACGCGATCCGTATCCTATGCCTTCGTTGGAGAGAATTTGGTCGTATATCCCCAACAACAATGGAAAGATCCTGTTTTCCAAGATAGATTTGAAGGATGCATATTTTCACGTTGAATTGGATAAGGAGGTTAGGCACATAACTGCATTTATGACAGCAGAAGGGTTAATGAGGTTCAAGAGATTGCCATTTGGATTGTCATGTGCGCCCGAAATTTTCCAGCGTGAAATGGAGAAGATTTTCCGGAACTACAGAAATGTTCTAGTATACTTGGACGACATTTTGATATTTGCCAAAACGCTAGGAGAACTAAGCAAGGTTGGAGGAAAAGGTTAGGGAAGTAATCCAGCACAACGGACTAACGGTAAATGAAGAGAAATCGTGCCATGGGCAAGAAAAAAATAGATTTTTTTTAGGATTCTCATTAGACGGAGAGGGTATATTGCCCATGAGAGAGAAACTGTCAGCCATTCATAAATTTGAGAGGCCAAAGGATACAGCAGAGCTAAGGAGTTTCCTGAATATGCTAACGTTTATCGGTCCATTCATAAGAAATTTTTCACATAAAACGAAACCGTTACGAGATCTAGTAAAAAGAGACGGATTTAAATGGGAAGAGATTCATCAAAGGATATTTGAAGAACTGAAAAAGGTGGCTGAGGAAGACTAATTAAGCGAGGATATTCCAATGAGGCCGATAAAATTATATTATACACGTCGTATGCTTCGCCTTGGGTCTAGGAGCGGTGTTAGCCCAGGAAGACTCTAATACAAAAGAAGCTCGTATAATAGCATGCGCTTCTAAAGGCTTGACAGAAGCTGAAAGTCGCTACCCACAGTTACACAGAGAAGCGTTAGCGATAGTATGGGCTATGGAACGGTTTGTGTATTATCTGTTAGGGAGAAAATTTCTCTTGCGATCGGAATATTAAACAAATTAAAAAAATCATTAAAAGGAAAGGAGAAGAAGGAGTAAGATCCAGCGAATCGGCCGGATTAAAAGAGGCGCGAGTGCCTAGAGAGATAAAGAAACCGAAACGGTTCATTTGAGAATTAAAACTCAGTAGTCATATTCGCCAGGGGGAGGATGTGGTATAGTAGCTACTAGGCATTAGGTATTATACCTAGGTATTAGGTGATGAGAGCGGAACAGGTATCAAGTGAAGAGAGCTGAGTTGGGGTCAGTCGTTGGAGAACGGGAATAAAGAACGGACGTGTTTAACCCTGGTGTATCAATGTGTTCCACGGGATATCACAAATACTAGAAAACTTAGTCTTAAAAGGTAACAATTCAGCAGGAGATTTTTCAAGACCCATAAATCTGAAATTCAACGATATCAAAAAAAGATACAAAACCCTTCTTCCATCGAACTCCAAATCGAAAAGATCCATTGATGCATTAGGAAGCATTATAAAAGTTATCACTGGAAACTTAGATGCAGAGGATATGAGAGAGATAAATTCCCGTATTAAGAACATTAAAGAATCAGACAGCAAGCTTATAGAACAAAACAATAAGCAAGTCAGGATCAACAATGAATTCCTAGATCAATTTAAAACTCTTAGAGAACACATACAAAACCAGGAAAATACAATCCAAAAGCTAATAGCACAAAAAGGTTATACAATCTCAGAGAACACAAAAATTTCAATTCTTTTTCAACTAGATATTATGTCAAGAATCCTAAATACGATAGAAACAGCTATGAGTTTTGCAGAACTCAACATAGTTAATAGAGATCTATTAAGCATTAGAGAGCTAGAATCAATTGCACAGCAATTAAAACAATCTAACGTCAGAATAGACCATCTTGAGGACGTGTTCGCATACCTATCAACAACCGTATTCTACCATGGAGCCCATCTAGTAATCAGCATCGATATTCCAAACTTAACGCCCACCGTATACAAGAGAATGATTATCGAGGAATTGCCGATAGGGAACAAATCAATTGACATACAGTACCACATCATCCTAACGAACTTAAACGAGACGTTAGCCATTCGAGCGCAAGATAGAGAAACAAGCAACACAAAGCCACACATTTACAAAAGGAACCATCTCGTAAACATAACCGATGGATTCTGTATCACACCTATAGTGAGAGGAAAACACGGAAAATGTCCATACATAGAAACCTCCCAAGGTACAGAATACAAACTCCTAACACATGGAACACTAATCGTCAAAACAATGCAAGAAAGCACCGTAATGAGCAGCACATGCGGAATTCCCAAGAAAACACTACAAGGCAACTATCTAATCGTTTTCTACAACTGTACGATCATAATAGGAGATCAACTCTTCGAGAATCTGGAGTTGCATTTTAAGCATCCAATAATAGTGCCACTAGAAAAGCACCAAATAGAAGAAACCAATCTGCGAAAGGCTTACACCGTCTCACAGCTACATGAAATGCACACAGAAACGCAAGAAACGTTAGAATCGATCAAGTTCCAGCAGCATACCTCTATCACGGCAATTTTAGTAGTCTTCTCAATTACAATCCTTATAATCATTCTGCTTAAACGAGAAACCATCAAAACATTCTGGACAAGAAGCTCGAGACGCGCTTCTTCTGGGGATGGAGTAGTTAAGAATCAAATCGCTACACCACCAACAAACACAGATGCACCTTCTGCAAACGCAGCTAACAGATCAGATGTCTTCGCCAACGTTCCCAAAACAAACTCAACGGCACGTTGGGCTTCGTCAGCAGTCTCCACGATTCTCCCAACCACGATGCCAATGCCACGTCAGCAATACTCCTCGACGACAGCAACGACCAACGCGAACGCGAACTCAACGGCAGTTAGTTACAGTTAGCATCTAGACAGGAACAGTACTAGCCGTACTCCTTAGGTTTAAATTTAGTTTTAGTTTTTAAAAACTTTAATGTAACAATAAAAATTATAATTTACATATTATTGCATGAACGACAGGCGCTAACCAATTGGTTAGCATACGAAGGGTTTACCAACAAGCTAGCTGGTAAACAAGAGGTAAACGCACTCAAAGTGCAGCGTAGGCTATGTACTAGCCCGCACAGGAAAGCCACCCTTTACCACTTTGACCAATTATAACACAAGTTGACATCATCTAGCCGAGTCAGCTATTTCGGCAACCGTCACAAACACTTTCCTAAAAACCGTGTAACATCATTCAAAAAGTTGGTATAAATAAAGAACCGATAGTTGGACAAGAGAGCCAGTTCATCGGAGATAATGATAAATTACACCGTTTTCGAGCCCAGGTAAGCATCGTTCAACTGCTTCTGTATCACTGTTCAACCGTAAGTAAACATTTGACGTCCAACTGAAATACTGTTGCCTATCTGTGCATGATCCAAACGTAAATGAATATAGTTCAATCGCAACGAAACATTTGATGCCTCCGATGTCAATACAGGTTTATATTGCCCAGATTCGTTTTTTGTCCCATTATCGCTTTTCACAATCGTTGGAAAATAATCATTGAGTGGGAAATCTTATGCTAAATAGCTAGCTGCGGAGCACAATGAGCTTTTTTAATCGTTCAAGTGGGTAGTTTACGAACATGAAACACACAAATAATGAAGAAAAGCTATCCTGTAATCCACGCAAACTTACAACAAATGTAAAACGACTTCCTATGAAGATCAAGATTTTTTTACGCTGAATGTAGTTTATCGCTAAATTTTAATTTGCCTGAATTATAAAAAATGTTTATTTTTATTCTAATGGTCTTTGCAAATGAAAGCAACAAAACGAAGTTAAACTTACATCATGTAAACGTATCAGCTCGGAGGCATCAAATGCTTCGTTGCGTTTGAACTATATTCATTTACGTTTGGATCATGCACAGATAGGCAACAGTATTTCAGTTGGACGTCAAATATTTACTTACGGTTGAACAGTGATACAGAAGCAGTTGAACGATGCTTACCTGGGCTCGAAAACGGTGTAAACCTCGTGTCTATTTATTGATTTCTCCCGGAACGTCGAAGTCCCCCTACCCGAGGTAAGGCCCGACGCTTCCAAACGTTCCGTACCGTGTATTTGGTAAACACCTTAAGTGTTTCCATGCTGTCCGGTCAGCAGAGTCCGCTCGCGACTCATGTGCGCGAAAAAGTTCTAAACGTTTAAAGTCCGCGACGCAGCAAGTCCACCACCTCCACCATCTACCACAATGGTAAAAATGCTATACTTTGGATAGACGAACCGAAGAAACCATTCATAAAAATCCTGACCAACTCAGCAGATTTATGGAACCATATGGGGATATAAACATCTTTTTTTTTACTATTTTTAACAGATCAACCTAACATTTAAATTAAGTTGAACAATGAGAGTTTCAATAATCAAAGGGTTGAACCGATTTTCGTACGATAAGGACTTTTTTCAATAATAAATTTCAGTAGCAAATCAGACTCGGAGGAGTGCAGTCGATTTTTTGAGATATCAGCACACAGTGTACAAAAGTCGAACAAGTTCAGTGGCATTGCCAGTTAGTGTACCCACAATGGGTGTCACACACAAGCCAATAAAGAGACCCTTGGTAACGCAGTCAAAGAAGGACAGCAAGCGCAAAACGGCTAATGTTCAGCCGGCATCATCGTCGAACCCATTTGCCCTCCTGCAAAATGAGGGAGACAACGAGATGGATTCCCCGTTTTGTGCACAGAAGCACAAAGTCCAGAGCACCACACAGCCTACTCAGCTACCACCACCACCACCAATAACTATTGCTAGTAGCAACATGCACGACGTGCATAAAAAAGTTATCGAGGCGGGTGTAGTACGATACACCACATCAGCAACTTTCAAAGGCATCGTAGTGAGGACTACCAATACGAAGGACTTCAAGGCCGTGTGTCGTCTGCAGGCGGTGGGCACGGAATTTCATACCTACCAACTGCTCGAGGAAACAAAAATCGTCCTCAGCGGCCTCATGGACATGCCCACGGAGGAAGTTATGGACATTCTAAAATCGGAACTGCTTAACCCAGTGGCAGTGAAAAAACTTAATATAAAAAACAAGAGATATGACGAACAAGCGGTCTATCTCACACACTTCGCGAAAGGGACGGTAGATATAAAACTACTAAGAAAAATCGTCGCCCTGGATCACAAAGTCGTCCGATGGACATATTTCTCTGGCAAATCAGGCCCAATGCAGTGCAAAAACTGCCAACGCATTGGTCACGGTGCAGCAAACTGTTTTAGAACCTCTGTATGTGTCAAATGCTCCGGCAACCATAACTCAGCCTCGTGTCCCCTCACAAAAGAAGCTGGCGATGAAAAAATTCCGCAACACAAACTAAAGTGCGCGAACCGTGAAGGGAACCACACGGCGAACTATAGTGGCTGCCCAAAAAAAAGTGCCCATCAGAACAGTCCCATACCCAAAAAGATGAACAAATATCCAGTTCAAAGCAAGGTAATGTTCACGACCAGTGACTTCCCCTCTCTTCCTCGCCAGACAAATCCTCCATCCATCCCTAGCAAAAATCCTTCCACAAATACTAACCCATCCAGCGATGACCTTTTTTCCTAAGAAGAGCTGGTCTCTATAATCACAAAAACCTTCAGCAGCCTTCGTGCGTGCAAAACAAAAGAAGACCAAATAAAGGTCATCTTCACTATTGTTCAAAAACACTGTTTCCGATGAAATGGAGCAAGTAAGTAACTTAAAAATTGCATACTGGAACGCTAATAGCTTATCCAATAAAAAAATTGATTTGTATAGGTTCTAAAAAATCACTCTATAGATGTAATGGCCGTTGTCGAAACGTTCTTAAAATCAAATATCAGATTTCACCTTCCAGAGTACCGAACCTACAGATTAGACAGAGTCTCAGCCCCTAAAGGCGGCATTCTTATTCTGATAAAAAGCAATATCAAACACTCATTACTACCTTCTCTGAATTTAAAAATAATTGAAGCAATCGGTATAAAAATCTACTGCACCAACACAGAAATCTCACTTATTGCTGCATACCATCCAGGTGGCAACTCAAACATAAATAGTTTCAAACAAGACATCAAGGCGCTGACCAGAATTAGGAACAAATTTGTTATCTGTGGAGATTTTAACGCTCGCCATCGAATGTGGAACTGTCTCGCAAATAATCAGGCTGGAAAATCCCTATTTGATGAACTGCAAATAGGACAATTTTCAATTTTATACCCGGATTTCCCTACTTATATACCGTCAAACCCGAGTAGAAATCCATCTACCCTGGATCTAGTTTTGACAAATGAGCACAACTTTTCTAACCCTACTACCATTACCGATTTAACTTGAGACCATCTTCCAGTCATTTTTACGTTAAACAAAACCTGTACTAGCAACAACACACCTAATCAAATTC
Organism: Anopheles coustani; assembly: GCF_943734705.1. Classification (NCBI taxonomy): domain Eukaryota; kingdom Metazoa; phylum Arthropoda; class Insecta; order Diptera; family Culicidae; genus Anopheles; species Anopheles coustani. The sequence goes on along the minus strand of NW_026525137.1, from coordinate 569,122 downwards.
CCGACTACAACAACGCAAACTGGGACATATTCAAATCTTCTATCAGAAGTAATATTAACCCCGCCGTTATCAACCTCAGCAGTATGGTGCAAATCAGTCAAATAGATGAATTACTAAGCAAACTAACAACATCGATTTTAGCTGCCCATGATTTAGCGGTTCCTCTAATCTCTCCAGGCAACTACAACATTACTGTTCCCCCTGAAATTATAAATTTGATCAAATTGAGAAACATGTATAGAAAAAAGTTACAAAGGCATAGACTAAATCCAAATTTCAAAAATATCTACAATGGCCTCAAACAAGAAATGGATCACAAATTAAGTAACCTAAGAAATACGGCTTGGTCAAAAAATCTGGAGTCCTTAAATCGCCAACAAAACAACAACAACAAGCTTTGGAAATTTTTTAGGATAATCAAAAATCAACCAAAAAGCATTCAAGCACTAAAAGTAAATGGTAAATTACTTCTGACCCCTATAGAAAAATGTGAGGCTATTAAATCCCACTTCCACAACGCTCACAATATCACCATCAATTACATCAGTACTGTTCAACATTCGGTTAACTCGACAATTTCAAACTTTTTTTACTGCTCCCCCATTCCCAGTCTTTGCCCTTCCGACCTAATCAAACCTAGCGAAATAAAAAAAATCTTGAAGAAACTCAAAAACAAAAAAATCCTCGGGTTTAGACAATATCAATAACAGAACTATTAAACGCCTGCCAAACAACGCTATTACTTGTTTTACACAATTTTGAATGGCTGCCTAAAATTGGGGTACTATCCTAAAGACTGGAAAACAGCTAAAGTAATTCCAATTCCCAAACATGGAAAAGATTTAAGCCAGCCTTCCAACTATAGACCAATAAGTCTATTAAATTGCCTGGGGAAATTGTTTGAAAAAATCATCGCTCAAAGACTGAAAGTTCACACTGATAGTAGGAATCTGATTCCTGATGCTCAGTTTGGATTCCAACCAGGACTCTCCACAACACATCAATTACACAGATTAAAGAATGATATTGTTAAAAATAGAGAGCTGAGGAAATCAACGGGTTTAGTAATGCTAGACTCAGAAAAAGCTTTTGACTCCATTTGGCATGATGCACTTATATTCAAACTAATAAAATATGAATTCCCAAATTACTTAATTCATATTATAAACGGTTTCTTAAGAAATAGAATCAACGCAGTACATATCTATAAAGCTAAGTCCATGAACTACTCCCCAACAGCCGGTTTCCCCAGGGCAGCGTACTATCTCAGTTACTATTTAATATTTTTACTGCTGATATTCCCAAAATGCCAAACTGTACCCAATATCTGTACGCAGATGATTTTGCAATAGCCTCTAGTAGCAAACAAGCCAAAACTATTGTAAACAACTTGAACAAAGCACTCCACACGTATGAAAAGTATTGCAGTAAATGGAAACTCAAGATAAACCCAAATAAATCTGAAGCGATATTTTTCACTAGATACTACAGCAACAGGAAAATCCCGTCCAGAGAACTACAGTTATCTGATACTAACATACCGTGGAGCACGACAGTAAAATACTTAAGTATGACTTTCGACAAACGCCTAACATTCGGCGAGCAAATCGAAAACACAACTATAAAATGTGAAAAAATATTTAGAAGCCTATACAGTTTCTTAAACAGAAAATCTAAGCTTAGTCTGCAAAACAAACTTCTCTTGTATAAGTCTCTAATTAGACCAATAATAGCGTATGGCGCTCCAGTGTGGAATTCCTGTGCACAAACACATAAACTAAAACTACAAAAAACCCAGAACAAATTCCTAAAAGCTTGCCTGAACGTAGTCCCGTGGTATCGAACATCTACCTTACACACAATATGCAACATCGATAAGATCGATACATTCCTTAATAAACTGAACTCTAAGTACATGGAAAAAACATCCTCACATCCTAACTCCCTATTAACAAATTTCATCCACCCTCCTTAAATCTGGTTACATCCACAGTCACAAATCCACTACCATCCATATTCCTTAGTCACTGGTCTATTGCGAACATACGTAGCTAAGGATAAACATCCAAAAACAGTCAATCATAAGTTCAAAAGATGGTTACCAATTAGTAAGATTAAGTTAGTTAGGAGTAAACTCATATTATTAAATTTTTTTTTCCTTTGTCCTGTGGTGGGTTTTAGGTATAAAAATTTTTTCCCACTCCAATCTCTAGACTCCTAAGAAGGAATTCAATTTAAAGTTAGCAAAGCTATGAAAATTCATGAACAATGAGGAAAGATGTTTATTCGAACCCAGTAACTATGTAACCATTATTCACAATTATTGTATTTTTATGTCCTACCCAAAAAACTATACTACTACTACTACTCAATAATAAATTTAAATTCTAAGAAAATCTTAAAATTCATAATACTCACCATACTTAACACAATCGATTTCATTACTGGCAATCAGAGGAACAACCGTATCGGAAACAATTCTGAAATAGATTCACGCATTTATATCAACATTAGTTTTCATAGTATTCAAAGGATCAAAACAAAAACTACTCACAATTAGTCAATCTTATTTGTATTTTTAAAACTACACGCAAATATGCTATAACGAATGATTGTATACATACTCTAATTAACACGTTAAGTGCTACGCGTAATTTGCACTCCTTACCGTTCTGCCGGCGATTCGTAGCAAACCATCGACGGCGAGCGAGGCAGTACTTTCATGTTCAATCATGTCTCGACGAAACAGAACCAGGCAAAACAGAGAAATGAAAATACGGTCAGACTTCAGCAAACGTGGCATCTGTTTTCTCTAGAATAAAGGCTGATTCGCACGTCGGCAAGTGCAAGTGGCAAGTAAGCAGGCAAGTGGCAAGTAGCCGTTCGCACTGCAGGCAAGTACTTGCCGGTAACTTAATCACTCACACAAGTACACAATATCGAATAAATTTTAATTTACCATTATTTCATCAATATCAATCAATCAATAAATAAAAAGATCAATTTACGATACAGTCAAACAATATTTCTCGAACGTTAGTCCAAAATTATCCTAAACAAATCACGAAAATGAAACAGTTTTTGTTTGACAACTTGTAATTACACGAGTTGTCAACCAATACATCCTCCTACTTGCCTGAAAAATAGACTCGGTTCTATTCCAGTGGCAAGTAGCTACTTGCCACTTGCTACTTGCTAGGTCCTGATTCGCACAGGGTAGGTACGCGGCAACTTGCCACTTGCACTTGCCACTTGCCGACGTGCGAATCAGCCTTAAGAACAATTATGTCCACAGAGCGATGTCTGACTACTAATAGAAACAATAATGTCTCCACAGCGATATCTGCCGAAATCGTTGAACAAATTCATGTTCAATTATTATTTCAACTTTTATTTGTGTGTATTATGTTTTGGTTTGATTCTAGAATTTGCAAAGCCTTATGATGAAATTGTGTTCGTTTCCCGACGACTCTCAAACAAATGATTCTAATAATGCGGGACCTAAGGTATGCTATTGAAAAACTTACTACGCTGTCGGTCCCGAAGCGCCTGTGTCCCTACCAAAGCGGCTCTGTTGGTCCGAGCGAGCCGACGCCGGCATACGGGAAAGAACGCTGTAGACCCCACCGGGATCGACGTAGTGCTTAACGTGTTAAAGAAACGCAAGACGGATCATTCTCAAAAACATTATAAAACGCATTCTAACCGGACACCTCAAATTGTTTTTGTTCATTCAATACATATACACTGGGCCCAAAGTTAATCCGGACGCTCAAAAAATGAGCATGCGTCCGACTTTGTGGTCGATTTTAGAGTACTTTGAATTGATAACAATGATTTTTGTTCATTGCATCTTCTTGGTGCACCTTCCTACGAAGTACGTGCAAAAAGAACGGTGAAAAAAATCGTACCCAAGCGGCGCTATAAACAATAGAGTGGAAAAAGTCAGAATTTTGACGGCCAATCGCAAAGTCGGACAGTTTAATTGCATCGTATTTTTGTTAGCTAAATTGGTGTGTAAGTTAGTTTCGACACTTGATATTTGTTATTATCGGTGCAGTAGACTCTTGGGCATCGTTAGAAGCACTCGGATGATTCGATTCATTATATTATTGAAGTTTTTATTGAAATATTCGTCACACTACTTGGTTGGAACGAAACATCATCATTTATTCATCATAACAATGGAAAAAGATGTAAAAACACATGAAATTAGACTTACATTAGCAAACTAACAATTTCAGACATCATTAAAAAGTATAAAACTTCAAAAAGTATCGTAAAATCACCAAAGAACTGCTCTTTGCAGTACACAATTCAGGAGAGGGAAGGTAGAATGGTTCGAAAAACCATTTGATGTAACCCATTTACTATTGTCCGTCTACTAATTCTCATCTACTACCCCTAATATTATGTAATTTTCCAACTCCTTTAGCCTACATGCACTTTCATATTATTAAGGAACGTTCAACAACTCGGACAGTTTTGGTTAAACCCTTTTCCTCGAACGCATTATATGTATCGCCATCCATCTGAGAAAAAAATGCGAATTTTTGTGTCAACTGTAAACCGGACTTGCACAAAATATCATGATTGTTTTACTTTAGCTATCTTTTCGACGTAGATTGATATAATTTGTTCCTAAAATCATTATCTTTATCGACATCTAGCAACAGAATCGTAGTTTTCGATTTTTCGCCGATGTTAATGATTTCTTTCCCGGGGTTCTAGCATGCAGCCCATTCCGATGTAAATAGTTTCTAATAGTTAGAGCACTTAACAAACACTTTTAGTAAAGTTTCTTTTAGATCTACGGCAGTAGTAAATGGGATTGGTTCTTTCTCTCCTTTCCCGAATTACGTGCTGCAAAGAGCAGTTCTTTGGTTATTTTACGATACTTTTTGAAGTTTTATATTTTTTAATGATGTCTGAAATTGTTAGTTTGCTAATGTAAGTCTAATTTCATGTGTTTTGACATCTTTTTCCATTGTTATTGTTGTGATAGGACCTGACCCGATGGATAAGCTTTGGGCCACTCACTGATAACTCGCCGTTATCAGCTGATGTGGGTTCCTGCTATCCATCGGGGTCAATGTGCAGCGTCCCTTCGATCAGTTGACTTCGGCTGGGGATCGGAAGAGGATCGGGCACGGACGAGCCGCGCGTGGCGTCTGTTTTATGTATCGCTAAGTTTTAGGCCAAGGACCTGCGTTTTTAAAGTGTACGTGATCGTTCTAGTAAATATAGTCTATGGATAATTATGTAATTTACGTGTACTGATAAACATAAAAGTGAAAGAACATAAAAGTGGCGACGAGTAAAAAAAAAAAAAAATCGCTTTTTGTGAACGTGTGCATTAAAGACACAAGACTTTTGGTACGAGCGTGCACAGTGAAGACCAAATTCCGCGTTCACGGGCAAAAAGGCGAAGGATGAGCGTTAACGGAAGCGGTGCATCCGAGTTTCCAGTGGAAGGGGACGAGCGTCGATCATCTGCGATCCGCTCTGGTGGTTTTGTTCCCGGGCAACATCATTTGCAGCCCGCCAACGAAAACCAAGCGCCATGGACGCAGCCTCCATCGCAAAGTGCATCCGCGCAGCCATTGCAGAATAATTTTGCCGCGTCATTCGGAGCGCCTGGGCAGAATTTTGATTTTGCGATGCTGGCCCAAATGATGCAGATGATGCAGCAGCAAATGCAGCAACAGCAGCAGCAGATGCAGCAGCAGATGCAACAACAGCAGCAGCAGATGCAACAACAGCATCAGTTATTCGCCCAATTGCTGCAGCAGCCGAAATCCGCATCACAGCCTTCCCAGCCGACAAATAGTGTTCCCAGCAATCCCGAGGTGATTATGGATGCTTTATCGAGTAGCATCACGGAGTTTCGTTACGAGGCGGAATCGGACGTAACTTTCGGTGCATGGTTTGCACGATACGAGGATCTGTTTGCGCAGGATGCCTCTCGCCTCGACGATGCAGCTAAAGTGCGTTTGTTGATACGCAAGCTGGGACCCGCCGAGTACGCGCGGTACACTAGTTTTATCTTGCCGAGTGTCCCTCGTGACTTGTCGTTCGTCGATACTACGAAAAGGTTAACAGCTCTTTTCGGGAAAGCAGAGTCGCTCGTTAGTAAGCGATACACGTGATTGCAGCTTACAAAGTCGCGGAACGAGGATTTAGTTTCATTTGTCTGCAGAGTGAACCGCTCCTGCGTGAATTTTCAACTTGCCGCTGTTGTGGAGACGCAGCTTCATCATCCACTGGAAGCTGCAACGCACGCAGCCATCCTTCCACTCGCCGCTACCGGTATCCGATAGCGGACGAGGTGAACAACAGGATGGCCGCTTCGCTTCCCGACCGTCCTAGCGAGAGGACGCGTATCGTCTCCCGGGAGCTGCCCCGTCCGTACCGTATTTGTCCATCCTTCACGCGCAACCCGTTTTAAAGTGTAATTGTCTAATCGTTAATTTATAGATAATAAAATACTTTTTTAATGTAACATAAGACACAACAGTGGCGACGAGGATAAAGTTTTAAGTTATATCGCGTGTCGTGCGTGTGAAAAGTGGTGGAAACCTATCTACAAAAATTCGGCCACCGAGTGCAAAACGACGCAGATTGAGCGGCATGGAAACGAGCGCTTTGCCCGACGAGGAGCAGCGGAGGTCATCCTTCGGACAATCCGGCGAAGGAGGATTGCAACATCCGATGACCTCGAGTAACCCGCAGGCGCCCTGGCAAGCGCCCCGAAGCGAAGCACCGGCGCCATCGCTAAATTTCAACCCGGCGCCATCGACGACTCCAATCGCGCAAAATGGAGTCCCAGCACCATCTTTCACGAGCCCGGAAAACGCATTCCTCTACCAGATGCTGCAAACGATGTCTCAGCAAATGCAGCAGCAGCAGCAGTTTATGATGCAAGCCTTAAAACAACACACACCGCCCCAGCAGCAACCCGTGAGTAACCCAGAGTTAATCGTAGATTCCCTGGCGGGAAACATCAGCGAGTTCCGCTTCGACGTCGAAAATGGCATCACGTTCGAAGCGTGGTTTTCCCGCTACGACGATCTCTTCAGTCTTGATGCGTCCAGGTTGGACGATTCGGCAAAAGTGCGGTTACTGGTGCGCAAGCTGGGCACGGCCGAGCATGCTCGTTACGTGAGTTTTATTCTGCCACTTGCCCCACGAGAACTCACCTTCGAGCAGACGACGGCAAAGCTGAAAGCCCTGTTCGGGAAGGCGGAATCGACCCTCAGCAAGCGATATAGGTGCCTCCAGACGGAAAAAAGGCGAACAGAGGACCTAGTGGCTTACGCTTGCCGGGTCAACAGAGCGTGTGTTGATTTCAAGTTACCGGCAATGAGCGAAGAGCAGTTCAAATGCCTCATCCTCGTGTGCGGACTTAAGGACGAGAAAGACGCTGAGATCCGGACAAGGTTACTAGCGCGCATAGAGGATCACCCTGAAGTAACCTTGGACCAGCTCACCGCAGAGTGCCGACGCATAACTAACCTAAAAGGAGACAGTGCCCTCATTCAGGGACACGAACGGCAAGTACAAATGTTGCACGAAGCAAATGATACTACAAAATCGAAAAGCTTTCAGCATCACCGTTCTTCACTGCAAAGTACTCCAAGCAGGCCATGTTGATTATGCGGCGAACTACATTGGACCAGAGACTGCCCGTACAAGACACAAAAATGCAGATCATGCGGAAAGATCGGGCATCGGGAAGGTTTCTGTTCCCACAAAAGCAGCGGCACCCGGCGAACAAGATATCGAGAAAACCGGCCAGTGACGAGAGCCGTAACGGTCAGCGTATGTACCGTGGCCTCATGCCGTAAGTACATTAATGTTATTATAAACGGAACCAACCTAAAGCTCCAGTTGGACACGGGTTCAGATATAACATTAATTGGCCATAGCCTCTGGGAACGCGTCGGCAGCCCGCCTCTAACAAACGCCAGCGTAAAGGCAAAAACAGCATCCGGGTCGAACCTAAAACTAACAGGCGAATTCGAAGCAACGGTTAGAATCGTTGAAAATACAAAAAAGGCTACAATTCGTGTTTCAGAAGCCGAACTGGAACTTTTCGGAGCCGATTTGATAGACGCATTCGAATTAGGTTCGATGCCTTTAGATGCGTTTTGTGGGCAGCTAGCCACGATTCCGCAAATCGTTGAAAATTTAGAGCACAAGTTTCCGGAGGTATTTCGCGGGCCAGGAAAGTGCACTAAAGCACGCATTGCGCTGCGCATTAAAGAAAACAGTCTACCTGTTTTCCGGCAAAAACGACCGGTGGCATACGCAATGCAAGAGGCAGTTGAGGGCGAATTAAAGCGGATTTTTCGAAATGGGCAGCCCCCATAGTAGTTGTGCGAAAGGCAAACGGCAACATCCGCATTTGCGAAGATTATTCAACAGGGCTAAATTCGGCGTTGATAGCACATGAGTACCCGTTGCCTTTGCCCGAAGATATTTTTGCGAAGCTGGCACGCTGTAGATGCTTCAGCACCATTGATCTATCGGACGCTTTCTCCCAAGTAGAGGTAGAGGAGCTAAGCAGATCGTATCTGGTGATCAATACCCACCGCGGATTATACACATATAACCGATTGCCACCGGGAATAAAGACGGCACCAGCAGCTTTCCAACAAATAGTCGACACGATGCTCGCTGGATTGAAAGGGGTGTGCGGATACATGGATGACGTGATTGTCGGGGGCGAGACAGAACACGACCATGACACAAACCTTTTCAATCTTTTCCAACGAATAGCGGCATACGGTTTCACGATACGCCCAGAGAAATGCTCTTTCAAGATGCGTGAAATCCGGTACCTGGGTCATATTGTGAATCACCGCGGACTGAGGCCAAATCCGGAGAAAATAGAAGTGATTCGTGATCCGCCACCCTGGTAACACAAAATGAACTTTTCTCCATACAAAATGGAAGCCGGTTGTCTGTCCGGTTCTCTGCACGGTCTTCCAGTAGAAACGACTAAATTCATTCGATCCGCGATACCGATTACACCGTGTTGCATACTTATAGGAGCTGAGAAACCCGGGTTTTGTCCCGGGTAATTGGGTCGGTATGCAAAAGGCACGCACAAAACGGCAAAAAAAAGTTCCCACGCTTTCCCCATATCGGTTATTGCCTTGCCTAACTCTTCTCTTTCGTTCCGCTGGTGTGTGCGCGTACGCCCACACTCAGCGGTCGGAGTCGGGTCGGTCAGTCGGCAGTTGATGCTCCTGCTGAATGGACGTGTACTCGGGGTGTTGGCGAGCAGCTCTTGCCGCACATGTGTTTCCGTCTCGTTCGCTCTTTTGCATCGTCGTCGTGTAGCGCTGTTGACGTCTCGAACCCTTGAAATGGCATGATTGAATCTGAAAGAAATACTGGAAACAAGGTAGGCTATTGCCAACCTGAAATCCAACACGTTGTGTACCCAATATATATCAACGAGTTTGAGACATGAGGTTCACACACCAAACGGACGAAATTTAAAAAAAACAAGCAAGATAAATTATCTTGGGTATGGAGACGCCCGGTCGGTGATGTAGTCAAGGGGCAATCAGGGACGTATTGAATTGATGGTCGTCATTTTTTATTCGAAAAATATAAATATTTTTTGACCAAAAAATTTTTGTTCAAGAAATCGAATGCGCGTCATCTCATTGTGTACTGATGTCAATGACTTTTGTAGTATTCAATGGGAACATGTTTTTAAGTTCTTGCGCCCAAACGGTGGTAGATAGCGGCTTGCGGTCTTAGACAAACTTCAAGTCCTTTTTAAAACACAACTTTTAAAGTTCCACGAAGATTCCCTCAGAGCCTTCCTTCTGCCCGTAAATACAACCCAAATGTATAAATAGGTGCCCTTGCAAAAATTGTCACAAACCATTCAAAACAAAATTCCTCACTCGTTTTATCACTCGGTCGGTCACACCACTGTGATGTGAAGGCAAACACACACTATAAAAATTTAAATCATCCACTCGGAATCTTCTAGTGTTGTTGGAGTAAAATTGATGCAAAACGATGCAAAGGTGGTTATAATGTAACAAGTTCTGTTTATTACGAAAAAAAGGAAAACAAGAATACCTTGTACCAGCGGATATGATGCAATGCAAGATAACGATTTTCAAAGATATGATTTTTCCAGAAGAAACTTTTATTCATACTTAGCTTCCAAAATTGAACAGACCGGATAGATCGGGTAATGATAACGATATTTACTAGAATATTTCACAGTATTTCTTTTTCTCCTGCCACCCAGCACCCCCATGTTGCCATGTGTTTAATGCAGAAATCGGCTTCGGATCGGAGTTTTCAGCCTAGCTTGTCATTTGAGGAAATCAGAGCGTTTACGCTAGTTTTGATCCCAACATGACTTTTCACTCACACGGTTTCCTCTCCAAACGTTAGCAATTTGCAACATATCTATATTGTTATTTTTTACTGTATTATGATGGCTTCAAGCAGGTGATGCCAATCTTAAAGAGAAAAGATTTCGTCAAGCTAATGTAATTTTATTTATAAAAATATATTTCAAAATATTATTGTTCAATTGCATTTGTTTACTCGGCGTGGGTAATGCTGCTGCAAAACATACGCTTGTATTGCTGTAGCAACTGCACGCGCCGATAGAAAAAAGATCACTACCGGACAAATTATCGTTACTTTGTAAGTTTCCTAGGAACACAAATGCTTGGGTTTCGATATTACATGGCCTTATTGTAATATTGGAGTTCGTCTAGTGATGCGATTGTATTATGAAAATCGATCGAGTGGACTATTGAAAACATGAAGTCTTTGGACAAAACGTTGGCATGCATTCAATTATTCAGTGTTGGTGACAACATACAGCAATATCGGATGTAGCTTCTACGCGAGAGGAGTGATCGAGGTCGGAAAAATAATACCGTTATTTTGTACCTTTTCTTTAAGCACAGGAAATGCACATAGTTTGATTGCGCTTTGGTTCCACCCTACACAGAAAGTGCTTTGAGCTTGGCACTACTTGAGCTTGGTGTAACGGAAAAGTTGTGATTTGTTTGTTTGCTGATTGAGAGTGCGTGGTTGGATTAAAAATTCAACATAATTCAATACAAAAATTATGTTTTACACCACGGCGTATGCGTTTGTTATTTTCATTGATGTTGAACGGTGACCGATTTTTTCAAACAACTTGTCAAACGCGTGGTATCTCCTCGCAGCTACCATATTTGTCCAAGAAGACATCTTTCTACCAGTTGTTGTTTGGTAGGAAACATATGGCAATGTTGAAAATGCATTCAAAATCATTGATCTTTGATCGTTCAAAACTCCATCAGTTGTAAAGCGATTTAGGAGTTATGACCTGAGTTGAAAAGATCCTTTTCAGGTTAACATTATGTCTTCGGATTGTGTTTAGCTACGATAAACCCCAAAAGAGATATTTTGAAATTTATATCATGCATTTTTTAAGCTTCGTGTAGTTTTCTATCCGACTGTTCGCTGCATAGAATGGTAGAACGGACCATAAACAAAACAAATGCATGAAAAAAACGTGTGGCAGACGCGCGAACACACCGAACATACATACATTTTACGTTCTCCATTCTTCGCTCTCACATACAATTCGAATCGGTGATACCGTTTCCCATACGATTTCCATACGGAGTCCCTGCAGGTATGCAATTTTTAACGAGCGCTCGGTACAAAATCGAATCGGTTACATCGTTTCCCAACCGGAAATTTTGAACGCCGGCGGTGCGAGTGCGACGGCAAATTTGACTGGTGTATGCGTCACTTTCTGATCCACGGCGGAGGCGTGACCGGTTCGCGATCGAAACGGTTCTTGCTGGTGGGGCAGCGCCTAAAGACATCAGCGGCGTACGATCCTTCTTAGGGGCCATAAATTTCTATGGCAAATTTGTCCCTAACATGCGAGGCCTTAGATATCCGCTTGATAACCTGTTGAAAGCAGAAGACAAGTTCGAATGGACGCAAGAGTGCGAGGAGGCTTTCAACCGTTTTAAGGGGATACTGTCGTCCGATCTCCTTCTTACGCACTACGATCCTAGAGCCAAAATTATCGTATCCGCAGACGCTTCCTCGATCGGTCTCGGCGCGACCATAAGTCACCAATTTCCAGACGGTTCGATAAAAGTGGTCCAACCCGCGTCTAGAGCACTGACAAAAGCCGAGACAAACTACAGTCAGATTGATCGAGAAGGTCTCGCCATCGTTTACGCCGTTACAAAATTTCATAAAATGATTTACGGCAGGCGGTTTTTGCTGCAAACCGATCACAAACCCCTGCTCCGTATATTTGGGTCAAAGAAAGGCATCCCGACGTACACAGCCAACAGATTACAACGATTCGCGTTAACTCTGCAACTATACGATTTTGAAATCGAGTATGTACCGTCGGGTTCATTTGGAAATGCGGACGTACTATCCCGCCTGATAAAGGATCACGCTAAGCCAGAAGCAGAATATAGCATAGCAAGCATCGACTTAGAAAACGATTTGAAGTCTGTAGCCGTAAATGCCGTCAGCTCATTTCAACTTGTTTTCAGTAATGTTGAGCGTAGCACCAAAAAATATTCAGTACTACAGCAAGTGTACTCGTACGTTCGAAAAGGATGGCCTTCAAAAGTATCGTTTGGAGCAGAAATAAGACGATACAGTGACAGGAAGGACGCATTATCAACGGTGGAAGGTTGCCTTTTGTTCGGGGAGAGATTGGTCATCCCTGAAACCCTGCGCACGCGATGCTTGGAGCAACTTCATCATGGCCATCCCGGCATTCAACGCATGAAGGCGATCGCACGGAGCTTCCTTTACTGGCCATCTATAGACGACGACATCGTGGATTACGTTGCATCCTGTGAGCCATGCGCAGTGGATGCCGAGAGGCAGTGGATGCCGAGAGGCTCCTCCACGGGTGGACCCCATTCCATGGCCACAACCATCAGGTCCCTGGTCCAGAGTGCACGTGGACTATGCCGGTCCAATAGAAGGTTTTTGGTATCTGGTGGTAGTGGACGCGCTGTCCAAATGGCCGGAGATCATCAAAACCTCGAGCACGACGTCTTCAGCAACGATAGCAATACTGCGAAGTCTTTTCGCTCGTTTTGGGATGCCATCAACGTTGGTGAGTGATAACGGACCGCAATTCACCAGTGAATCGTTTCAGGAATTCTGCAGCCGAAACGGCATCCAGCATGTCACATCGCCACCTTTCCATCCTCAGTCGAATGGTCAAGCTGAACGATTCGTCGACACCTTCAAAAGGGCTTTGAAGAAGGGTCAAATGGATGGATCCTCATCAGACGAGGCGCTGGACAATTTTCTACAGACCTACAGAACGACTCCTCACCCGCTCCTGGACCAAAGGAAGGCGCCCGCCGAAGTTATGTTCGGTCGACAGCCGAGGGTTGCGCTCGATTTACTGCGGCCGCCGACGGCTCAGCAGTCACAGCAGAGCGAGAGTCGTAGAAGTTTCCACGAAGGTGATAAGGTTCTGGCAAAATACTTCTCAGGAAACTCAACATGGATTCCGGGGACCATTATTCGAAGATGTGGACGTGTGCTGTACGAGGTAGCAACGGAAAATGGGCGTACAATTAGGCGGCACGTAAATCAGCCACGAAAGCGAAACCTTCGTAGCCCGTTGCAGTTGGGTCAGCAAACAACGTCCCCTCATCTACCCTACGACATAGTGATGGGCGACTGGGGAGCGCCTACGGAACAGATACCGAGCAGTTCCTTCATCGGCCCGGCGGCTCCTGACCCGGCGGATCCGATTCCGCCGCCTGCACCATCCACAGCTGTCTCGCAAGCGCCACTACGTCAGCCGTCATGCGGACCTACGGAAGCAGCTCCGAGTGTTTCGACTCAGCCGCTAACGGTGCCACGAAAGTCTTCTAGGCAAAGAAGACTTCCTCGTTGGCTTAACGATTATCGGAAATAAAAGGGGGAGATGTTGTGAAGACGCAGCTTCATCATCCACTGGAAGCTGCAACGCACGCAGCCATCCTTCCACTCGCCGCTATCGGTATCCGATAGCGGACGAGGTGAACAACAGGATGGCCGCTTCGCTTCCCGACCGTCCTAGCGAGAGGACGCGTATCGTCTCCCGGGAGCTGCCCCGTCCGTACCGTATTTGTCCATCCTTCACGCGCAACCCGTTTTAAAGTGTAATTGTCTAATCGTTAATTTATAGATAATAAAATACTTTTTTAATGTAACATAAGACACAACAGCCGCAATGAGCGAAGAGCAGTTTAAATGTTTAATGCTCGTTTGCGGATTGAAAGATGAAGCTGACGCTGAAGTGCGAACGAGGCTTCTGTCTCGAATCGAGGAGCGAAACGACGTTACACTGGAGCAACTTTCTGCGGAATGTCAACGGATCGCGAGTCTTAAAGTCGACAGCGCGATGATTGCAGCAAAAACTAATGATCGTGTCCTGGCGCTAAGGGCCAGAGGACCGCGATACCAGTCGCCTGGTCAAGATCAAGGATAAAAATTGCGGCAAGAACGTGGCGTGTATCGAGAAACTCGCGACAAGCCGGCTGGGCCTTGTTGGTTGTGTGGAGGTACCCATTGGGCAAGAAACTGTTCTTATGCCCAACATAAGTGCCGTAACTGTAACAAAACGGGCCATAGAGAGGGTTTCTGCAACCAACAAAACGGTAGGCGCCAGCGGCGAAAATCCAAGAAATGGAACAGGCGCACTCCGGTTGAGACACGGTTTGTAACGATTAACGTCTGCAAGGTGACGCAAACAAGGAAATTCGTCGACCTTCTGATCGACAACAAGAAGGTGCGCATGCAGCTCGACACCGGTTCGGACATCACGGTGCACGATGGAGCGAAGCCGGGATAAAAATCAAAAATTCATTTTTGGATTTCAGAAAAATGAAATATGTTTTCTTAAACTACAAGATGAAACTAAGAAATGACCCAAAAACTAGAGCCTCTGTTCTTCCACGTTCTGAGAAACAGACCGTCAAAGTCGAGATTTGTGAAAATTTTGCGTGAAAAATTGAAAAAAATCCATCAACTTTGAAGGGCTGTAACTCCTATAATAATGGCCGGAATCAAATTTCAAGCACAGTTTTGGAAAGGTACATTATCCTGCTTTAAAATTGTTGACAGTTTAAGTAAATAGAAATTGAATATCACAAAATATAAAGAATTGTTTCGCAAAACTCCTGGAAATTTTTTCAATTTTCTGTTTTTAACCATACGCCATCGCTAAGGATCGTAAAAGATTGTAATATGTTGCATACCCACTTATAGTCTAGAATGTTTTGTAACAATAAATGATGGTTTTTTTTTGCATATACGCGCGAACTTTACCTGTTTTTTTGAATTTCGTATGTGAGGCTTATAGTTTATCACCTACTAGGCGTCTCCATCATGCCATATGCAGCGTCATGTGTGGTAAGAAATATTTGAAATTCTCATTCAATGAAAAATGTGAAGCAGGGTAATGGTTGAATATCACTTAAAAGGGGAAAGACTAGGCAAATCACTGGCAAAGAACGAAATTTGGTTTGGTTTGCTTTGAATGTAGCTGGTCCCTTTTACTTGTTCTACAGCTCATAAACCCATTACTCTAAGAGCCACGCTACACGAGCAGCAAACTCAAAAACTTTGGTAACACTTTGGGCCGGTAACACTTTGTTCTGTTTGTACCATTACCTGTAAAAGCCGTGAATTTTGGGTAGATATACCTGTCACTCTTTTTCTACCCTTATTGTAAAACGCCGCTAATTGTGGGTGGATAACTTGTAGAAGTGGCACAAATATTTGATAATATTTGATAATATTTGCTTTTGAAAACAATATATCCTTACCATACGGTAACAGCTAAGATAGATCTTAAAATTTTGACCTTCGAACGGCATACCATAGCGGTATGAATTTGAAAAGATTCATATATAACCCTCGTTCGTTTATAAAAACATCATTCAAGCTTTACCTTGAACAGCATAAACAGCAATTTTAAGTGAGCTCCTTGGAGAACAAACAACGTTTTTATAGTTTTCAAATCAATAATCTATTTGAGATTGATTTGATAATCTCACGATGGTTTCCTTTATAATCAACGATGCTTCTTGCAAGGAAAACATTGGGTATGCGTTAAAGTTCATTGAAAGTAAAGTTAGCATCAAACCGTAAGCATCAATAACACTGAGTATAGAATAATTGAAATACAAAAAGCAGAAATCTTGCGGCACTTTTCATCTTCTTTGTGTGATTCACTAAGCGTCGTATTATTGTGCTCGTGGGGCATTGAACAGTGTAGGGCACTTATAAAATGGATTTCTTCCAAATCCTGAGAATTTATCTTATAGAATATCTCCACTGCACTGTTGGATGAGATTTTTCGAATGCTTGCTCCAGATTTCGTACATAATTGAATTTAAAAAAATGGAAGGTAACTTAAAATTATAAAAAACATGTACAATTATCGAAAAAAAATGTATTGGAAAAGATGTACAAGGAATTTGGTGTTAAAGTAGATGAACCAAGGTAAATGGGTGGAAATAGTATGACGGCAAATGTTTGTCATCGGGCTTTTTCAAACATTGAAAAATTGAGCGACATTTTGCAAATAGAAACAGAACTTATAGAAAGGGTTCGAAATATTTTAATAGCCATCAACTGTTCACAGCCTTTAAATCCAAAAACTACTAGTCTATATTGCAAAGGCACATACATGTTTTACATACATCATTACAATTGGTACAAAATGCCTTCTACTGTCCATAAAGTTCTTGCGCATGTAGATGAAATAATTTTAAATGTCCCAGCTCCATTAGGATCCTTAGGAGAGGAAGCAGCAGAAGGTAGAAATAAAATATACAGAAGGGATAGAAGAGAACACGTCCGTAAAATGTAACGAGAATTCAATATTAAAGTCATTTTTATGAGAGCATTGCAATCATCAGAGTAGTTCATAAGTTATGTCCACGTTAGATGCTTCAAATATCAATTATTTTCCAAATAACAATATTTTGAATGAAAGTTTTTTGTAAATTTAGTTTGTTTTATATCTAACTAAAAAAAAATCTTTAAGTCAATGTAAAAAAAAGATTGAAAAAATAATGCACCCATAGAAAAGTCCAAAAATATGAGGTTTTTGCAGCGCCACCTGGCGGGATTGTCCGGAAACATCATAATTTTGTGTAATATAATAATATTACACAATATTACAATGAAAAAATTGCAAAACATTTGATTCCGAATTTTATCCCGGCAATTTGCTCTTTTCGCTCCATAGTGCGGTGGTCGGACGGAGTGCATGGGACCAGTTGGGTAGGCCAACATTGAAGCCGGTAGGAGTATGCGCGAGGAAAGCGTCTGGCTCGAAGCTTCAGCTGGATGGGGAATTTACGGCAAGGGTAACGATTGGCGACAGGACAAAGGTCATCGTTATTCGCGTCATACCAGCAGACTTGCAGCTTCTGGGAGCAGATGCGATCGAGCAGTTCCAGCTCGGGTCGGTGCCAATGGACCACTTTTGTAACGCGATAAGCACAGAAGCGCTAAAATGGGAAAGCAAGTTCCCTAAAATGTTTAGTGGAAGTGGATTGTGCACTAAGGCAAATATTCAGCTGCGGCTGAAGGATAATCACCGTTCAGTATTTTGTCCCAAACGTCCGGTTGCATACGCGATGCAAGCTATTGTGGAAAAAGAGCTAGACCGCCTGCAAGACTTGGGTGTTATCACCAGAACGGACTATTCGGATTGGGCAGCCCCAATCGTGGTAGTGAGGAAACAGAACGGCAGTATAAGAATATGTGGAGATTATTCAACTGGCCTGAACTCAGCTCTCCAGTCCCATGAGTATCCACTACCACTTCCAGAGGATATTTTTGCAACACTTGCTCAGTGCCAGTTTTTCAGCAAAATTGACCTTTCGAACGCGTTCCTGCAGGTGGAAATAAATGAGCAGTATCGTCCGTTACTTACGATAAATACGCATCGCGGACTATACCATTACAACCGCCTGCCACCCGGGATAAAGATTGCACCAGCGGCATTCCAGCAGCTGATGGATGCAATGCTCGCCGGATTGAATCGTACATCCGGGTACATGGACGACGTAGTCGTGGGAGGAAGAACAGAGCGTGAGCACGATGAGAACCTGCTAAACCTTTTCCGGCGCATCGAAGATTACGGATTTACCATCCGCGCGGAAAAGTGTGCATTCAAAATGACTCAAATTGAGTATTTGGGGTTCATCGTTGATAGCCAGGGTCTCAGACCGAATCCCGAAAAGATAGCAGAAATTGACGAGTTGCCGGCGCCAAGGAATGTAAGTGAAGTACGATCCTTTTTAGGAGCCGTGAATTATTACGGGAAGTTCGTTCCAAAGATGAGAGACCTTCGGTACCCTCTGGATGTGCTGCTGAAAAACGAGTCACAATTTGAATGGACACGCGAGTGCGAAGATGCCTTTCGGAAATTTAAAGAGATACTGGCCTCCGACCTGCTCCTGACGGATTACAACCCCAACGCGGAAATAGTGGTTTCTGCTGATGCTTCGTCGGTTGGTCTAGGCGCAACGATCAGCCATAGATTTGCTGATGGATCGATGAAGGTGGTGCAGCATGCTTCACGAGCCCTAACGAAGGCAGAAGCAGGGTACAGTCAGATCGATCGTGAAGGTCTAGCGATCATCTTTGCCGTTAAGAAATTCCATAAAATGCTGTACGGACGCCATTTCCGGTTGCAGACGGATCATCGACCACTGTTGCGCATTTTCGGCTCCAACAAGGGCATACCTGTTTACACAGCCAACAGGTTACAGCGTTTTGCTCTGCAGCTTCAACTGTACGATTTTAGCATCGAATATGTTAAAACGGATCAATTTGGCAACGCGGACGTGCTCTCAAGGCTAATAAGGGAGCACGCAAAACCAGATCCAGAGTACATCATTGCAAGCGCTGAGTTGGAAGAGGACGTGAGTTCCGTTGTAATAAACTGTATTAACCTTTTTCCGCTTCATTTTAGAGATGTTGCGAAGGCAACGGAATCCGACCCGGTACTGCGGCAAGTAACAAAATACATTATGGAAGGTTGGCCGCGAGACAAATCATACGGCGAAGATTTGGTTCGCTTTTTCCACAGAAGCGAGGCCTTATCCACGTTCCGGGGAAGTATTTTGTTCGGGGAGAGGGTGGTCATCCCAAGAAAGCTACAGCGACGTTGCTTGGAGCAGCTGCACGAAGGACATCCAGGGATCCAAAGGATGAAGGCGGTGGCTCGCAGTTATGTGTACTGGCCAAGCATAGATAGAGACATTGCCGAGTACGTGAAAACATGCCACGCCTGTGCAGTAGCATCGAAGTCCTCCCCGCGTGAGAAATCCGTTTCCTGGCCAGCTACCAAGAAGCCCTGGGAGCGCATCCACATCGATTATGCCGGTCCAGTTGACGGTGATTACTTTTTGGTAATGGTAGATGCGCATACAAAGTGGCCAGAGGTGGTAAGGACGCGTAGCACTACGACAAAGGCTACTATTGCGATGATGCGGGGCATCTTCGCAAGATTTGGCTATCCCGAAACGTTGGTCAGCGATAATGGACCCCAGTTCGTATCGTCCGAGTTTGAGGATTACTGTTGTAGAAACGGCATAGACCACGTGAAAACCGCGCCGTTTCATCCTCAATCGAACGGGCAAGCAGCGTTTCGTGGACACGCTAAAAAGAAAAATGCAAAAGATCCACGAAGGTGGAGCCACACGAGAGGAATCACTCGATATTTTCCTTGCATCTTATCGGATGACTCCCAACCCGGTTGTTAGAAATGGCCAAACTCCGGCGGAGGCTATGCTGGGGCGAAAGGTTCGGACCGCCCTAGAACTATTGAAACCTCCCTCCGCAGAAAAGGAAGCACCGCCAGTGGGCGATAAACGGTTCGGTAGCGGTGACGCCGTTTATACCAAGATGTATGCTAGAAACTCTTGGCGGTGGGTTCCAGCACGGATTGTACGAGAACTAGGTACGGTGATGTTCGAGGTGGAGACCGAGGATCGCAAGTTGCATCGCCGTCACCTGAATCAGCTTAGAGAGCGCGGTGCTGCCACGCCAATTAATGCACCTGGTAATACCGTAGAGCCGAACCGATTGCCGTTGGATTTGCTCATCGATCCAGCGCCGCATGAAACAAGGCAGATTTCTCCTGCAGGGCAGCAAATCATCGCATCGGATACGGTTGCATCTCCACGTCCAGTCCCTTTCGTGACTAGCAGACGACGGCAGCCGATACAAGAGCCACGTCGGTCTTCTAGGCCTAGAAGACCACCACGTAGGCTCGACGAGTATCGTCTAAATTAAAAGGGGGATATGTTGTGATAGGACCTGACCCGATGGATAAGCTTTGGGCCACTGAGCCATCGGGGTCAATATGCAGCGTCCCTTCGATCAGTTGACTTCGGCTGGGGATCGGAAGAGGATCGGGCACGGACGAGCCGCGCGTGGCGTCTGTTTTATGTATCGCTAAGTTTTAGGCCAAGGACCTGCGTTTTTAAAGTGTACGTGATCGTTCTAGTAAATATAGTCTATGGATAATTATGTAATTTACGTGTACTGATAAACATAAAAGTGAAAGAACATAAAAGTTATGATGAATAAATGATGATGTTTCGTTCCAACAAAGTAGTGTGACGCATGTTTCAATCAAAACTTCAATAATATAATGAATCGAATCATCCGAGTGCTTCTAACGATGCCCAAGAGTCTTCTGCATCGATAATAACAAATATCAAGTGTCGAAACTAACTTACACACCACTTTAGCTAACAAAAATACGATGCAATTAAACTGTCCGACTTTGCGATTGGCCGTCAAAATTCTATTGTTTATAGCGCCGCTTGGGTACGATTTTTTTCACCGTTCTTTTTGCACGTACTTCGTAGGAAGGTGCACCAAGAAGATGCAATGAACAAAAATCATTGTTATCAATTCTAAGTACTCTAAAATGGGTGAAAAGATTAATGATTTCACATTTGACACTGTTCAATAATTTTTACACAATCGAACAATCAGATTTTCATAATCTGTGATCGTGAGATTATCTCGAGAAACATTCATTTAGCTGAAACTTATAGAGGCTTTGACCATTTTGGCCATTAGTCTCTCTATTTCAAGATTAACGACGGTAAAACTGCATTGTTACTTACCACACTTTACACAACTGTTCTCGTTTTTTCTCGTTCCTTGCATGACGTAACCAAATTTCGTAGAATATTGTTCAGGGGGCAAGCACTTCCCACATGCAATCAAATTGATGCTGCACTAGAATCAAAAGGAAAACTATAGATTTCATGAAATGGCTGACTAATCTATAGAGAAAAAACTTTTTCTGCAATCATTCGTCGTAACTACCACAAATCTAATAATTAAATTTTAGTCAAGATGCACTGCCTGACTTACGGTGTGATGTTGCCTGTTCCGCAATGACATGCCATTGTCTGCCCCATTTTGGACAAGGAAAATTTTACTATGCTTTTAATAACGATGTAAAAAACTCTTCATAGTGAGCGATGAAACACCAAACTGTAGGAATGTTCACATTGAACAACATTTCAGTACCGATTTTACGGCAACGAACCAAGAAATCGGGAAATATAGAACTAAGTGAAAAGTACAGTAAGCTTTTTTCTCAACCGGAATCCAACCAACAACTGACAGCTGGAACCCAATGCATATCTTGACATAATTTCTCAAGACAAAAAACACATGAATTGCGGTTGTAGGGCTCTGTACTAAACAAATAAACATTTGTTTTTCACCGCGTGACTACATTACCGCGTGACTACATTAGGCGTACCATACCAAAAAACTGGTACGCTCCTAGTGTCAAAAACCGATTTTTCTGTCAGAATCGAGCGATGCAAGTGTAGTCACGAAACCTCTCGCTCCAACTCTACCCAGCCAGCAATATCTGTCAATTTTTGGTGACGGTCCGCAATCGGGTCTAACGGAAGCACGAAAGACCGTCAATCCAAGCCGATGGGTGCACGCACACATGTAAACTCCTGCTTCACGCACACATAAGCAGTAGAGGCAGCCATTTTTTTATTTTATTATAATTCAATTTATGTCAATAATAAATTCATAATTTCAATGCACATATTCGTTTATTTCAATAAATATACATTGAATTTCAAATAACAACAATTACAATTACAATATTACTATTCGTTACGGTAACAATACGTTTACACTTAAGATGTCCATCCTGTCTCCGTGTAAAATCCGGGAGATGCCTTTTTTACCGCTCTGCGTCCGGATCAGCTCAGCGTCAGAATGCCGGGATGATTCGGGGTATGACTTCTTGGCTGCATCTGTTGAGAGGCCTCTTGCTCAGCACAGCGCCAGAATGCTGGGATATGTGAAACGGACGATGCATTCTCTATCGGCTGCAGCGGTTGAGAGTCATCCGGGACAGCACAGCGCCAAAGAACAGCTGCCGGCAGCTGCCTTCCAAAACACAAACAGCAAACGCGGCTGTTCATTATTCCATCTGTTTCACATATATAACACTACTGATCACGAAAAGAACACTAAATCACATATTTAAAATTGAAATTACTCAGAAACATGTTTAGTCGATCACAATTCACAACGCAAAGGTGGGCAAATATGGCGTCTCGTGTAATGCCCATATCGAAAGCTCCTCTTGCACTGAATTCATCGCCGTCCCATGCACACATTCAAACATCGACAGTCCGCTTGCGGCGGGGATTTTCCTTCTACTCGCCCTCGCCTATGTTTTTGACAGATATTGCTGGCTGGGTATGCTTTGTCCTGCTCACCTTATGTACAGTCTGTTCTCGAGTTACGCGGTTCTCGACTTACGCGGATTCGGAGATACGCGGTTTTCAAAGTTTGACAGTAGATTGGGTTTATTACATCGATTTAAATTCCTGAGATGTACAACCACACGAATAAATATGTAAATTACACATTTGCATAACTTACGCTTTTTATTTCGTTTGCTGCAATTTATGTTGTTTGAATACGCTTGCATTGCATTCATATTAATGAACAAAGAAAATTTTTGAATATTCTATGATGCATGTACACAAGAGCTCGATCTCTTAACTCCTAGTATAAACTATGTGTCAAGCAATATTCGAGATACGCGGAAATTCGAGATACGCGGAATTCTCTGGTCCCCATAATCCGCGTAACTCGGGAACAGACTGTATTCAAACTGAATCAAATAAAAAAACAAATAAAAACAATAAGATTCGTTTTACCACATTGTTTCATGACTTAGAAAACATGAGAATATTTTTATCAACGTATTGAATGCTGCATAACTCCTTTCAAAACGAAATAGTTGTTGGATTAAGAACTATGACCAACAGAGTGGGTAGAAAAATTTTAAGCAAATATATCGTATCAATTATTATATAAGAAAAAAACGATGAAAAGAGAACGAGTATTTTTGTTTGTTAACGCCTGGTTGGAACGACAATTGCAGCGCATTATTTTCATCCATGAAGTAAAGTTGTCATGTTTCAACAATATTATGGTACGGAAAAATAATAATAACAGTTTTAAACTCCATCATGATTCTAAAATATGCTATTATTTTCCATCAATTAACTTTTTGGAGGTGCTCTTCACAAATTAACTGATAATTGCTCGACAAGTTCTTACCAATATGAAAAGTCGAGCACTTCATCGAGCTCTTTCGAGCACACCATTGTCAGCCAACCCAGAAGTGCTGGGTTGCATTTGGTATGATACGCTGGAGCTCGACCGTACCAAGTTTTTGGTATGGTACGCCTCATGCGGTCACGCGGTCAAAATTTCAAAATGTCCGCAAGACATTTAATATCGATTTCTGTCAAAACTAATCAAAGCGAAAAAAAATCTCTCAATTTTTAATAGGCCGAGGAGGGATGTAACAAAATTAGGAACTCCTTATCGTTTAACCTGTGGTCACAGCTTTGCGCAACCGCATGCGGTTGCGTTTTTGATCTGTCAAACGAGCACAGAATTTGATTTTTTAGTACAGAAACCGCAAGGTCGTGCGTCTGCGGTGACAGCCCATGACAGCTCCTATCTCTCCCATGGGAAAAAACGCAACCGTTGCGCAAAGCTATGACCAGGAGTTTAATGGGGACCAGAGAAATCCGCGTATCTCAAATTTCCGCGTATCTCGAATATTGCTTGACACATAGTTTATACTAGGAGTTAAGAGATCGAGCTCTTGTGTACATGCATCATAGAATATTCAAAAAAATTTCGTTGTCCATTAATATGAATGCAATGCAAGCTAATTCAAACAACATAAATTGCAACAAACGAAATAAGAAGCGTAAGTTATGCAAATGTGTAATTTACATATTTATTCGTTTGGTTGTACATCAGGAATTTAAATCGATGTAATAAACCCAATCTTTCAAAATTTGACAGTCCCCGTATGTCGGATATCTACTGTATATGCAAAAGATACATGAACGTCATGGTTGCTATAGCAAAGCTGGATTTGAAATCGATATTTTATTTGATTTCTACATCACTGATGCTTCCATGTTGTCCAGAAAATAATATTTAGTACATTTTCCACACGGAATCAACTTCTCGTCATTTCCTTTCATCTCTCCATTGGTTCACCAAAACACACTTTCTTGTTACACACCTTGGTCATGGCTGTCATCAACTGTCAAACCGACGCTGTCATTCATGTACGTTGCATGAAATATCATAGATTCATGAAAAATCGTGTTGTGTTCTTTATTTGTGCTAAGTGAGGTTTAAAGTCACTTTTTCGCACTGCGTGTTATTTCGTTACTGTTCGTTTGCAATCAAACATGCCGAGAAACATCCGCTACGGCAATTTCCGTGGTCGTGATAACCGTGGTGGCCGCTATCAAGGAGGAGATCGGCGATATGACGCAGGTACACGCTAATTTGCGCCGCCATTTTGATAAGTGGCATGACGAAACTTCCGAGTCCGCACGGACACAATGTTGATTATTTTTCTGTTGCCTTACTTTTCAGGAAAACAAAGATATGATCACCATGACAATCGCATGGAACGTGATGATTATAACGATAGAAATCGGAACGACAGAAATATGACGGATGTGAAGCGAAGGGTCAGCTTCAACCCGTCCAACGGGAACCGTGGTAAAGGACGCATAACGAAAGGTCTAATTCGCGCGCACATCAACGATGACGACGAGGCGATGGCCGGTGATACCTACGACGGTGTTCTGCGCACTTTTGTCAACAACCGGAAGAACGGTATCAGAAGGCGCAGCGGCTCGCCGATACCGCGTGGCGGACAAACTGGAAACATGAATCGCCCAAGGCTGGTCCAGTCCAACACCACCTGGTACGAAGTGAAAATACCTTACGGCCACAAGTACGACAAGGAATTCATACTACTCGCGATCCAACAGGCCATAAAGCCGAACGTATTCATTCCACTGTACTGGCGGGTGATCGAATCAGCCGCCCTGTTCTACGTGGAGGATTTCAAGGTTGCCGAATTGATTCAGAAAGCTAACCGCACCATCGAAACTCCCGATAATCGTCGTTTGATACTTTTGGTGCGTAACAGCCAACCCAACAGTCTTGTAAACGATCAGCTAAAGGAACGCATGAAGCAGGCCATGCAAAAGCGATACAACCCGGTTACCAAAGCGTTGAACTTAGAGAAATTCCACGCGGATCCGGATCTAAGCGATATCTTGTGCGCTTTGGCTCGCCCTCAAATTATCCTGGCTGCTGTTGATATAATTTCCGAGCATATTCCCGAGCTGGAAGCGCTTAATCTCAACGATAACAAGCTCTACATGCTCGATCATCTGCGGTCGATGGCAAACAAAATTCCCAATCTGAAAGTATTATACCTCGCCAAGAATAAGGTGAGTGCAGAGAGTGCGAAAATGTAGACCAAAAGCACCGTGTATACCACTTTGTTCTCTTCCCTTCCGCGCAGATTCCGTACATCAACACACTGGACAGCTTGAAGGCTCTAAAGTTGCAGGAACTCAACTTGGAGGACAACCCACTACGGCAACGCTACGAGGATCAAACACTCTATGTCAGGTATTTAACCCCTACTGGGATCACATGAATGATATCTGGTCTTGTACTTAGCAGATATCACGTTCCATGGATGTGCTGCGGGCATAAGCTTCGGCATCATCATCATCATCGTTTGGTGGATGGCGTTCGTTCGATATGAAGTAAGATGCCTGGGTCGGTAATTCGTGGCGTCATCATCCCACGGTGCACGTTGCAGGCGATACTTGTCTTTCGAAAGGGAAAAACGCTTCAACAATACCAACCGGTGGAGGAGTGATGAGACGGAGTCGTAGTTGAGAGCCTTAATATTGGGGACTAATCTTTGGCTCCCCTAAGGCTGAAAAGTGAAAGAAAATAATCTTGGCGTATTTAATGCGATTTAGTAGCCGACGCTTGAAAGCGACTAATTGATGCAATATTTCTCATTCTATTCACACCGAATTTAAACTTTATTTGACTATCAAAATTTAAATACCGGAGCATTCCCTAAAGTGTACACGATTGCAGCTATTTGGAAACCTTCTTCCCGAATATTATATACTGTTGAGTCCGATTTTGGAAGGTGCAGTAGGGATTCGTAAACAATAGGTCACCCGGTTCCGCTTATGTTGCTCATTAAAAGGTACGTCATACAGTTTGTGTTGAGGTATATAGCATGCTGGAAGTGCTTTGCATCGAATTTCGAATCAGACATATCTGTAGCAACGATGCTACAGTAGCACGAGACAAGTAGAGATGATGAAACGTGGTGAGCGCTGCTAATACGTTTTGTGATAGAACAACCCATGAACTCTTTGCCACCACGAACGTTTCTTTTCTTGTTTCTTACACAAGCCTTACGTCGTTCTCGCGTCCCTACAAGTTGTTGTGTGGTAGATAGTTATCTACCAAAATAAATTTCCGTCTCTATGGTCACCTTCCAACATCGGCAAAACAAATGCAATCACAGACGCGTAAACAGGCGCCGGCACAGTGCACGGAGGGAACAGCTGCTCTCGTGTGTGACTTCAATCGAATCTGAATCCTAAATATGCAAGAGTCCGGAACTCAACCTATTCAGTAGGTGCACGTGTGCGTTCGCCACGTGTTTTAACTTGTTGCAGCAATTTCGACCGTTCTACCTTGCCTAAACTTCTCCCCTCATTGAGAAGTTATAACTCTCTCTCTTCTTTTGTGGCGTATGTGTATCCGGTTGAACCGAAAGGCACGTAGTCATGACAGGAAGGGGGAGGATTTGTAAGATAGGAAAGCATAACGTTACCTTTGTACTGTATCTATTTATAGTGAAGTGCGTAAACGGTTCCCGAAGGTCATCAAGCTGGTAAGCACACGCTTCTTGGTGCGCTCAGTCGCAGTACCGATACTTACATTCAAGTTCCTTTCTCCCAGGATAATATCGATCTGCCGCCACCGATCAGCTTCGACATCCCGGAGGATGATCAAAAGCAACCGCCGGCCAAAGCATCCTTTCTGGCCAACCCTGCCAGCACCGATTTGGTGCGCCAGTTCCTGGAGCAGTACTATGCGCTGTTCGATTCTGACAACAGGCAGCCGCTGCTGGAAGCCTACCACGAGCATGCATTGTTTTCGCTCACAGTCAACACGTACCATCAAAACAATCAGCAAAAGTTGGCATCTCACTAGACAAGGATTACTGAGACTAGGTTAAATGAGGTTAACTAAAAGGATGTTTTTAATTGTTTTGTTTTAGATTGGGTGCCTACGTGTCCGCGAATCGTAACATCAAGCACAAAACTGACCTGGATACTCGGTGTCGGTTTCTAAAGCAGAACCGCTTGCAAGTGGTATCGTACCTTTCGGAACTTCCGCCAACCAGGCACGATGTACATTCCTTCGCGGTGGATTTAACCTTTTTCACGGTAATTATTCCAATCCTAGAACGACTGGGAGTTTGTGGTTATGTTTGGAAACCTACCATTTACGTGTCCCTTTTTGCAGCCCCAAATGCTACTACTGACAGTGACGGGTGTGTTTAAGGAGCGTAAACCTGCCGGTCAGAATGAGCCGATGCGATCCTTCCACCGTACGATGGTGATCGTACCGGCCGGTGGTGGATTCTGTATCCGCAACGATATGCTGCACATCAACAACACGCTGTCAGTACAGGACGAGAAATGTTTCAAAGGGCCACGGCCAGCGGTGCCAACTCCACCGGGGGCAACGGCAGCGGCGGTGGTCCCGGCAAATGTTGCGGGCCCTGCTGTGTTACCAACGACGGCGCCGGACGACAATACCAAGCTGCAGATGGTGCAGGCGCTAGCGGTCACGACCGGCATGAACCTCGAGTGGAGCAGACGCTGTCTGCAGGAAATGAACTGGGACTACGAGCAGGCCGAGTTTGCGTTTCGCGAACTGCAAAAACAGAATCAAGTCCCCCAGGAGGCATTCATCACGCAATGAGCACAAGCGGTTATGGATCGCGACTTCTTTGTTCGTTTTTTTTTTTGCAAAGCTTAGTTAGCTTTTAGCATAGACAAAGCTAACTCGTTTTGGGGGTTAGAATTAATTAATTCACTTTTAATCTTAGCTGTACAGGTCACCGTATACGAAATAACAGAATGCATTTGTTGAAATTTTTTATGTTTTTGGGTGTAAAAACACTTCATTCCTAAATGGACGTTTAGACAATCAACAAATTAAAATTATTGATCCCGTTACGCTACACACGTCCGAACGCACCGGAGGTCAGGTAGCCAGAGAGCGAGGCCAACGCTTCGGCCCCATCAGGTACGGCGATCCCTTTGTGATCCCGATCGTGGCATCACCCGAAGATGGAACTCATCTACGGAGAGTCCGGGTTCACGCTGCATCTTACTGGCGTATAACATCTCCCTCCTTTAAATTTGTCCGGTATAAGTCAAACCTACTAGGAACTTTTCTCCTACGAGAAGAGCGTCGTGGCTGCTGTACCGGTAACGGCTTTGGACCGGCAAATCTGGGTCTACCAGGAATCCTGCTGAAGTGGGGATGCGATAAAGATGATGCAGGTTCTGTTGCAAGAACGGGAACTGACGACGATGCAGTCGGTGACGCTGACGATGACGTAGACGGTGGAACTAACGATGGCAAATATGGTGCAGTAACTTGGACAGAAGGTAGATAGCGTACACTGTTGCGAAGACGATGATGCGGACAATGACGATGAATTAGCCGTTGGTGCAGGACCTTTAGCGTGTAATGGTGGTATGTGCCATTCATCTAATAAAATATCTAAAGGCAACTGTTGTGGCTTAGTTGCAATAGGCGCGTCTCTAGTGCTGTGGGCGCGCTTCCGCATTTGATTGATATGCCGCTGAATGCTTCTGTTGTCTTCCGTGATCACTTCATACATTACCATGCCGATTCACTACTGTTCCAGCGATCCAGTTCCAGTTGTTACCAGAATACATTTTGACATATACTGGATCTGCGGGACGGAATTGTCTGGCAATTTCAGAAGATGGGTCCACTTTTACCGGAGAGGGCAGAGGCTTCAGTAACTCCAAGGATGTTCGCAGCTTCCTTCCAAACATAACTTCGCCCGGAGTCTTTGAATGTAGACACGAATTGGGTGTGGAACGATATGTTACTAAGAAAGTGTCCAGTGCTTCCTTCATAGCACATCCTTCCCTCGAAATTTTCCTCACCACTCGCTTAAAAGTGTCCACGAACCTCTCGGCCTGTCCGTTGGACTGTGGGTGATAAGGAGGCGTTCTAACGTGTTCTACTCCTTGTTGCATGCAGAAGTTTTGAAACTCAATGCTGCTGAATTGCGTTCCATTATCGGAAACCAATGTTGTCGGGGCACCAAACCGAGCAAAAAGGCTTCGTAATAGATCGATTGTAACTGTTGACGTTGTGGTTGTCGTCCTAATGATTTCTGGTCATTTTGTGTACGAGTCCACCACTACCAGGAAGTACTCACCGTTCACTGGCCCTGCGTAATGAACGTGGACACGTTTCCACGGAACAGTAGACTCTGGCCAGGGAGATGGATTGGAACGTGGAGATGATTTGGCTTCCTGTTGACATGGCTGGCATGTATTGACCCACTCCACAATGTCGCGGTCCATGGAGGGCCAATAAAAGTAGCTTCGTGCTAACGCTTTCATTCTCACTATGCCAGGGTGTCCGCGATGTATTTGACGAAGGCATTTTTGCTGCAGCTTCCGCGGAATCACCACTCTTTCTCCAAACAAGAGACATCCGTCTATGGTTGTTAATGCCTCTTTCCTACCATGAAGTACCATGACATCTCACCTTCATACGAACCACTCGGCCATCCAGTCTGTACGTACTGGTATGTCTTTTTGAGAATACAATCTGTTTTTGTTTCCTTTGCGACGTCTTGAAGTGTTAGTGGAATGGTTTCTAATGCTTTGACTGCTATTTCTTTTATCTCTTTTTCCATAACTATGGGCTTGCTATCACGCAGTCTTCATCGGGCTTGTCGTGAGTATTTATGAGCCGCGATGGTAGATCAGCGTTTCCGAAGTTTTCGGAACGCACGTATTCAATGGTGAAATCGTAAGACAGTAAAGAGAGAGCGAATCGTTGCAGCCGGTTCGCTGTGTGGACCGGAATGCCGGTTTTTGACCCGAAAATTCTAAGTAGCGGCTGATGATCGATTTGTAAATGGAAATGCCGACCGAATACCATTTTGTGGAACTTCTTTACTGCGAATATTATTGCCAAGGCTTCGCGATCGATTTCACTGTAGGCCTGCTCAGCCTTAGTTAGTGCTCTTGCTGCATGCTGCACCACCCGAACTGAACCGTCGCTATATACGTGGCTTAGCGTCGCACCAACACCCACCGAGGAAGCGTCAGCGGAAACCACGATTTTCTGTCTCGGGTCGTAATGAGCAAGTAGCAAGTTGGATGCCAATACGTCCTTGAATTTTTTAAAAGCTTGTTTGCACTGGCTTGTCCAACAAAAGGGTTTGTCTGCCTTTAAAAGTTCGTCCAAAGGATAGCGCAGTTTCCTCATGTTGGGAACGAACTTGCCATAGTAGTTGATGGCCCATAGAAAGGCACGGACATCTGTGATGTTAGCAGGCTCTTTAAGACGGCGGATGACTTCGATTTTCTCTGGGCTAGGGCGTAGGCCGTCTTTGTCGATGATGTGTCCCAGGTACTTTATCTGCCGTGTACGAAAAACTCATTTTTCGTGACGTACGGTTAACCCATATTCCTGCATGTGTTTTAAAACCTTGGTTACGGCAGCATCATGTTCCTGCACAGTTGCTGCGCCGATTATTATATCGTCCAAATAACCGGAAACGCCTGTTAAGCCAGCCAGCATGGTGTCCATTAGCTGCTGGAAAGCGGCTGGCGCGATTTTGATTCCTGGCGGCAACCGATTATAAGTATGTGGGGTTATCGTAACACGAGGAATTGTTTTCTGTGTTTCACCACTGTTACGGCGCGTTCTAGCAAACAGGCCCCGCGAAGGTAGACCTCCTAGTTTGCTTTCCCGCGTGGTAACGGTTTTTAAAGAAAAGTAGGGGGAAGGATTCCTGGTATCTGCCGAGACAAAATTGTCGAAGTCTCTGACTCTCTATTACCATCAAGCTAGTTGCCTCAAGCTTATGACGGAGGCCTATGCAACAGATGGGGAGAGTTGATCGTTTCGATCTTTCGGATTGGGTGGCAGAATACCAGCGAGTGTAGCGGTCAAAATAACCTACGAAGTGAATCGTCTGAGTTTCAACTTAACACTCATTTATTCTATGAAATGTTTCCGTTATATACCAGAATTTCTTCATGGTATTTGTGCTTGTACAATACTCGGATTGCTTACATGTATGTGCGTGGTGAAAAGGATCGGTGATCCTTTTTTGGGTTTCTTACCGATCGGTTTTTCCCTGAATACTCTACCCACTTTTTTATGCGTTGTATCGCCAAAACATTCGGTTACCGGCGTACCGCGCCCTTTGCCTGCTTTCTTGTTTATTTGGGTTCCGGATCGCGAGAGGTAACGAGAATTTACATGTTGGGTTCGTTTCGTGGCGCCGATCGATAATTGTGGTTTCTGATCTACCCTAAACTGATGCGAAACTGTCCTATGCGTTTGTTGTCTATTATTCTAGGCATCTCGTTTCCTGTACGTCGTGTCCTTTTCGGAAAGTTTTATTTGGACCAACGATCAAACCGGGCACTGAGATGTTACAGTTTATGGTGGGTTTTTTCCTATGTTGTGGTTCGACTCAAGGGGGCGGCGTTACAATGTTCTTGGGTTTTATGGTGCAGTTCCGTTCGGGTTCAAACTGGCCTTTTTTATTTGGTTTTTGAATCTTTTCCGTTGAGCACCTCGTTGGTGCAGCAACATTCTCCCCCTCGTAATTCAACTCGGTGAATTACGTCTATGTTTTTTGGACCGAATCGAGGTTTGTTAATGAACTCGGTCATTTCAGTTTCTTCATTTTCTTTTTGCTAGGCTTTGATTACTTCTATCGTTCTTTATGCTTAGTTTACACGACGCGCAAAACTGTGAAAATACAGGCGAAAATATCATTTTTCTGTCACTTTTTTTCGCTTCGTGTAGACGTTCCTATTCGTGAGCCGATGCAGATGTAAGTACATTCAATGTTGATTTGATTGTTTAACAGTAAAAAAAACAGCACAAAGGTATTGTGTACACCGAAATCTCATCAACAACTACTGTACATCATCACAAACAACTATTTTCCATCCACTGGCACTCTATACCAGGTGCGCAAATTTTTGCAAATCTATTTTTCACTCGGCGACCGAAAAACAGATTTTCGCTTACTTTGACAGTTGACTGCCCATCTGACAGCATTTTACCGCTAACTCACAGCATTTTGCCGTTTGCAAAGGTTGCTTTGCGCTTCGTGTAGACCAGGGATGTCAAACATGCGGCCCGCGGGCCACATGCGGCCCGCAAGAACATTGGGTGCGGCCCGCGACCCCTTTGAAACATTACATCGTAAGTTTGGATCCTTGAGTATTGGCTTATAGCAAATACCAAAATATTTAATGTAAATTTTTTCACGAACTGCGAATTGCAAGAGAACTGAACGAATGTCAATTTAAACAATTTCAACAAGAAAGTGGTATGCAACTTTGCAGCAATGGTTTTACACAGATTTTTCTAGACAAGTGGATAAAAAGTGTTTATAGAAAACAAACGTGATGAACTACAAGACCATTCCAAACAAAATATCAAATGCGGAGTGTTACGAACGGACGATATGTTTCGTTCATTTTTTAGGATTTCGCTTAACCGAATTATGCAAGAAATTAAATTTGAAGGAATGTTGGTAGAATACCCCCTTTAAAGTGCGACGAGATCGCCAGGCGCAGAAAATCGCGCCGGAAACATATTTTTTATGTTTTACGATAGGGAACCTTCGGAAGAACTTGCGCGCTTAACTGAAATCTACAACGATAAAGATCGTATTTCCAACGCCCGTTAGTTTAGGACAGCGCGAAGGATACGAGAATAAGGATAAGCGGCGATAGCCGATAACGCGGTACCAGCGGGACCGCCCGTAAACTTTGATAGGCTTAGATCTTACATGTAAACTCTCGGTACGTTCGCGATCGTGATCCTAAATAAACACAATAATGAAAGGACACGACGCGTCGGTACCAAGAGGTTTAGGTGATGCGTGTGGTCGACTAACGAAATGAAACCAAGATAAGACCCACGCAACGATGCGTTCGAAAGCGAGATCAGGCTAAGATCATAAACATCGGGACTCGCAAGGATTCTAGAAAGACCTAAGTAAACGAGATAAAATCCAGGTCGCGCTTCCACCAGGAAAGAGTGAAATAGAAGATCGCGTAACGAGGATCGAACCGTATTAGGAAATCTCGCACGTTAGAGCGAGATCCTCTATCTCGCTTACGTTCATTAGAAGATAAGGAGCGTCTTACTATAAAAGCGCTCAAAAATTTGAATAAAGCAGTTATTTTCACCAGGACACCTACGAGTAAAGTACCCGAAATTCTTTACTCCAAGCACCGAAAATCCGAAATACCCCGAAACCCTTCCAAGCTTACGCTAGATTCTGCTCTGTTCAGCGGCACGTCACGCTGCAGACCGGCTTCTCGTAAGAACCTTCCTAAAAATTTTAGAGAAAATTCCGAAGGCTTCTCTCCGATGTCGGCACGTCACGGCTCGGACGGAACTTTGGAAAATTCGACAAGTTTCCCGCTTTCTGCGTGGTCCTCTCCGTTGTCGGCACGTCACGACTCGGACCGGTCATACTAAGGCACCCCGATTCCTCGTCCAAAAAGAGTTAGGATAACTCGCGGAACACCTCTCCGTTCAGCGGCACGTCACGCTGCGGACCGGGTTCTCGACTTGCCCTAACTTCAGATCTCCGTATCACACGTTGTTTGCACCGTTGTTGGCACGTCACAACACGGGCCGAACACGTTGATACGCGAAATTGACGGACCTCCAAATCCGGCGAAAATTCTCGCGTGAGAAACGACGATGCACTCGGTCGGGTTCACCTTCGCGCCCGCTCGGACAACCGCCTCGTTACACGGAGCAATAAGTTAGCTATTGTAATTATATACCTTTACTTTTCTAAAATCATTAACACAATAGTGTTGAACTGCAACATAAATTTCAATAAACTTGATTTGAATTCGTTAAAATTTGCAAAACGATTGAGCAACAAACGCTCTCTTCTACTCTAAATTTGTAAATTTTATAAGAAGTAACATAATATGAAAAAATGTGAAAATGTAAAACATGATTGACTGTTAAGATAAAACCACATTGATAAGAACATATTTTCATCACTCCAATCAATTATATGGTTTGGCCCGCGAGCCTATTTTGGGAGAAAATGCGGCCCGCGAACCTATTTTGGGAGGAAATGCGGCCCGCAAGGTGAAACGAGTTTGACATCACTGGTGTAGACCAAGCATTACCGCCCGTTCACACGGCATCGTAGCGTAGCGATTTTGACACTCCATCGTAGTGTCAACTATTTTTTATGGCCGTGGCTAAGGCCTCTCGACCAACATTTACACTAGGATGGAGTGTCAAAATCGCTACGCTACGATGCCGTGTGGACGCTGCCTTAGAATCACCGTTGTGATAGTGCTTAATATTCTTTTGTGTTTGATTTCTTCTGCCAATTGCATTTCATAAATTTCTTTTTCCACATCATTTCCACCTACCAACAAATCTTTTAAAAACCCTAGGATGCCTCCGACTATCTTTACACGCGATGTAAAGCGTATTTCTCTTTCTGCAGCTTTGCTTTGTACACTTACCATCGCGACGGCCTCCTTCAGTGTGTCGTCCGATAGTTGGTTCTTGTTGGCGAATTTTGAGTACACTGATCGCAAATCGAAGTGGAGTTGGTGTGTGTGGCCTATGTCGATTCTGGGCGAGATGTCCAAAGGGATGTGTCTTTGTATAATTCCTCGTTGAACTAAGCAGCTGCCTAGATGATTAAACAGGATTCCGCCTTCGTTCGCCGGCTTGATGTTGACGGCTGCGGTGATCCCGACGCCAAGTACTAGTAGTGTCAGGAGCAGTTTTTTGGGCCCAGTTGCATGGTACGATTCGTTTTACTTTTTTCTTGGCTGACGGTTCTTCGCGCAGAGGTGTCGGTAGATATAGAGGTAGATATAGAGTGTAGAAGTATGTGCTCTTTTTGTTCTAAATCCACAACTGCTACTTCGACGGCTGGGCGTTTGAGGGTGGTGCTGGCTGTTTTAACCTCCACCGATCGTACTTGTCCACCCGGTGCGACGTGTGTTTTGATAATTGGTACGTTGCTGGATGGTTCATCAAGACACTTGACGGTCGTCTTGCATTTGTCACCACTTGGTTGTCCTGTAGCTTTGGCGGGTTCATCCTTCAATTCAACATTTCCTCAACGAGCTGGTCGAGGCGCACCAGTTTGAGTTAACGCTTGTGGAGGACGGTCCCACGTCGGGTGTTAAAACGGTGGAGTTGCGTCACGTCGAGTCACAGTATCTTTTGGGCGCCAAAGTGCGTTCCATGACAAACCCCATGGCAGTGAAAACGATCAAGCTCGAGGCAATGGATCCTGCAACGTACAAACCCGTTTACGAAAGTGAGGTAAGTTATTCCTTTTTTCAAATTACCTCTAGAATGTGTCTACTTATTGTCGGGTCTGCTGATAATTAATACTGTCCTTGATAATACAAGTCGCAAGGTATGCATCGTGATAATACAAGTCGCTTTCTATTTTAGTTCGATGAAGCTTCCTTCCGATCTGACATTCAATAGCACGAGGAACAAGAGCTCGTCATAATGGAAGTGTCCGAGTTTGCCACCAGCCATCAGGTTGGTGCAATCTTGGCCAATTCCGAGGCTGCTTTCGCCAACATGATGCGGGAGTGTCAAGAGTACGGCCAGTTTAATCGGAACGAATACTTAGGAGAGCCCGAACATAACTATGGATGTTTGGTAAACTTCGAAGGCGCCTGGATCCGGGCGGTCAAGCTAACTGCGGGCTATGAAAATCAATTCTTTTTGATAGACCTGGGACTCTTCTCCCAGCTTGACAACAAGGAAGCTTTTTTGTTCGGAATATCATATAGAAAGTAAGTGATTCATATAGAAAGGAAGTGATGAAAGGTGATCTCTCATTCAGATTCTGTAACCTGAAGGTATACTTTATGGAATAATATTTCGTTCTTATCTGTTTTTCTTAGATACTGGAGTTCTTTATGAAGGTTAAAGCAAAGGTGTACTTGGATGAAGAATCTGGACTATTTCGTAAGAAAAAAATTTTTATCATTAATCGTTAAACACAGAAATCGTAAAGCATTTTAATGGCATCATTTTCTTTGTTTTAAATTTTTATCGTTAAACTTTAAATTTGATTTATTCACGTAGAATTTAACATTTGCTCCATAAGGTTCGTTAGTAAGGATATTAAATGAAATGACTATTAAGAACTAAATGAAATAATTATATAGAACGGAACAAACAATAGCGCTGGAACTATTGACTATTGACAAATAAAAAAATTAGACTTGAAAGCGAAATAAAGCAAATTTCAGCATATCTTTGTAATCCGCTGTCGCGTGCAGAGCCTATTTTTATGACGACAATGCTTCAATTATTGCTTGCCACTGCTAGGTTATTGATACAGCCGGTTTAATTTTGTGAGTCGTCCCAAAACGAACGGCAACGAAACCAAGCGATACTTTGGATGAGCTTGTTTCTATTTTTCATGGCATTAAAGTGTCAAACACTATCGGAAAAGTAAGCACTGTGTTCGGTAATGTTAAGCTAAGTTGGCGGTGATCATCGGTGCGTGCGTGTCGAAACGATCGAACAGACGAAGATGTTCGATCGCGTTTGGAGATTTGCTGCTATTGGTGGCGGTGCTACTGGTACTACCACTGCCAACGATCATTGAGGCGGTAGTGCGCAGTGAGTCGAACAATGGGACGGCGCGGCGGTCTTCATGGTTTCCGTTTGCCGTTTCACTGCAGCTGATCGATCGTGGTTTGAACATTTCTGTGACGGGTCCTCGGGTGCATTTCTGGGACGGGTGGATCCTGACGGCGGCAGATTGCGTGATTTCGTTGTAAGTAGAGTGTTACGATTGCTGATGGTTGCTACGTTGAAAAAGTTACTTCAATAACAAGGTCAAGTAACACGTTCTTCCATTTATTTGCTTTAATATAAAGATGTATTTTTTTAACAAAATATACCGGTGGACTAATTTTAAGAATAAAGCGGAACTGGCTATACTAACTGATAGAAGCTGGTGATTGATTTGGTTGTTAATATAAAAAATAATAAACTTTTGCTGTATCAGTTAATTTGTGAAGCATCTCCAAAAAGTTCATTGATAGACAAAAATAGTATATTTTAGAATCATGATGGAATTTAAAACTGTTATTATTATTTTTCCATGCCATTATATTGATGAAACATGACAACTTTACTCCATGGATGAAAATAATGCGCTGCACCTGTCGTTCCAACCAGGCGTTAACAAACAAAAACACTAGTTCTCTTTTCATCGTTTTTCTTCTTTTATAATAATTGATATGATGTATTTGCTTAGACATGACAAGTCATGAAACAATGTGGTAAAACGATTCTTGTTGTTATTTGCCTGTAATTACCATCTGTAACCGTAAACTGCTGGAATCAGTTTGAATATATAAGGTGAGCAGGACAAAGCCTAGGGTTAGAGTGACAGGTTTTGTGACTACACTTGCATCGCTCGATTCTGACAGAAAAATCGGGTTTTGATCGCGTACCATACATTACACTGCACTACATTAGGCGTACCATACCAAAAACTAGGTACGGTCTAGCTCCAGCGTACCATACCAAATGCAGCCCAGCACTTCTGGGTTGGCTGACGATGGTGTGCTCGAAAGAGCTCAATGAAGTGCTCGACTTTTCATATTAGTAAGAACTTGTCGAGCAGTTATTAGTTAATTTGTGGAGAGCATCTCCATAAAGTTAGTTGATAGAAAAAAAATGGGTAAAAGAGTAAATGAGGCCCCGGGCTAGATTCTCCTCTTCCTACTGGTTCACATTAAGCACTTAAAAGAACATAACGGTTTAAACTAATCACGCAGTGGGGGTTGAATGCGAGTTAATATACTTTTACGGTAAAAGAGTAAATGAGGCCCCGGGCTAGATTCTCCTCTTCCTACTGATTCACATTAAGCGCCTGAAGCTATGCAAATCGCGACGCATGCATACTTTTCAAATATTTTATCGCTAACGGTTCGCTTAAAAGAACATAACGGTTTAAACTAATCACGCAGTGGAGGTTGAATTCCGATTAATATACTTTAACATGTTAAGTTACTGTAAATTACTAGTAACTAAACTATACCACGCATGATGGATAGCATGAAACAATGAGTTTAGCCGAAGAAATGATTTGGAAACGGCGGCGCGCCCGCAGCGCGCCCGTGGGCCCCCCTCATACCGCCCCAGTAGGTTGATTACGTAGCCGAAATTAACGGTACAAACTACGGTTCAAATACTCGTAGGTTGAATTTAACGAATTAATGTATCACCAATTGCATACATTCAGTTTAAACGTCCTCAAGAGGTGTAGCCACGATCGAAAACATGGCAGCCGGGGCCTCATTTAACCTGTGGTCACAGCTTTGCGCAATGTCTTGCGGTTGCGTTTTTTCCATGGGAGAGATAGGGGCTGTCACCGATGATGGGAGAGATAGGGGCTGTCACCGATGACGCAAGACCTTGTGGTTTCTGTACTAAAAATCAAACGAGTTTGATTTTTGCCGCAGACTCTTGCGTTTTTATAAGTCAACAGTAAATATTGTTCCTAGTAGATTTCAATGAGATTGTATGCTCATATAAGTGGTATATTCAAACATTAAAGTATTATTTTTGGCAAAAAGCTGTGCTCGTTTGACAGATCAAAAACGCAACCGCATGCGCTTGCGCAAAGCTGTGACCACAGGTTTACTCTTTTACCTTTTTGTTTGACAACTTGTAATTACACGAGTTGTCAATCAATACATCCACCTACTTGTCTGAAAAATAGACTAGGTTCTACTCCAGAGTTCTTGCTACTTGCTAGGTCCTGATTCGCACGGGGTAGGTACGCGGCAACTTGCCACTTGCCGACGTGTCAATCAGCCTTTATGGTCAGTGGCCTTCTTTTGGATACATGGCAAACGCATCAATAATGTTATATATGCTCGGTGATTGCAATTTTTGTATTATGCGAAATGCGTTTAACGGATACATATTCAAAAGGCTGGATCAAAACGAGCGAATGAATGTCGCTCTGAGAGCGAATTAATATCGAATTCAATGCCTTCCATTCGCTCCAGTTCCGGCCTTCCACCTCTACTTTGGCGGCAAGTTCATCTGTCATTCGGCATTTCAACGCCATTAGGAATAAGAAAACATTCGGACCAACGTACCAGATGTTCGTTGCACCCTGCGCCCCTGACGTTGTGAACGTGAAATACAAGAAAGCGAGGTAAGATCGTTGATCGATGCGGCTAACCTTACTTGGTTGATACTACAAAAGATTTACACGGAATTCACAGTTCTGCCAAGAATGCGAAGAGGGCATTGGCGGATGATCCAAGCGTTGTTTCTATAGAACCAATGGACAACGAAGTGTCCGCACCTTGTCGAGTGAGCAGGTTTGTATTTCTAAAGAATTGAAACTATGGTAATATTGCTTATTTTGTACTTTGTTTTTTATTCATGCTAGAAATCAAAATCCAGCTCAAAATCGTCTGATCCCGTGTCGCGAGATCGCACCATGAGGGAAGATTTGCTGGACGGATGCGTGAAATGCCGTAAGATTGATGCGGGTTTCATGTGCGGCATTTGTTTTGCTTCGTACTGCAGCCAACAATGCCGCGATGCTGATTTTGCCAAACATCGCTAAATCTGTATGGCGTAAGTAATGGAAACCACCTTCCAATCTAATTTCCGTTTTATGTGTATTTCTGTTAAAATGTGAACGTGATTGTTTAAAGTGAATATTAACCCAGTTCAAAGTCACGCAAATGGAGGTTTGGGTAGTGAAGTAGGAAAGCCTAATATCCAAGAACACCAAAAACCCGACACAACTAAACTGTGGTTTGCTAGCTCAATTCCCCACTTTCACACATCGTTTGCATTCAGGAAACAATTGCTACTGTGATCATGTCCGGTCAAGAGTCTGTTTAGCCACTTAGTCGCTTTGGCCGGTAACTTCAGCTTGTGGTGATATCTTTTTTTCAATTGTGCTCTGCAGCTTGTAGAAAGTTTTGCCTTTTGTGGAGCTCATCTGTGTGTACCACTCGTTTGCCTCGAGCATCATGCTTTGTTTCAAGTTGAGGATGGCGTCTTTTAATCGGCAATGGTTCGGAATGATGTTACTGCTGTGGGCTCCCCTTTTTGCCAACGCATCTGCTTTCTCATTTCCAACTATGCCGACGTGACTGGGGATCCATTGAACAGACGCCCTGACACATAGGCAGTTGCTCAGTATCCTAAGCACCATCTCCTCCACATAGGTTTCCCCGGGGGCCTTGCTCAGGATGCTGCATGCCACCATGCTGTCTGTAAGTATTATCGGTTGTATCAGTCTTTCGGCTATGGCAATTTCCAAGGCTTTATCTATGGCGATTAGTTCGACGGTACTTATTGCTACATTGTGCGTCAGTTTATAAGCAAATTCTTTGGTTTCTTTTGTCTTTGGTATGTGCAGGTATATCCCGATGCCGCATCCTGCCTCTGTGATACTACCGTCTGTGTAAATTCTGGGTCGGGTTTGGTCAAACTTCTTCAGGTGGGCGATGCACAGCTGTCTGATGGCCATGGGGTTGGCCTCCATTTTGCTGACTGTTAGTCCCGGTATCTGCTTCGTAATTCGAAGCTCACAGCCTTTAAGATCATTGTACATAATTTTTGGGATCGTTTTGACCATATCCGCATTCTCCATAAACGCTTTTTCCTGTGCTGACCTCCGTGTCTGGATGCCCCTTCTTGTTGACTTCTCCAGCTGTTGCCGGTTTGGTTTGGCGTACGCCATTGTTTTCACCATCTCTTTTGCAACTAGGAATTTTTATCGTATCGGGGAAGGAACTTCCGCTGCAATTGCCATCAGGGAGTTGATTGGGGTTGTTTTTGTGCACCCTGTGGCTTTGCGCAGTGATTGGTGTAGTATTTTATCCACTTGAAAACAATTCTTCTTGGTGGCATTACTTGTCATTGCTACTCCAAGTTCCATAGACCCCCTTATGATTGCCCTATGAACTTGGACCGCCTTCTCCGGGCTTACATTGTTCCGCCTGTTGCATATCATTTTCATCGCGTTGAGTTTGCCTTGTGCCTTTTGGATCTCATTCTCTATGTGGCGGTCGAATTTGAGTTTTTGGTCAATTTCTACTCCCAGGAATGAGTGCACTTTTGTTTTAATAATATTTACGCCATTATGTTTTACTACGATTGCGGCTTCATCCTTAGGAAAGGTCATCAGTCTTGTTTTCTCTGTGTTAATGTCTAGCTCAAGCCATTTTGTGTGTTCGATGAAGGCATTAAGCAGTCTTTGGAGCTCGGCTTTAACTGCTTGCGGGTTACCGGCCGAGATTATGGCAAAGTCATCGGCGTACTGAATTAGACTGATCTTTCTATCGCTATTACAGGAATGGCACTGACTAGTATAGATATTAAATGGGGTTGGTGACATGACGTCCCCCTGGGGGAGACCCTGTGACATAACTCTCTCGATCTTTTTATCGTTAACCACCATTTTCAGCCTGTTTATTAGGAAATCTCGAATCCATCTTATCCCAGTCTTAGGGATCATGGAGCCTGGCCATCTCTATGTTGCTGTGCACCACGTTCTTCCTTATTGCACTCTTTTTTCCTCCTTTGCATTTGGCTATTAATTGCCATAGTTTCCCGCAAGAGGTCTGACCATCCACCTTCTCCAGCCATTTTTCGAAGTTCTTGGAGCTATTTTGCTTTCTCAAATATCTGAAACGTGCCACTCGTTTTTTCAGTTCTATTTGGTTATTCAGGCTTTGGTCTTTATCATATATCATCTGGGCCTTTTTTTTATCCTCCCAGTCCTTCTCCACCTCAGCGCACCACCATGGTTTTGGATTATACTTAGTTTTTTTGGTGTTACTATCTCTAATTCTAATGATATCTTTGGTGATAGACTCGATGGTGGACTCCTGTGACACACTCATACTCTGCATCTGGGCGGCCATTTTTTTCATGTTTATTATCACAGTTTGGTTCTCTTTTGCTGGTTCTTCCATTTTGATTAAAATTACCCTATGCCCACTTGCCCCCACGTGCAGGTTCGTTCAAGACCGTTCTTTGTATTCTTTGGAATGCCGATGTCGGTATCACAGTTAGGTCAATAGCTGAATTTCTTTTCGCACGGTCTGGGCTTATAAATGTTTCCTCCCTGTTGTGCACTAGCATGAGGTTCGTTTCGTTGATCTCTTCCAGTAGGAATTTTCCCCTCGCGTCCGAGTATGTGTTGCCCCATGTCGTATGGTGGGCATTAAAATCCCCGGTTAAAACTGCTGTCTTGTAAGTTGCCCTATCCACGCTGGATATTATTTGTCGTATAGTTTTCTTGAATATTGCTATGGGGGTTTTGGGGCTCACATACACGGACCAAACCACCATGTTTAGCTCCCTTACATAGACATTTGCAATTTGGACATACTTGTTGGACGT
The DNA here is from genome assembly GCF_943734705.1 of Anopheles coustani. NCBI lineage: Eukaryota > Metazoa > Arthropoda > Insecta > Diptera > Culicidae > Anopheles > Anopheles coustani. The sequence goes on along the minus strand of NW_026525137.1, from coordinate 525,865 downwards.
TGCTGCCCCTAGAAGCCTTTCCGTCTTGTAGCATTTTTAATGGCTATGGCCGTTCCTCCATACCCGTCATCTCGGTTCTCTGTTATTAACGAGTATCCTGGTAATGACCCTCTGTCATTTGGCTTAATCCATGTTTCTTGCATGGTTATTATGTCGGCCTGCTTTTGGGCCGCTAGTCTATGTATTTCCTCCTTGTTCTGCCTCCATCCCTGTATGTTAGCTTGCAGAATTATAAGCATTGTAATTCTGCCCCCAGCTCCTCATCCGCGATGTGCATATTAATATCCTCCACATCCGTCATACGCGTCTCCTCAATTATACTCCCTTCTGGCAAGGAAGCTAGAAATTCTATGGTTACTGTTTCTTCTACTTGTATAATTGTTTCTGTATCGTTCTCACTTTCGTATTGTGTTTTTTCCTTCGTTTTTTCTGTGTTATTGTTTGTGTTCATTGTTTTCTGTGTTTGTGGTTCTCTATTGGCTGTGTGGCTATTTGTATCTGTTTTGAGCGTGTTGTAATTTTTGTGTGTGCCGTGGTTTGTGTTATCTGTAATCTGTGTTTGTGGTTCGATATTTACTGTTTGATTATTCTTGTTTTTTGTGTGCATATTATCTTTTCTTTGTGTGTTATCATCCATGTTGTCTTTTTTTACCTCCTCCGCGTAACTATTTACTTTTGTGTAGGTCCTCGGGACCATGAGGCATATATCTCTCCTGATTTTTCTAGCTTCGGCATAAGAAACTTTTTTTCCGTTTTTATTTTCTGGATTTCGCATTCATCTATGAAATCTGGACACTCTCTATCCAGTGTGTGGTGATTGCCACCACAGGTCACGCACTTTAGGTCCATGCATTCGTCGGTATGCGTCTTACGGCTGCATTTGGCACCATTTCTTAGTGTGGCCTAGTCTCATGCAGTTGGTGCATCGCATTGGCCTTGGTATATACAGTTCCACTTTTACTGGATACAATCCAAAATCAACCTTCCTTGGTACTCGAGCAAGCTTGAACGTTAGGATGGCCATTTTTGTATTGACGATTTCACCTTCTCGGTTCTTTCTTTTCATTATGGTAACTTCCGTTACCATCTGCTTCGTTAAACCTTCTAATACTTCCTCTTCACTCAAGAAGAGAAGATCTTCGCATCTGATTATCCCTTTAACTACGTTAAGCGCAGGGTGTTCCCTCACGCTCACCGTGATGTTTTCATTGCCATGCGGGATCGAGCTTATCTTCATAAGTTTGAGTGCTTGCCTTTTAGACTTTACCCTGATCAGCATTTTACCGTCTCTCAAACGTCGTGCTTCAATAGGTTTGTCGTCCAGAACTTTGTCGAATATTTTCGCCAGGATAAAAGGATTTGCGTTAGCCAGGTCCTTGCCAGGTGTCGTGGATTCCATCAGCATAAATTGTTCGTTTTCGTACACAGCCTCATCATCGCTGATATGTAATGCCTGTTTCCTTTTTTTCTTTTCCTTTGTTGGCTCTGCCAATAAGGCATAACCGTTTTTTATGAAGGTCCCCCCTCCGGGGTCCTCCACCCCCATCTCCTTCCTCGTTCACCCACTGAGATCGTTCGCTCTACCTCTTATCTCTCGTACTTTCCTACTTTCCTACTTATCCTCTCAACCCTCGTCCACGCGTCCCAATCGTCCTTTTGTCTTCTCGTCTAGGAAAACCTTTGTCCACTAATCGATAGCACTTTACACACGTCCGGTCGCTTTGAAATCCTCCTGTCGACTGTTGACGAATGTCAGCAGTGTCAACCCTACCTTGTTTCCATTCGTGACAGTTACCATTTTCTTAGTTGTGTGGGATTCTATTGACATTGGAACCTTTTTAAAAATATGTTGTAATGTTTCTCATTGCCAGACCCTTGTTAATAAAACATCGACGGGACCCAAGTTTGTACTCCGATGGAGCTGCTAATGTGGCCGTGTCGAATGGTCCCAAGAAAAACCCGACGACAGAGAAACGCGTACCGCAAAAAAATATCGAAAACGAGCCACAAGTAAAGCAGCAGCCGTAGCAAGAGCAACTCAAAAAAGCAAAACAGGCTTTGGAAGAGCTACAGAACAAACCGCAAGCTCCGATTCCTCCGGAAAAAAACGTCGAATCGTGCTGCCGTGCCGGAGAATACAAAGAAAGCGGTGCAACAGCAACAACAACAGCGAGAGCAGAACCAGGGGCCCAATCCTACACAAGCATCCAATGCTTCTCCGCAACAACCATCCTCGACGCTATTGAAGAAAATGCAAAAGAAGGCAGCGACGACGAAGCGGACCATTGCGTTCGATCCTTTCTCGCCGGTTGGCAGCAAGGTGGCCATTTTCACGAGGTGTACGGTGGGAATGATGATCCGTTCCTGAGTTGCATAACGCGTTGCATGAAGCATGCGGTTGAGATAGATGAGGAACTGCAGCAACCACCGCAAGAGGGTGACATTGTGTTCGCTCCGTTTGACGGTTATTTCTACCGTGCCGTCGTCACGAAGGTCGAGGGATACAATAGTACCGTGGTGTTCCCTGATTTTGGAAACTTGGTAACCCTCCCTTGGCGCCAGATGAAGGAAATTCTGGAAGCTGTTGAACATTTCCTCAACGAGCTGGTCGAGGCGCACCAGTTTGAGTTAACGCTTGTGGAGGGCGGTCCCACGTCGGGTGTTAAAACGGTGGAGTTGCGTCACGTCGAGTCACAGTATCTTTTGGGCGCCAAAGTGCGTTCCATGACAAACCCCATGGCAGTGAAAACGATCAAACTCGAGGCAACGGATCCTGCAACGTATAAACCCGTTTACGAAAGTGAGGTAAGTTATTCCTTTTCTTTTAATTACCTCTAGAATGTGTCTACCTATTGTCGGGTCTGCTGATAATTAATACTGTCCTTGATAATACAAGTCGCAAGGTATGCATCGTGATAATACAAGTCGCTTTCTATTTTAGTTCGATGAAGCTTCCTTCCGGTCTGACATTCAATAGCACGAGGAACAAGAGCTCGTCATAATGGAAGTGTCCGAGTTTGCCACCAGCCATCAGGTTGGTGCAATCTTGGCCAATTCCGAGGCTGCTTTCGCCAACATGATGCGGGAGTGTCAAGAGTACGGCCAGTTTAATCGGAACGAATAGTTAGGAGAGCCCGAACATAACTATGGATGTTTGGTAAACTTCGAAGGCGCCTGGATCCGGGCGGTCAAACTAACTGCGGACTGTGAAAATCAATTCTTTTTCATAGACCTGGGACTCTTCTCCCAGCTTGACAACAAGGAAGCTTTTCTGTTCGGAATATCATATAGAAAGTAAGTGGTGATCTCTCATTCAGATTCTGTAACCTGAAGGTATACTTTATGGAATAATATTTCGTTCTTATCTGTTTTTTTTAGATACTGGAGTTCTTTATGAAGGTTAAAGCAAAGGTGTACTCGGATGAAGAATCTGAACTATTTCGTATGAAAAAAATTTCTATCATTAATCGTTAAACACAGAAATCGTAAAGCATTTTAATGGCATCATTTTCTTTGTTTTAAATTTTTATCGTTAAACTTTAAATTTGATTTATTCACGTAGAATTTAACATTTGCTCCATAAGGTTCGTTAGTAAGGATATTAAATGAAACGACTATTAAGAACTTAATGAAATAATTATATAGAACGGAACAAACAATAGCGCTGGAACTATTGACTATTGACAAATAAAAAAATTAGACTTGAAAGCGAAATAAAGCAAATTTCAGCATATCTTTGTAATCCGCTGTCGGGTGCAGAGCCTATTTTTATGGCGACAATGCTTCAATTATTGCCTGCCACTGCTAGGTTATTGATACAGCCGGTTTAATTTTGTGAGTCGTCCCAAAACGAACGGCAACGAAACCAAGCGATACTTTGGATGAGCTTGTTTCTATTTTTCATGGCATTAAAGTGTCAAACACTATCGGAAAAGTAAGCACTGTGTTCGGTAATGTTAAGCTAAGTTGGCGGTGATCATCGGTGCGTGCGTGTCGAAACGATCGAACAGACGACGATGTTCGATCGTGTTTGGAGATTTGCTGCTATTGGTGGCGGTGCTACTGGTACTACCACTGCCAACGATCATTGAGGCGGTAGTGCGCAGTGAGTCGGACAATGGGACGGCGCGGCGGTCTTCATGGTTTCCGTTTGCCGTTTCACTGCAGCTGATCGATCGTGGTTTGAACATTTCTGTGACGGGTGACGGGTGGATCCTGACGGCGGCAGATTGCGTGATTTCGTTGTAAGTAGAGTGTTACGATTGCTGATGGTTGCTACGTTGAAAAAGTTACTTCAATAACAAGGTCAAGTAACACGTTCTTCCATTTATTTGCTTTAATATAAAGATGTATTTTTTTAACAAAATATACCGGTGGACTAATTTTAAGAATAAAGCGGAACTGGCTATACTAACTGATAGAAGCTGGTGATTGATTTGGTTGTTAATATAAAAAATAATAAACTTTTGCTGTATCAGTTAATTTGTGAAGCATCTCCAAAAAGTTCATTGATAGACAAAAATAGTATATTTTAGAATCATGATGGAATTTAAAACTGTTATTATTATTTTTCCATGCCATTATATTGATGAAACATGACAACTTTACTCCATGGATGAAAATAATGCCCTGCACCTGTCGTTCCAACCAGGCGTTAACAAACAAAAACACTAGTTCTCTTTTCATCGTTTTTCTTCTTTTATAATAATTGATATGATGTATTTGCTTAGACATGACAAGTCATGAAACAATGTGGTAAAACGATTCTTGTTGTTATTTGCCTGTAATTACCATCTGTAACCGTAAACTGCTGGAATCAGTTTGAATATATAAGGAGAGCAGGACAAAGCCTAGGGTTAGAGTGAGAGGTTTTGTGACTACACTTGCATCGCTCGATTCTGACAGAAAAATCGGGTTTTGATCGCGTACCATACATTACACTACAGTACATTAGGCGTACCATACCAAAAACTAGGTACGGTCTAGCTCCAGCGTACCATACCAAATGCAACCCAGCACTTCTGGGTTGGCTGACGATGGTGTGCTCGAAAGAGCTCAATGAAGTGCTCGACTTTTCATATTGGTAAGAACTTGTCGAGCAGTTATTAGTTAATTTGTGGAGAGCATCTCCATAAAGTTAGTTGATAGAAAAAAAATGGGTAAAAGAGTAAATGAGGCCCCGGGCTAGATTCTCCTCTTCCTACTGGTTCACATTAAGCAATTAAAAGAATATAACGGTTTAAACTAATCACGCAGTGGGGGTTGGATGCGAGTTAATATACTTTTACGGTAAAAGAGTAAATGAGGCCCCGGGCTAGATTCTCCTCTTCCTACTGATTCACATTAAGCGCCTGAAGCTATGCAAAGCGCGACGCATGCATACTTTTCAAATATTTTATCGCTAACGGTTCGCTTAAAAGAACATAACGGTTTAAACTAATCACGCAGTGGAGGTTGAATTCCGGTTAATATACTTTAACATGTTAAGTTACTGTAAGTTACTAGTAACTAAACTATACCACGCATGATGGATAGCATGAAACAATGAGTTTAGCCGAAGAAATGATTTGGAAACGGCGGCGCGCCCGCAGCGCGCCCGTGGGCCCCCCTCATACCGCCCCAGTAGGTTGATTACGTAGCCGAAATTAACGGTACAAACTACGGTTCAAATACTCGTAGGTTGAATTTAACGAATTAATGTATCACCAATTGCATACATTCAGTTTAAACGTCCTCAAGAGGTGTAGCCACGATCGAAAACATGGCAGCCGGGGCCTCATTTAACCTGTGGTCACAGCTTTGCGCAATGTGTTGCGGTTGCGTTTTTTCCATGGGAGAGATAGGGGCTGTCACCGATGACGCAAGACCTTGTGGTTTCTGTACTAAAAATCAAACGAGTTTGATTTTTGCCGCAGACTCTTGCGTTTTTATAAGTCAACAGTAAATATTGTTCCTAGTAGATTTCAATGAGATTGTATGCTCATATAAGTGGTATATTCAAACATTAAAGTATTATTTTTGGCAAAAAGCTGTGCTCGTTTGACAGATCAAAAACGCAACCGCATGCGCTTGCGCAAAGCTGTGACCACAGGTTTACTCTTTTACCTTTTTGTTTGACAACTTGTAATTACACGAGTTGTCAATCAATACATCCACCTACTTGTCTGAAAAATAGACTAGGTTCTACTCCAGAGTTCTTGCTACTTGCTAGGTCCTGATTCGCACGGGGTAGGTACGCGGCAACTTGCCACTTGCCGACGTGTCAATCAGCCTTTATGGTCAGTGGCCTTCTTTTGGATACATGGCAAACGCATCAATAATGTTATATATGCTCGGTGATTTTTGAGTTGGTTGCAATTTTTGTATTATGCGAAATGCATTTAACGGATACATATTCAAAAGGCTGGATCAAAACGAGCGAATGAATGTCGCTCTGAGAGCGAATTAATATCGAATTCAATGCCTTCCATTCGCTCCAGTTCCGGCCTTCCACCTCTACTTTGGCGGCAAGTTCATCTGTCATTCGGCATTTCAACGCCATTAGGAATAAGAAAACATTCGGACCAACGTACCAGATGTTCGTTGCACCCTGCGCCCCTGACGTTGTGAACGTGAAATACAAGAAAGCGAGGTAAGATCGTTGATCGATGCGGCTAACCTTACTTGGTTGATACTACAAAAGATTTACACGGAATTCACAGTTCTGCCAAGAATGCGAAGAGGGCATTGGCGGATGATCCAAGCGTTGTTTCTATAGAACCAATGGACAACTGGCCCTTTCATAAACGAAGTGTCCGCACCTTGTCGAGTGAGCAGGTTTGTATTTCTAAAGAATTGAAACTATGGTAATATTGCTTATTTTGTACTTTGTTTTTTATTCATGCTAGAAATCAAAATCCAGCTCAAAATCGTCTGATCCCGTGTCGCGAGATCGCACCATGAGGGAAGATTTGCTGGACGGATGCGTGAAATGCCGTAAGATTGATGCGGGTTTCATGTGCGGCATTTGTTTTGCTTCGTACTGCAGCCAACAATGCCGCGATGCTGATTTTGCCAAACATCGCTAAATCTGTATGGCGTAAGTAATGGAAACCACCTTCCAATCTAATTTCCGTTTTATGTGTATTTCTGTTAAAATGTGAACGTGATTGTTTAAAGTGAATATTAACCCAGTTCAAAGTCACGCAAATGGAGGTTTGGGTAGTGAAGTAGGAAAGCCTAATATCCAAGAACACCAAAAACCCGACACAACTAAACTGTGGTTTGCTAGCTCAATTCCCCACTTTCACACATCGTTTGCATTCAGGAAACAATTGCTACTGTGATCATGTCCGGTCAAGAGTCTGTTTAGCCACTTAGTCGCTTTGGCCGGTAACTTCAGCTTGTGGTGATATCTTTTTTTCAATTGTGCTCTGCAGCTTGTAGAAAGTTTTGCCTTTTGTGGAGCTCATCTGTGTGTACCACTCGTTTGCCTCGAGCATCATGCTTTGTTTCAAGTTGAGGATGGCGTCTTTTAATCGGCAATGGTTCGGAATGATGTTACTGCTGTGGGCTCCCCTTTTTGCCAACGCATCTGCTTTCTCATTTCCAACTATGCCGACGTGACTGGGGATCCATTGAACAGACGCCCTGACACATAGGCAGTTGCTCAGTATCCTAAGCACCATCTCCTCCACATAGGTTTCCCCGGGGGCCTTGCTCAGGATGCTGCATGCCACCATGCTGTCTGTAAGTATTATCGGTTGTATCAGTCTTTCGGCTATGGCAATTTCCAAGGCTTTATCTATGGCGATTAGTTCGACGGTACTTATTGCTACATTGTGCGTCAGTTTATAAGCAAATTCTTTGGTTTCTTTTGTCTTTGGTATGTGCAGGTATATCCCGATGCCGCATCCTGCCTCTGTGATACTACCGTCTGTGTAAATTCTGGGTCGGGTTTGGTCAAACTTCTTCAGGTGGGCGATGCACAGCTGTCTGATGGCCATGGGGTTGGCCTCCATTTTCTGACTGTTAGTCCCGGTATCTGCTTCGTAATTCGAAGCTCACAGCCTTTAAGATCATTGTACATAATTTTTGGGATCGTTTTGACCATATCCGCATTCTCCATAAACGCTTTTTCCTGTGCTGACCTCCGTGTCTGGATGCCCCTTCTTGTTGACTTCTCCAGCTGTTGCCGGTTTGGTTTGGCGTACGCCATTGTTTTCACCATCTCTTTTGCAACTAGGAATTTTTATCGTATCGGGGAAGGAACTTCCGCTGCAATTGCCATCAGGGAGTTGATTGGGGTTGTTTTTGTGCACCCTGTGGCTTTGCGCAGTGATTGGTGTAGTATTTTATCCACTTGAAAACAATTCTTCTTGGTGGCATTACTTGTCATTGCTACTCCAAGTTCCATAGACCCCCTTATGATTGCCCTATGAACTTGGACCGCCTTCTCCGGGCTTACATTGTTCCGCCTGTTGCAGATCATTTTCATCGCGTTGAGTTTGCCTTGTGCCTTTTGGATCTCATTCTCTATGTGGCGGTCGAATTTGAGTTTTTGGTCAATTTCTACTCCCAGGAATGAGTGCACTTTTGTTTTAATAATATTTACGCCATTATGTTTTACTACGATTGCGGCTTCATCCTTAGGAAAGGTCATCAGTCTTGTTTTCTCTGTGTTAATGTCTAGCCTAAGCCATTTTGTGTGTTCGATGAAGGCATTAAGCAGTCTTTGGAGCTCGGCTTTAACTGCTTGCGGGTTACCGGCCGAGATTATGGCAAAGTCATCGGCGTACTGAATTAGACTGATCTTTCTATCGCTATTACAGGAATGGCACTGACTAGTATAGATATTAAATGGGGTTGGTGACATGACGTCCCCCTGGGGGAGACCCTGTGACATAACTCTCTCGATCTTTTTATCGTTAACCACCATTTTCAGCCTGTTTATTAGGAAATCTCCAATCCATCTTATCCCAGTCTCAGGGATCATGGAGCCTGGCCATCTCTATGTTGCTGTGCACCACGTTCTTCCTTATTGCACTCTTTTTTCCTCCTTTGCATTTGGCTATTAATTGCCATAGTTTCCCGCAAGAGGTCTGACCATCCACCTTCTCCAGCCATTTTTCGAAGTTCTTGGAGCTATTTTGCTTTCTCAAATATCTGAAACGTGCCACTCGTTTTTTCAGTTCTATTTGGTTATTCAGGCTTTGGTCTTTATCATATATCATCTGGGCCTTTTTTTTATCCTCCCAGTCCTTCTCCACCTCAGCGCACCACCATGGTTTTGGATTATACTTAGTTTTTTTGGTGTTACTATCTCTAATTCTAATGATATCTTTGGTGATAGACTCGATGGTGGACTCCTGTGACACACTCATACTCTGCATCTGGGCGGCCATTTTTTTCATGTTTATTATCACGTTTGGTTCTCTTTTGCTGGTTCTTCCATTTTGATTAAAATTACCCTATGCCCACTAGCCCCCACGTGCAGGTTCGTTCAAGACCGTTCTTTGTATTCTTTGGAATGCCGATGTCGGTATCACAGTTAGGTCAATAGCTGAATTTCTTTTCGCACGGTCTGGGCTTATAAATGTTTCCTCCCTGTTGTGCACTAGCATGAGGTTCGTTTCGTTGATCTCTTCCAGTAGGAATTTTCCCCTCGCGTCCGAGTATGTGTTGCCCCATGTCGTATGGTGGGCATTAAAATCCCCGGTTAAAACTGCTGTCTTGTAAGTTGCCCTATCCACGCTGGATATTATTTGTCGTATAGTTTTCTTGAATATTGCTATGGGGGTTTTGGGGCTCACATACACGGACCAAACCACCATGTTTAGCTCCCTTACATAGACATTTGCAATTTGGACATACTTGTTGGACGTTGCTGCCCCTAGAAGCCTTTCCGTCTTGTAGCATTTTTAATGGCTATGGCCGTTCCTCCATACCCGTCATCTCGGTTCTCTGTTATTAACGAGTATCCTGGTAATGACCCTCTGTCATTTGGCTTAATCCATGTTTCTTGCATGGTTATTATGTCGGCCTGCTTTTGGGCCGCTAGTCTATGTATTTCCTCCTTGTTCTGCCTCCATCCCTGTATGTTAGCTTGCAGAATTATAAGCATTGTAATTCTGCCCCCAGCTCCTCATCCGCGATGTGCATATTAATATCCTCCACATCCGTCATACGCATCTCCTCAATTATACTCCCTTCTGGCAAGGAAGCTAGAAATTCTATGGTTACTGTTTCTTCTACTTGTATAATTGTTTCTGTATCGTTCTCACTTTCGTATTGTGTTTTTTCCTTCGTTTTTTATGTGTTATTGTTTGTGTTCATTGTTTTCTGTGTTTGTGGTTCTCTATTGGCTGTGTGGCTATTTGTATCTGTTTTGAGCGTGTTGTAATTTTTGTGTGTGCCGTGGTTTGTGATATCTGTAATCTGTGTTTGTGGTTCGATATTTACTGTTTGATTATTCTTGTTTTTTGTGTGCATATTATCTTTTCTTTGTGTGTTATCGTCATGTATGTTATCCATGGTGTCTTTTTTTACCTCCTCCGCGTAACTATTTACTTTTGTGTAGGTCCTCGGGACCATGAGGCATATATCTCTCCTGATTTTTCTAGCTTCGGCATAAGAAACTTTTTTTCCGTTTTTATTTTCTGGATTTCGCATTCATCTATGAAATCTGGACACTCTCTATCCAGTGTGTGGTGATTGCCACCACAGGTCACGCACTTTAGGTCCATGCATTCGTCGGTATGCGTCTTACGGCTGCATTTGGCACCATTTCTTAGTGTGGCCTAGTCTCATGCAGTTGGTGCATCGCATTGGCCTTGGTATATACAGTTCCACTTTTACTGGATACAATCCAAAATCAACCTTCCTTGGTACTCGAGCAAGCTTGAACGTTATGCTTAGTCTACACGAAGCGCAAAGCAACCTTTGCAAACGGTAAAATGCTGTGAGTTAGCGGTAAAATGCTGTCAGATGGGCAGTCAACTGTCAGAATGTGCGCAAATGTGTTTTTCGGTCGGCGAGTGAAAAATAGCTTTGCAAAAATTTGCGCACCAGGTATAGAGTGCCGGTGGATGGAAAATAGTTGTTTGTGATGATGTACAGTGGTTGTTGATAAGATTTCGGTGTGTACAATACCTCTGTGCTGTTTTTTTTACAGTTAAACAATCAAATCACCATTGAATGCGCTTACATCTGCATCGGCTCACGAATAGGAACGTCTACACGAAGCGAAAAAAAGTGGCAGCAAAATTGACATTTGCGCGTGTATTTTCAGAGTTTTGCGCCTCGTGTAAACTAAGCATTAGGATGGCCGTTTTTGTATTGACGATTTCACCTTCTCGGTTCTTTCTTTTCATTATGGTAACTTCCGTTACCATCTGCTTCGTTAAACCTTCTAATACTTCCTCTTCACTCAAGAAGAGAAGATCTTCGCATCTGATTATCCCTTTAACTACGTTAAGCGCAGGGTGTTCCCTCACGCTCACCGTGATGTTTTCATTGCCATGCGGGATCGAGCTTATCTTCATAAGTTTGAGTGCTTGCCTTTTAGACTTTACCCTGATCAGCATTTTACCATCTCTCAAACGTCGTGCTTCAATAGGTTTGTCGTCCAGAACTTTGTCGAATATTTTCGCCAGGATAAAAGGATTTGCGTTATCCAGGTCCTTGCCAGGTGTCGTGGATTCCATCAGCATAAATTGTTCGTTTTCGTACACAGCCTCATCATCGCTGATATGTAATGCCTGTTTCCTTTTTTTCTTTTCCTTTGTTGGCTCTGCCAATAAGGCATAACCGTTTTTTATGAAGGTCCCCCCTCCGGGGTCCTCCACCCCCATCTCCTTCCTCGTTCACCCACTGAGATCGTTCGCTCTACCTCTTATCTCTCGTACTTTCCTACTTTCCTACTTATCCTCTCAACCCTCGTCCACGCGTCCCAAACGTCCTTTTGTCTTCTCGTCTAGGAAAACCTTTGTCCACTAATCGATAGCACTTTACACACGTCCGGTCGCTTTGAAATCCTCCTGTCGACTGTTGACGAATGTCAGCAGTGTCAACCCTACCTTGTTTCCATTCGTGACAGTTACCATTTTCTTAGTTGTGTGGGATTCTATTGACATTGGAACCTTTTTAAAAATATGTTGTAATGTTTCTCGGGACCCAAGTTTGTACTCCGATGGAGCTGCTAATGTGGCCGTGTCGAATGGTCCCAAGAAAAACCCGACGACCGAGAAACGCGTACCGCAAAAAAATATCGAAAACGAGCCACAAGTAAAGCAGCAGCCGTAGCAAGAGCAACTCAAAAAAGCAAAACAGGCTTTGGAAGAGCTACAGAACAAACCGCAAGCTCCGATTCCTCCGGAAAAAAACGTCGAATCGTGCTGCCATGCCGGAGAATACAAAGAAAGCGGTGCAACAGCAACAACAACAGCGAGAGCAGAACCAGGGGCCCAAGCCTACACAAGCATCCAATGCTTCTCCGCAACAACCATCCTCGACGCTATTGAAGAAAATGCAAAAGAAGGCAGCGACGACGAAGCGGACCATTGCGTTCGATCCTTTCTCGCCGGTTGGCAGCAAGGTGGCCATTTTCACGAGGTGTACGGTGGGAATGATGATCCGTTCCTGAGTTGCATAACGCGTTGCATGAAGCATGCGGTTGAGATAGATGAGGAACTGCAGCAACCACCGCAAGAGGGTGACATTGTGTTCGCTCCGTTTGACGGTTATTTCTACCGTGCCGTCGTCACGAAGGTCGAGGGATACAATAGTACCGTGGTGTTCCCTGATTTTGGAAACTTGGTAACCCTCCCTTGGCGCCAGATGAAGGAAATTCTGGAAGCTGTTGAACATTTCCTCAACGAGCTGGTCGAGGCGCACCAGTTTGAGTTAACGCTTGTGGAGGGCGGTCCCACGTCGGGTGTTAAAACGGTGGAGTTGCGTCACGTCGAGTCACAGTATCTTTTGGGCGCCAAAGTGCGTTCCATGACAAACCCCATGGCAGTGAAAACGATCAAACTCGAGGCAACGGATCCTGCAACGTATAAACCCGTTTACGAAAGTGAGGTAAGTTATTCCTTTTCTTTTAATTACCTCTAGAATGTGTCTACCTATTGTCGGGTCTGCTGATAATTAATACTGTCCTTGATAATACAAGTCGCAAGGTATGCATCGTGATAATACAAGTCGCTTTCTATTTTAGTTCGATGAAGCTTCCTTCCGGTCTGACATTCAATAGCACGAGGAACAAGAGCTCGTCATAATGGAAGTGTCCGAGTTTGCCACCAGCCATCAGGTTGGTGCAATCTTGGCCAATTCCGAGGCTGCTTTCGCCAACATGATGCGGGAGTGTCAAGAGTACGGCCAGTTTAATCGGAACGAATAGTTAGGAGAGCCCGAACATAACTATGGATGTTTGGTAAACTTCGAAGGCGCCTGGATCCGGGCGGTCAAACTAACTGCGGACTGTGAAAATCGATTCTTTTTCATAGACCTGGGACTCTTCTCCCAGCTTGACAACAAGGAAGCTTTTCTGTTCGGAATATCATATAGAAAGTAAGTGGTGATCTCTCATTCAGATTCTGTAACCTGAAGGTATACTTTATGGAATAATATTTCGTTCTTATCTGTTTTTTTTAGATACTGGAGTTCTTTATGAAGGTTAAAGCAAAGGTGTACTCGGATGAAGAATCTGAACTATTTCGTATGAAAAAAATTTCTATCATTAATCGTTAAACACAGAAATCGTAAAGCATTTTAATGGCATCATTTTCTTTGTTTTAAATTTTTATCGTTAAACTTTAAATTTGATTTATTCACGTAGAATTTAACATTTGCTCCATAAGGTTCGTTAGTAAGGATATTAAATGAAATGACTATTAAGAACTAAATGAAATAATTATATAGAACGGAACAAACAATAGCGCTGGAACTATTGACTATTGACGAATAAAAAAATTAGACTTGAAAGCGAAATAAAGCAAATTTCAGCATATCTTTGTAATCCGCTGTCGGGTGCAGAGCCTATTTTTATGGCGACAATGCTTCAATTATTGCCTGCCACTGCTAGGTTATTGATACAGCCGGTTTAATTTTGTGAGTCGTCCCAAAACGAACGGCAACGAAACCAAGCGATACTTTGGATGAGCTTGTTTCTATTTTTCATGGCATTAAAGTGTCAAACACTATCGGAAAAGTAAGCACTGTGTTCGGTAATGTTAAGCTAAGTTGGCGGTGATCATCGGTGCGTGCGTGTCGAAACGATCGAACAGACGACGATGTTCGATCGTGTTTGGAGATTTGCTGCTATTGGTGGCGGTGCTACTGGTACTACCACTGCCAACGATCATTGAGGCGGTAGTGCGCAGTGAGTCGGACAATGGGACGGCGCGGCGGTCTTCATGGTTTCCGTTTGCCGTTTCACTGCAGCTGATCGATCGTGGTTTGAACATTTCTGTGACGGGTGACGGGTGGATCCTGACGGCGGCAGATTGCGTGATTTCGTTGTAAGTAGAGTGTTACGATTGCTGATGGTTGCTACGTTGAAAAAGTTACTTCAATAACAAGGTCAAGTAACACGTTCTTCCATTTATTTGCTTTAATATAAAGATGTATTTTTTTAACAAAATATACCGGTGGACTAATTTTAAGAATAAAGCGGAACTGGCTATACTAACTGATAGAAGCTGGTGATTGATTTGGTTGTTAATATAAAAAATAATAAACTTTTGCTGTATCAGTTAATTTGTGAAGCATCTCCAAAAAGTTCATTGATAGACAAAAATAGTATATTTTAGAATCATGATGGAATTTAAAACTGTTATTATTATTTTTCCATGCCATTATATTGATGAAACATGACAACTTTACTCCATGGATGAAAATAATGCCCTGCACCTGTCGTTCCAACCAGGCGTTAACAAACAAAAACACTAGTTCTCTTTTCATCGTTTTTCTTCTTTTATAATAATTGATATGATGTATTTGCTTAGACATGACAAGTCATGAAACAATGTGGTAAAACGATTCTTGTTGTTATTTGCCTGTAATTACCATCTGTAACCGTAAACTGCTGGAATCAGTTTGAATATATAAGGTGAGCAGGACAAAGCCTAGGGTTAGAGTGAGAGGTTTTGTGACTACACTTGCATCGCTCGATTCTGACAGAAAAATCGGGTTTTGATCGCGTACCATACATTACACTACAGTACATTAGGCGTACCATACCAAAAACTAGGTACGGTCTAGCTCCAGCGTACCATACCAAATGCAACCCAGCACTTCTGGGTTGGCTGACGATGGTGTGCTCGAAAGAGCTCAATGAAGTGCTCGACTTTTCATATTGGTAAGAACTTGTCGAGCAGTTATTAGTTAATTTGTGGAGAGCATCTCCATAAAGTTAGTTGATAGAAAAAAAAATGGGTAAAAGAGTAAATGAGGCCCCGGCCTAGATTCTCCTCTTCCTACTGGTTCACATTAAGCACTTAAAAGAACATAACGGTTTAAACTAATCACGCAGTGGGGGTTGAATGCGGGTTAATATACTTTTACGGTAAAAGAGTAAATGAGGCCCCGGGCTAGATTCTCCTCTTCCTACTGATTCACATTAAGCGCCTGAAGCTATGCAAAGCGCGACGCATGCATACTTTTCAAATATTTTATCGCTAACGGTTCGCTTAAAAGAACATAACGGTTTAAACTAATCACGCAGTGGAGGTTGAATTCCGGTTAATATACTTTAACATGTTAAGTTACTGTAAGTTACTAGTAACTAAACTATACCACGCATGATGGATAGCATGAAACAATGAGTTTAGCCGAAGAAATGATTTGGAAACGGCGGCGCGCCCGCAGCGCGCCCGTGGGCCCCCCTCATACCGCCCCAGTAGGTTGATTACGTAGCCGAAATTAACGGTACAAACTACGGTTCAAATACTCGTAGGTTGAATTTAACGAATTAATGTATCACCAATTGCATACATTCAGTTTAAACGTCCTCAAGAGGTGTAGCCACGATCGAAAACATGGCAGCCGGGGCCTCATTTAACCTGTGGTCACAGCTTTGCGCAATGTCTTGCGGTTGCGTTTTTTCCATGGGAGAGATAGGGGCTGTCACCGATGACGCAAGACCTTGTGGTTTCTGTACTAAAAATCAAACGAGTTTGATTTTTGCCGCAGACTCTTGCGTTTTTATAAGTCAACAGTAAATATTGTTCCTAGTAGATTTCAATGAGATTGTATGCTCATATAAGTGGTATATTCAAACATTAAAGTATTATTTTTGGCAAAAAGCTGTGCTCGTTTGACAGATCAAAAACGCAACCGCATGCGCTTGCGCAAAGCTGTGACCACAGGTTTACTCTTTTACCTTTTTGTTTGACAACTTGTAATTACACGAGTTGTCAATCAATACATCCACCTACTTGTCTGAAAAATAGACTAGGTTCTACTCCAGAGTTCTTGCTACTTGCTAGGTCCTGATTCGCACGGGGTAGGTACGCGGCAACTTGCCACTTGCCGACGTGTCAATCAGCCTTTATGGTCAGTGGCCTTCTTTTGGATACATGGCAAACGCATCAATAATGTTATATATGCTCGGTGATTTTTGAGTTGGTTGCAATTTTTGTATTATGCGTGTAGCATATCTGCTATACAGAAATATATTAAACTACGGACCACATTAAATTGTAACACACACAGAACACCCAAATCGCACCATACCATTGTAACACGATCAGTAGGCCAAGTTATTGCAAAAACACTCCACATACCCAAATGCCCAAAACATTTGGCCAACACATGTTTGGAAAACAACCGAAGAGTGCAGCGCGATCGCTACAAAATAGGCCACCCAAGAACACATAGCAACAGTGCCTGGCAATCAGTGCCATGCAACCCAAAACATTTCGGACCCTCATAAATAATTGCAACATACGCATTGTAAACCAAAAACACTTCAAACCCATAAAATATTGTGACACATAACATGTCCTAGAAAACGGACCACCCTTATGGTGAAATAGGATAAACCAACACACCAAAACTATTTGTAAAACAACGCACGATACGAATAGCATAAATAAAAGCGACGAGCAGTCAGCCGGGGCAGATCTCATTCGGACTGTCTGGACTAGACATCAAACCTCTAAACCAAACGTCTTGTGTTTTCCTGTAAGGGAAAGGGTTTTCCCCTAAGTCCCCAAGAAATACCGTTTGCGGTTCGATCCTCGTCAGCTGACGCTGACCTACCGCAACAGGGCTCGAAGGCCACAGCGGAACCGCGCAAGTCCCATCACATCACATGGCGACCGTGTAGTTAATCTGCAATCGTTGGCAGAAGTGCGAAAAATTAGTTACGGAAAAGTGTTAATAACGACCCAAAAAAAAGTGATGGTGTGAAGTTTAAAGAGTGACGTACATCTTGCAAAAAAAAAAAAAGCTGACACGCAAAAGACACTAGGTGCATTGTTCAAGCGACCGCAAGAAAAAAAAATGTTGTGCTAGAAAAATAAGACACTATGTGCAGTGAGCGTTCAAGCTAGGTGTTTAAGTGATAGTGCCCACAAGACAGCTATTAAAAACATTCAGTGGAAAAGTGCATCATGGGTAATAACAAATCTAAAACGGAAAGTGACGTACGAGGCGACAATGACTTAGTCATTATACAGACGCAAAATGTGCACTCCGAGCAGCACGAACTGCATGACTACAAAATAAACGTCATCATAATCTTGCTTTCACTACTAGTACTGCAAAAGGTTATAAAAATTGCTTTTAAAGTAATGCATGCATATGCTAAAAATGCAGCATTAAAGAAACTACAATTGCCCATGTAAACAAAAGATTAAACAAACAAGTGGAAGGCGAGACCACGGTACACGAAAAGTTACCGGCGGGATTAAAGAGACTGGAGTCTCCAACGAGGAAGCTGACGGAAGACAAACAAATGGACCAGGCGAGCTCACTGTCTAACAGGGACTGACAGGCGAGAATGGATTTAAAAATCCCAACGCGGAAGCAATAGGAAGTTACCAGAGGCGGCGCGCATCGAAGATGAGAGAAAAAGCACCCCCGAAGACAACATAAAGATGACACCCTTCACTACAAAACCGATAAGTAACCAATTTTTATGTAACCCTTGAAACTACAATGAAACTTAAAGAACCGATCCGAAAATTGAAAATAATAACCTGTTACTTAGAACAAAACCAGGGAAAAATTAGAACGTGCACCCTAACAAAATACAGACTCCAACTAGAAGCAATAAAGGTAACCTTCAACAAGGAATTAGAGGACAATTGCGAGTTATACTCAAAAACCGAAACCGATTTTTACACTCAAGAGTTCCACCTGTTATCTCAAAAAGTTCATGAAATTTTAACCGCTGAGCTAAATAACAAAAGCCAAGATCCCGACGATCTCAACAAAACATTAATCACACAAAGACGAATAACTTTTAAAACATTAACTAGAACAATTGTTACACTTTTTGCCCTACATAGATCAATTATCAAAATGGCATTCAATTCAGAAACAGTAGGATTTTCCGTCCTCACAAGCATGAGAAAATTCAACGGAAAAAACCAAGACTTGACCGAATTTTTGGACAACATAGAAACACTTAAAAGCATGATTAAACCCCCTACAACGGTCATGGCAATAAATATGCTAATGACAAAGCTAGGAAAAGAACCGAGAGCATTGTTCACGGAAAAACCCGAAACGTTTGATGAAATTGCAACCATCATCAAAACGAAATACGCCAGCACAATGTCGGTGGCTAAGGCCCTTGAAAAAATCGACAACAGGAAAAAGAGTAAATTTGAATCTTTCAACTCTTATGCTGAAGAAATTGGCGTATTGGCTGAGCAATTACACACAGCCCTCATTTTCGAGAACGTAACCCAAGCCAATGCAAAAAGCACAACCATGTCAAAGGTAATAACAAAAATGAAAGAAGCAAGCGTCAACAGAGACAGCCAGATTGTGTTAGGGATTAAAGAATTCCAGAACGTAAACGACATACTAGAAACAGCAAAAACATACGAGAAAAAACAACCGTACAGGGAAAATCAATACCAACCCAAAAACGAAAATCGGTACAACAACCATAAACAGGGCCAACCGGCTATAAAAAAAGAACCAAGCACGTACAAACCCAGCGGGCAAACCCGGTTCAATTCGCAAGCGAACGAATCGCAGGCAAAAAGGAACAACAATACAAATAGAAATGGACACAACAGGGTAATGCATACTCAAATACAATCAGAGACAGAAGAGGAAAAAGATGAGGAAGATTTTTTAGAAGAAGAAGACCAACGCCAATAAATAAAACAGTACTTATGGCAGGGTTAGCCCAAAACAATTTCATAACAGTGAAACTCGATATTGCCAATCGACAAAAAACTGTCCTAGTTATTGATTCAGGCGCAGAATTGTCGCTCTTTAAAGCGTCAAGCATAAATAAACAAACCAAGTTAAAGAAAAATAAACAACTCACACTAATAGGCGTTACCTCAAATTCAATGAAAACAAATGGGTACACGAATGCAACCATTCATTTTGGGGACAAAAAAGTATCACACACATTTTTTGTCGTACCGGATTTACCAACCCAGGCGGACGGACTACTTGGAATGGACTTTATCAGCAAATTCCAATGTGACATTCTATTTTCCCAATGGATGTTACACCTTCGTAACGGAAATGAACTCATTGAACACCCCGTTGACGACAACATCAATGGAAAAATTGAACTTCCACCACGAAGCGAGGTAATTCGCAAAATAAAAATTGCATCCATAACAGAAGATACTATTATTCTCTCACAAGAGGTACAACCAGGTATTTTCATTGGTAACACAATCGTGAATAAAAATGAACCAAACATAAAAATCATAAACACAACAGAAGAGACTGTTTTTATTAATACAGCTCATATCAGGCCCAAAACAGAGCCCCTTCACAACTATGAAATTTTTAAGGCGAACGACTGTGCTAACCCTACAAGAACAGAAACCATCCAAAACAAGGTACACATTAATCAGGTACCAGATAATGTTAAATCGAAATTGAAAAACCTAATTGCGGAATTTTCAGACATCTTTTGTCTAGAAGATGAACCAGTCTCAACGAACAATTTCTACAAACAGTCAATAGAACTGATGGACAATATTCCATCCTATATACCAAATTACAAACAAATACATTCGCAGGCGGACGAAATTAACAAACAGGTAGACAAAATGTTACAAAACGACATCATAGAACACTCATTTTCGTCATACAACTCACCAATTCTTTTGGTGCCAAAGAAGTCAGTTGCCGGAAACAAAAAATGGCGTTTGGTCGTAGACTTCAGACAACTAAACAAAAAAATCTTACCCGACAAATTCCCGTTACCTAGAATCGATACAATCTTGGATCAGCTAGGAAGAGCTAAATACTTTAGCACACTGGACTTAATGTCAGGTTTTCACCAAATAGAACTGGAACCAGCATCACGCAGGTACACAGCATTCTCAACGCCCACGGGGCACTACCAATTCAAACGAATGCCCTTCGGATTGAATATATCACCCAATAGCTTTCAACGCATGATGGCTATAGCTATGGCAGGTTTAACACCTGAGCTATCATTTGTGTATATTGACGACATAATTGTCATCGGATGCAGCGAACAGCACCATATAAATAACCTAAGTAAGGTATTTAACAAGCTAAGGAACTGTAATCTTAAATTGAATCCAGAAAAGTGTTGTTTCTTCAAAACTGAAGTTACATACTTAGGGCATAAAATTACCGATAAAGGAATTTACCCCGATGATTCTAAATATGAAGTTATAAATAACTTCCCCATTCCCAAAAACGCAAACGATGCACGACGATTCGTAGCATTTTGCAATTATTATAGAAAATTTGTACAAAATTTCGCCAAAATAGCTAAACCTATTAACAATCTTATAAAGAAAGATGTTAAGTTTGATTGGACCAAAGAATGCCAAGAATCGTTCGAAAAACTCAAGCAGAGCTTACTTTCACCAACCATATTACAATATCCCGACTTCCAAAAACAGTTTATTATAACAACTGATGCATCGGATGTAGCATGTGGAGCGGTGCTGTCACAAATGACAGACGGAAACGACTTACCCGTGGCTTACGCCAGTAAAAGTTTCACACCGGGGGAGAAAAATAAGCCAATAATAGAGAAAGAACTTACCGCAATTCACTGGGCAATCAATTATTTTAAGCCATATGTCTATGGTCGAAAATTCATCGTAAAAACGGACCACAGACCATTAGCATATTTGTTCGGTATGAAAAACCCAACATCCAAACTAACACGTATGAGATTAGATTTAGAGGAGTTTGACTTCGAAGTACAATTCTTAGCAGGGAAAGCAAACGTAGCAGCGGACGCGTTGTCTAGAATCGTTATTACCTCAGATGAATTAAAGTCACAAATACCCACAAATGTAGCGTTAGAAAAAACAAACAAAATAGAAATTAAAACAACCATTCTTATGGTCAACACTAGAGCAATGATAAAACAAAAAGAGGCGAAGACAATCCCTCAAAAACCCATCGATGCTAGGTCTGATCAACCAGCGATGTGGACAACGGATGCACCGTTCAAAGTTAGGAAACTCCTAAAAATTAGAACAAAGGGTGCTGAAAACAAAATAATTTTTGAAGTGTGCAACAGCACCTACAAAAAAGTACTAGGGAAAGTAGAAGCGAAAGCAGAAAAAAATGACAGTCAGGCATTAGAGCTTGCTCTGCTCAATATTTGCAAAATCGCAAAGAACTACAAAAACAAAAAGCTAGCATGGTCCCTAAATGACCAAATATTTACCCAGTACTCTCAACAAACTCTTAAGGAAATTGCCAACCGAGCGATTACCAAGTTCGAATTCATACTCTATACCCCACCTAGGTGGGTCGAAACTGAGCATGAGAGGCTGAGAATAATCCATGATTATCACATGACACCTTCGGGAGGACATGTAGGCCAATTCCGACTTTACAAGAAAATACGAGATACGTACACGTGGAAGAATATGCGCGAAGATATCAAACACTTTGTCAATAAGTGTGAAGCATGCTTAGTTAATAAGGTGACAAAACATACTAAACAAGAGACAGTAATTACGACGACACCCAACACACCTTTTAGTATAATTTCAATCGACACAGTAGGACCACTGACAAAGACCAACGACAATAATAGATACGCTATAACTATACAGTGTGACTTGACTAAATATGTAGTAATAATACCCATTCATAATAAGGAAGCAAATACTATTGCAAAAGCACTAGTGGAACATTTTATTCTTACTTTCGGAACGTTTTTGGAACTCAAATCGGATCAAGGTTTAGAATATAACAATGAAATCCTCAACAAGATAACAGAAATTTTAAAAATCAAACAAACATTTAGTACAGCCTATCACCCACAAACTATAGGAGCGCTAGAACGAAATCACAGGTGCCTAAATGAATATTTAAGGAGCTTCGTGAACGAGCACCATGATGACTGGGATGAATGGATAAAATTTTACTCATTTGTTTACAATACAACAGAGCATACAGACACAGAATTTACACCATACGAACTGGTATTTGGCAGAAAGGCAGACTTGCCTCAAGATATCTATAAAAACAAAGTAGAACCCGTGTACAACATTGATCAGTATTATAATGAACTGAAATTTAAATTGCAGAAAACAAATGAAATAGCAAGGAAAAACCTTATATCCGCAAAAGAAAAAAGACAAACCATATTAAATAAAAACACCAATATTATAAATTTAGAAATAGGAGACTTAGTTTACTTAACAAACGAAAACAGGAAGAAACTAGATCCCGTTTATATAGGACCATTTACGGTGACAGATATTCAAGAACCAAATTGCACAATAGTAAATAAAACCACGAACAAATCCACAAAAGTACACAAGAACAGGTTAATCAAAACTAAAGAATAGCCTCATTCATTTTATTCATTACGTTATTCTCCTAAAGGGGGGAGGTGTAGCATATCTGCTATACAGAAATATATTAAACTACGGACCACATTAAATTGTAACACACACAGAACACCCAAATCGCACCATACCATTGTAACACGATCAGTAGGCCAAGTTATTGCAAAAACACTCCACATACCCAAATGCCCAAAACATTTGGCCAACACATGTTTGGAAAACAACCGAAGAGTGCAGCGCGATCGCTACAAAATAGGCCACCCAAGAACACATAGCAACAGTGCCTGGCAATCAGTGCCATGCAACCCAAAACATTTCGGACCCTCATAAATAATTGCAACATACGCATTGTAAACCAAAAACACTTCAAACCCATAAAATATTGTGACACATAACATGTCCTAGAAAACGGACCACCCTTATGGTGAAATAGGATAAACCAACACACCAAAACTATTTGTAAAACAACGCACGATACGAATAGCATAAATAAAAGCGACGAGCAGTCAGCCGGGGCAGATCTCATTCGGACTGTCTGGACTAGACATCAAACCTCTAAACCAAACGTCTTGTGTTTTCCTGTAAGGGAAAGGGTTTTCCCCTAAGTCCCCAAGAAATACCGTTTGCGGTTCGATCCTCGTCAGCTGACGCTGACCTACCGCAACAGGGCTCGAAGGCCACAGCGGAACCGCGCAAGTCCCATCACATCACATGCGAAATGCATTTAACGGATACATATTCAAAAGGCTGGATCAAAACGAGCGAATGAATGTCGCTCTGAGAGCGAATTAATATCGAATTCAATGCCTTCCATTCGCTCCAGTTCCGGCCTTCCACCTCTACTTTGGCGGCAAGTTCATCTGTCATTCGGCATTTCAACGCCATTAGGAATAAGAAAACATTCGGACCAACGTACCAGATGTTCGTTGCACCCTGCGCCCCTGACGTTGTGAACGTGAAATACAAGAAAGCGAGGTAAGATCGTTGATCGATGCGGCTAACCTTACTTGGTTGATACTACAAAAGATTTACACGGAATTCACAGTTCTGCCAAGAATGCGAAGAGGGCATTGGCGGATGATCCAAGCGTTGTTTCTATAGAACCAATGGACAACTGGCCATTTCATAAACGAAGTGTCCGCACCTTGTCGAGTGAGCAGGTTTGTATTTCTAAAGAATTGAAACTATGGTAATATTGCTTATTTTGTACTTTGTTTTTTATTCATGCTAGAAATCAAAATCCAGCTCAAAATCGTCTGATCCCGTGTCGCGAGATCGCACCATGAGGGAAGATTTGCTGGACGGATGCGTGAAATGCCGTAAGATTGATGCGGGTTTCATGTGCGGCATTTGTTTTGCTTCGTACTGCAGCCAACAATGCCGCGATGCTGATTTTGCCAAACATCGCAAAATCTGTATGGCGTAAGTAATGGAAACAACCTTCCAATGTAATTTCCGTTTTATGTGTATTTCTGTTAAAATGTGAACGTGATTGTTTAAAGTGAATATTAACCCAGTTCAAAGTCACGCAAATGGAGGTTTGGGTAGTGAAGTAGGAAAGCCTAATATCCAAGAACACCAAAAACCCGACACAACTAAACTGTGGTTTGCTAGCTCAATTCCCCACTTTCACACATCGTTTGCATTCAGGAAACAATTGCTACTGTGATCATGTCCGGTCAAGAGTCTGTTTAGCCACTTAGTCGCTTTGGCCGGTAACTTCAGCTTGTGATGATATCTTTTTTTCAATTGTGCTCTGCAGCTTGTAGAAAGTTTTGCCTTTTGTGGAGCTCATCTGTGTGTACCACTCGTTTGCCTCGAGCATCATGCTTTGTTTCAAGTTGAGGATGGCGTCTTTTAATCGGCAATGGTTCGGAATGATGTTACTGCTGTGGGCTCCCCTTTTTGCCAACGCATCTGTTTTCTCATTTCCAACTATGCCGACGTGACTGGGGATCCATTGAACAGACGCCCTGACACATAGGCAGTTGCTCAGTATCCTAAGCACCATCTAATCCACATAGGTTTCCCCGGGGGCCTTGCTCAGGATGCTGCATGCCACCATGCTGTCTGTAAGTATTATCGGTTGTATCAGTCTTTCGGCTATGGCAATTTCCAAGGCTTTATCTATGGCGATTAGTTCGACGGTACTTATTGCTACATTGTGCGTCAGTTTATAAGCAAATTCTTTGGTTTCTTTTGTCTTTGGTATGTGCAGGTATATCCCGATGCCGCATCCTGCCTCTGTGATACTACCGTCTGTGTAAATTCTGGGTCGGGTTTGGTCAAACTTCTTCAGGTGGGCGATGCACAGCTGTCTGATGGCCATGGGGTTGGCCTCCATTTTGCTGACTGTTAGTCCCGGTATCTGCTTCGTAATTCGAAGCTCACAGCCTTTAAGATCATTGTACATAATTTTTGGGATCGTTTTGATCATATCCGCATTCTCCATAAACGCTTTTTCCTGTGCTGACCTCCGTGTCTGGATGCCCCTTCTTGTTGACTTCTCCAGCTGTTGCCGGTTTGGTTTGGCGTACGCCATTGTTTTCACCATCTCTTTTGCAACTAGGAATTTTTATCGTATCGGGGAAGGAACTTCCGCTGCAATTGCCATCAGGGAGTTGATTGGGGTTGTTTTTGTGCACCCTGTGGCTTTGCGCAGTGATTGGTGTAGTATTTTATCCACTTGAAAACAATTCTTCTTGGTGGCATTACTTGTCATTGCTACTCCAAGTTCCATAGACCCCCTTATGATTGCCCTATGAACTTGGACCGCCTTCTCCGGGCTTACATTGTTCCGCCTGTTGCAGATCATTTTCATCGCGTTGAGTTTGCCTTGTGCCTTTTGGATCTCATTCTCTATGTGGCGGTCGAATTTGAGTTTTTGGTCAATTTCTACTCCCAGGAATGAGTGCACTTTTGTTTTAATAATATTTACGCCATTATGTTTTACTACGATTGCGGCTTCATCCTTAGGAAAGGTCATCAGTCTTGTTTTCTCTGTGTTAATGTCTAGCCTAAGCCATTTTGTGTGTTCGATGAAGGCATTAAGCAGTCTTTGGAGCTCGGCTTTAACTGCTTGCGGGTTACCGGCCGAGATTATGGCAAAGTCATCGGCGTACTGAATTAGACTGATCTTTCTATCGCTATTACAGGAATGGCACTGACTAGTATAGATATTAAATGGGGTTGGTGACATGACGTCCCCCTGGGGGAGACCCTGTGACATAACTCTCTCGATCTTTTTATCGTTAACCACCATTTTCAGCCTGTTTATTAGGAAATCTCCAATCCATCTTATCCCAGTCTCAGGGATCATGGAGCCTGGCCATCTCTATGTTGCTGTGCACCACGTTCTTCCTTATTGCACTCTTTTTTCCTCCTTTGCATTTGGCTATTAATTGCCATAGTTTCCCGCAAGAGGTCTGACCATCCACCTTCTCCAGCCATTTTTCGAAGTTCTTGGAGCTATTTTGCTTTCTCAAATATCTGAAACGTGCCACTCGTTTTTTCAGTTCTATTTGGTTATTCAGGCTTTGGTCTTTATCATACAGTGACCGGCAGGAAAAAGTGCCCACTTCGAATTTTGTTGATTTTCGCTCAATAATTTTTTCTCAATCCATTTAAATATACTGCAAGTATTTTTCGTATATTGATTTACATATTTCATATAAGATCCACTAATGAGTAAGCGAAAACAAACATATTTTGATTTTGAGAAAAAAATAATAAAAAAAAGTATCTAAAAAAACCGTGACAAGAAAAAGTGCCCACTTCAGTTATTCATTATTATACATAAAAATAAGAAATAATAAATGCATTTAGATATGTTATGTGTTCTCTTTTAGCTTTTAGAACCTGCTGAAGGCGCTTTGGCATGCTTTCTACTAGGATTTTTAGTTTTTGGGGATTTTATTCTTCTCAAGCGCGCATTAGAGCTTCAAAATTGTCGTTTTTATTCGATACATCAGTTTTGTCGACCCTGGCATCGAGAACTGCCCACAAATTCTTAATCTCCGGGCTCTGAGGCGGCCATTTCAACAGTTTTGTCCGACAAGACGGGAAGAAAGACTTCGGCTTATTGGCAGTATGTCGATCTTAGCTCCGCCGGGCTGCGTCGAACTTGCCCCCGCCGGGAGAACGAACTTCTCTTCAAGGCCCGTCAGGATCAGTGAAATCTCCAGATTTTGTTGCAGGATGTTTATGTTTATGTTGTAATCTGCAGTTTTAACACCGTTAATGTTCCCAAGGCTCCCCACTCCACTGGACGAAAAACAACACCAGACCACCATATTGCCTCCTTCAGGCATATTGTGCCCTGGATGTGGCGAACCTGCAGCATTGCCTTCTTCGATCTGCGCTGTATACGTTCATGCCATCTTCGATTAAAAAGTTCAAATTTTGATTGGTTAGACCACAGAACCGTTTACCAGGACTCTAGAGGCATAGCAGCATGTTCCTCAGCGAGCTTAAGACACTTGACCTTATTGGTCATGTTCATATAAAGAAGCCTCCTAGCAAGTCTGCTCTGTAACCCGTATGCAACAAGCCGACGACGGACAGTTCTTTCGAAAACTGTTGAGTGAAGTGTTTCCACGACCTCTCTGACAGTAACTTTTGGATTTTTTTGATCTCACGAATGATCTTAGTGTCCATGCGTGCATCTGTTTTGCACATGTCTCCCCTACCAGGGCGATCCGCCTACGTTTAAAATGTCATTGTGATTTTTCCTACCGCTGCCTTGTGGATTTCGTGCTTTGAATGAATTACTTTAATGTAAATGAGTGTCATAAAATATATTTTATGCAATGTAATTTCTTGTAACACTCAAATTAATGAGATACCAAAACCTGATATTAACAAATTGTATATCTACAACCAAATATGAATTAAACACGTGATCATACATGTATAAATATCAGAAATGGTGCTAACAACCTAAAATATATTAAAACGCAATAAATTGGTTAGCCCTGAATGGAAAAGTTTATGCAAAGCTCTAATTTTAAAAGTGGGCACTTTTTCTTGTCACTATTTTTTAAGATTCTTTTTTTTATTATTTTTTTCTCAAAATCAAAATATGTTTGTTTTCGCTTACTCATTAGTGGATTTTATGTAAAATATGTAAATCAATATACGAAAAATACTTGCAGTATATTTAGTTGGATTGAGAAAAAATTATTGAGCGAAAATCAACAAAATTCGAAGTGGGCACTTTTTCCTGCCGGTCACTGTATATCATCTGGGCCTTTTTTTTATCCTCCCAGTCCTTCTCCACCTCAGCGCACCACCATGGTTTTGGATTATACTTAGTTTTTTTGGTGTTACTATCTCTAATTCTAATGATATCTTTGGTGATAGACTCGATGGTGGACTCCTGTGACACACTCATACTCTGCATCTGGGCGGCCATTTTTTTCATGTTTATTATCACAGTTTGGTTCTCTTTTGCTGGTTCTTCCATTTTGATTAAAATTACCCTATGCCCACTAGCCCCCACGTGCAGGTTCGTTCAAGACCGTTCTTTGTATTCTTTGGAATGCCGATGTCGGTATCACAGTTAGGTCAATAGCTGAATTTCTTTTCGCACGGTCTGGGCTTATAAATGTTTCCTCCCTGTTGTGCACTAGCATGAGGTTCGTTTCGTTGATCTCTTCCAGTAGGAATTTTCCCCTCGCGTCCGAGTATGTGTTGCCCCATGACGTATGGTGGGCATTAAAATCCCCGGTTAAAACTGCTGTCTTGTAAGTTGCCCTATCCACGCTGGATATTATTTGTCGTATAGTTTTCTTGAATATTGCTATGGGGGTTTTGGGGCTCAGATACACGGACCAAACCACCATGTTTAGCTCCCTTACATAGACATTTGCAATTTGGACATACTTGTTGGACGTTGCTGCCCCTAGAAGCCTTTCCGTCTTGTAGCATTTTTAATGGCTATGGCCGTTCCTCCATACCCGTCATCTCGGTTCTCTGTTATTAACGAGTATCCTGGTAATGACCCTCTGTCAGTTGGCTTAATCCATGTTTCTTGCATGGTTATTATGTCGGCCTGCTTTTGGGCCGCTAGTCTATGTATTTCCTCCTTGTTCTGCCTCCATCCCTGTATGTTAGCTTGCAGAATTATAAGCATTGTAATTCTGCCCCCAGCTCCTCATCCGCGATGTGCATATTAATATCCTCCACATCCGTCATACGCGTCTCCTCAATTATACTCCCTTCTGGCAAGGAAGCTAGAAATTCTATGGTTACTGTTTCTTCTACTTGTATAATTGTTTCTGTATCGTTCTCACTTTCGTATTGTGTTTTTTCCTTCGTTTTTTATGTGTTATTGTTTGTGTTCATTGTTTTCTGTGTTTGTGGTTCTCTATTGGCTGTGTGGCTATTTGTATCTGTTTTGAGCGTGTTGTAATTTTTGTGTGTGCCGTGGTTTGTGTTATCTGTAATCTGTGTTTGTGGTTCGATATTTACTGTTTGATTATTCTTGTTTTTGGTGTGCATATTATCTTTTCTTTGTGTGTTATCATCCATGTTGTCTTTTTTTACCTCCTCCGCGTAACTATTTACTTTTGTGTAGGTCCTCGGGACCATGAGGCATATATCTCTCCTGATTTTTCTAGCTTCGGCATAAGAAACTTTTTTTCCGTTTTTATTTTCTGGATTTCGCATTCATCTATGAAATCTGGACACTCTCTATCCAGTGTGTGGTGATTGCCACCACAGGTCACGCACTTTAGGTCCATGCATTCGTCGGTATGCGTCTTACGGCTGCATTTGGCACCATTTCTTAGTGTGGCCTAGTCTCATGCAGTTGGTGCATCGCATTGGCCTTGGTATATACAGTTCCACTTTTACTGGATACAATCCAAAATCAACCTTCCTTGGTACTCGAGCAAGCTTGAACGTTAGGATGGCCGTTTTTGTATTGACGATTTCACCTTCTCGGTTCTTTCTTTTCATTATGGTAACTTCCGTTACCATCTGCTTCGTTAAACCTTCTAATACTTCCTCTTCACTCAAGAAGAGAAGATCTTCGCATCTGATTATCCCTTTAACTACGTTAAGCGCAGGGTGTTCCCTCACGCTCACCGTGATGTTTTCATTGCCATGCGGGATCGAGCTTATCTTCATAAGTTTGAGTGCTTGCCTTTTAGACTTTACCCTGATCAGCATTTTACCGTCTCTCAAACGTCGTGCTTCAATAGGTTTGTCGTCCAGAACTTTGTCGAATATTTTCGCCAGGATAAAAGGATTTGC
Source organism: Anopheles coustani (assembly GCF_943734705.1). Lineage (NCBI taxonomy): Eukaryota > Metazoa > Arthropoda > Insecta > Diptera > Culicidae > Anopheles > Anopheles coustani. Next base: position 495,623 of record NW_026525137.1, on the reverse strand, counting down.
GTTAGCCAGGTCCTTGCCAGGTGTCGTGGATTCCATCAGCATAAATTGTTCGTTTTCGTACACAGCCTCATCATCGCTGATATGTAATGCCTGTTTCCTTTTTTTCTTTTCCTTTGTTGGCTCTGCCAATAAGGCATAACCGTTTTTTATGAAGGTCCCCCCTCCGGGGTCCTCCACCCCCATCTCCTTCCTCGTTCACCCACTGAGATCGTTCGCTCTACCTCTTATCTCTCGTACTTTCCTACTTTCCTACTTATCCTCTCAACCCTCGTCCACGCGTCCCAAACGTCCTTTTGTCTTCTCGTCTAGGAAAACCTTTGTCCACTAATCGATAGCACTTTACACACGTCCGGTCGCTTTGAAATCCTCCTGTCGACTGTTGACGAATGTCAGCAGTGTCAACCCTACCTTGTTTCCATTCGTGACAGTTACCATTTTCTTAGTTGTGTGGGATTCTATTGACATTGGAACCTTTTTAAAAATATGTTGTAATGTTTCTCATTGCCAGACCCTTGTTAATAAAACATCGACGGGACCCAAGTTTGTACTCCGATGGAGCTGCTAATGTGGCCGTGTCGAATGGTCCCAAGAAAAACCCGACGACAGAGAAACGCGTACCGCAAAAAAATATCGAAAACGAGCCACAAGTAAAGCAGCAGCCGTAGCAAGAGCAACTCAAAAAAGCAAAACAGGCTTTGGAAGAGCTACAGAACAAACCGCAAGCTCCGATTCCTCCGGAAAAAAACGTCGAATCGTGCTGCCGTGCCGGAGAATACAAAGAAAGCGGTGCAACAGCAACAACAACAGCGAGAGCAGAACCAGGGGCCCAATCCTACACAAGCATCCAATGCTTCTCCGCAACAACCATCCTCGACGCTATTGAAGAAAATGCAAAAGAAGGCAGCGACGACGAAGCGGACCATTGCGTTCGATCCTTTCTCGCCGGTTGGCAGCAAGGTGGCCATTTTCACGAGGTGTACGGTGGGAATGATGATCCGTTCCTGAGTTGCATAACGCGTTGCATGAAGCATGCGGTTGAGATAGATGAGGAACTGCAGCAATCACCGCAAGAGGGTGACATTGTGTTCGCTCCGTTTGACGGTTATTTCTACCGTGCCGTCGTCACGAAGGTCGAGGGATACAATAGTACCGTGGAGTTCCCTGATTTTGGAAACTTGGTAACCCTCCCTTGGCGCCAGATGAAGGAAATTCTGGAAGCTGTTGAACATTTCCTCAACGAGCTGGTCGAGGCGCACCAGTTTGAGTTAACGCTTGTGGAGGGCGGTCCCACGTCGGGTGTTAAAACGGTGGAGTTGCGTCACGTCGAGTCACAGTATCTTTTGGGCGCCAAAGTGCGTTCCATGACAAACCCCATGGCAGTGAAAACGATCAAACTCGAGGCAACGGATCCTGCAACGTATAAACCCGTTTACGAAAGTGAGGTAAGTTATTCCTTTTCTTTTAATTACCTCTAGAATGTGTCTACCTATTGTCGGGTCTGCTGATAATTAATACTGTCCTTGATAATACAAGTCGCAAGGTATGCATCGTGATAATACAAGTCGCTTTCTATTTTAGTTCGATGAAGCTTCCTTCCGGTCTGACATTCAATAGCACGAGGAACAAGAGCTCGTCATAATGGAAGTGTCCGAGTTTGCCACCAGCCATCAGGTTGGTGCAATCTTGGCCAATTCCGAGGCTGCTTTCGCCAACATGATGCGGGAGTGTCAAGAGTACGGCCAGTTTAATCGGAACGAATAGTTAGGAGAGCCCGAACATAACTATGGATGTTTGGTAAACTTCGAAGGCGCCTGGATCCGGGCGGTCAAACTAACTGCGGACTGTGAAAATCAATTCTTTTTCATAGACCTGGGACTCTTCTCCCAGCTTGACAACAAGGAAGCTTTTCTGTTCGGAATATCATATAGAAAGTAAGTGGTGATCTCTCATTCAGATTCTGTAACCTGAAGGTATACTTTATGGAATAATATTTCGTTCTTATCTGTTTTTTTTAGATACTGGAGTTCTTTATGAAGGTTAAAGCAAAGGTGTACTCGGATGAAGAATCTGAACTATTTCGTATGAAAAAAATTTCTATCATTAATCGTTAAACACAGAAATCGTAAAGCATTTTAATGGCATCATTTTCTTTGTTTTAAATTTTTATCGTTAAACTTTAAATTTGATTTATTCACGTAGAATTTAACATTTGCTCCATAAGGTTCGTTAGTAAGGATATTAAATGAAATGACTATTAAGAACTAAATGAAATAATTATATAGAACGGAACAAACAATAGCGCTGGAACTATTGACTATTGACAAATAAAAAAATTAGACTTGAAAGCGAAATAAAGCAAATTTCAGCATATCTTTGTAATCCGCTGTCGGGTGCAGAGCCTATTTTTATGGCGACAATGCTTCAATTATTGCCTGCCACTGCTAGGTTATTGATACAGCCGGTTTAATTTTGTGAGTCGTCCCAAAACGAACGGCAACGAAACCAAGCGATACTTTGGGTGAGCTTGTTTCTATTTTTCATGGCATTAAAGTGTCAAACACTATCGGAAAAGTAAGCACTGTGTTCGGTAATGTTAAGCTAAGTTGGCGGTGATCATCGGTGCGTGCGTGTCGAAACGATCGAACAGACGACGATGTTCGATCGTGTTTGGAGATTTGCTGCTATTGGTGGCGGTGCTACTGGTACTACCACTGCCAACGATCATTGAGGCGGTAGTGCGCAGTGAGTCGGACAATGGGACGGCGCGGCGGTCTTCATGGTTTCCGTTTGCCGTTTCACTGCAGCTGATCGATCGTGGTTTGAACATTTCTGTGACGGGTGACGGGTGGATCCTGACGGCGGCAGATTGCGTGATTTCGTTGTAAGTAGAGTGTTACGATTGCTGATGGTTGCTACGTTGAAAAAGTTACTTCAATAACAAGGTCAAGTAACACGTTCTTCCATTTATTTGTTTTAATATAATGATGTATTTTTTTAACAAAATATACCGGTGGACTAATTTTAAGAATAAAGCGGAACTGGCTATACTAACTGATAGAAGCTGGTGATTGATTTGGTTGTTAATATAAAAAATAATAAACGTTTGCTGTATCAGTTAATTTGTGAAGCATCTCCAAAAAGTTCATTGATAGACAAAAATAGTATATTTTAGAATCATGATGGAATTTAAAACTGTTATTATTATTTTTCCATGCCATTATATTGATGAAACATGACAACTTTACTCCATGGATGAAAATAATGCGCTGCACCTGTCGTTCCAACCAGGCGTTAACAAACAAAAACACTAGTTCTCTTTTCATCGTTTTTCTTCTTTTATAATAATTGATATGATGTATTTGCTTAGACATGACAAGTCATGAAACAATGTGGTAAAACGATTCTTGTTGTTATTTGCCTGTAATTACCATCTGTAACCGTAAACTGCTGGAATCAGTTTGAATATATAAGGTGAGCAGGACAAAGCCTAGGGTTAGAGTGAGAGGTTTTGTGACTACACTTGCATCGCTCGATTCGGACAGAAAAATCGGGTTTTGATCGCGTACCATACATTACACTACAGTACATTAGGCGTACCATACCAAAAACTAGGTACGGTCTAGCTCCAGCGTACCATACCAAATGCAACCCAGCACTTCTGGGTTGGCTGACGATGGTGTGCTCGAAAGAGCTCAATGAAGTGCTCGACTTTTCATATTGGTAAGAACTTGTCGAGCAGTTATTAGTTAATTTGTGGAGAGCATCTCCATAAAGTTAGTTGATAGAAAAAAAAATGGGTAAAAGAGTAAATGAGGCCCCGGCCTAGATTCTCCTCTTCCTACTGGTTCACATTAAGCACTTAAAAGAACATAACGGTTTAAACTAATCACGCAGTGCGGGTTAATATACTTTTACGGTAAAAGAGTAAATGAGGCCCCGGGCTAGATTCTCCTCTTCCTACTGATTCACATTAAGCGCCTGAAGCTATGCAAAGCGCGACGCATGCATACTTTTCAAATATTTTATCGCTAACGGTTCGCTTAAAAGAACATAACGGTTTAAACTAATCACGCAGTGGAGGTTGAATTCCGGTTAATATACTTTAACATGTTAAGTTACTGTAAGTTACTAGTAACTAAACTATACCACGCATGATGGATAGCATGAAACAATGAGTTTAGCCGAAGAAATGATTTGGAAACGGCGGCGCGCCCGCAGCGCGCCCGTGGGCCCCCCTCATACCGCCCCAGTAGGTTGATTACGTAGCCGAAATTAACGGTACAAACTACGGTTCAAATACTCGTAGGTTGAATTTAACGAATTAATGTATCACCAATTGCATACATTCAGTTTAAACGTCCTCAAGAGGTGTAGCCACGATCGAAAACATGGCAGCCGGGGCCTCATTTAACCTGTGGTCACAGCTTTGCGCAATGTCTTGCGGTTGCGTTTTTTCCATGGGAGAGATAGGGGCTGTCACCGATGACGCAAGACCTTGTGGTTTCTGTACTAAAAATCAAACGAGTTTGATTTTTGCCGCAGACTCTTGCGTTTTTATAAGTCAACAGTAAATATTGTTCCTAGTAGATTTCAATGAGATTGTATGCTCATATAAGTGGTATATTCAAACATTAAAGTATTATTTTTGGCAAAAAGCTGTGCTCGTTTGACAGATCAAAAACGCAACCGCATGCGCTTGCGCAAAGCTGTGACCACAGGTTTACTCTTTTACCTTTTTGTTTGACAACTTGTAATTACACGAGTTGTCAATCAATACATCCACCTACTTGTCTGAAAAATAGACTAGGTTCTACTCCAGAGTTCTTGCTACTTGCTAGGTCCTGATTCGCACGGGGTAGGTACGCGGCAACTTGCCACTTGCCGACGTGTCAATCAGCCTTTATGGTCAGTGGCCTTCTTTTGGATACATGGCAAACGCATCAATAATGTTATATATGCTCGGTGATTTTTGAGTTGGTTGCAATTTTTGTATTATGCGAAATGCATTTAACGGATACATATTCAAAAGGCTGGATCAAAACGAGCGAATGAATGTCGCTCTGAGAGCGAATTAATATCGAATTCAATGCCTTCCATTCGCTCCAGTTCCGGCCTTCCACCTCTACTTTGGCGGCAAGTTCATCTGTCATTCGGCATTTCAACGCCATTAGGAATAAGAAAACATTCGGACCAACGTACCAGATGTTCGTTGCACCCTGCGCCCCTGACGTTGTGAACGTGAAATACAAGAAAGCGAGGTAAGATCGTTGATCGATGCGGCTAACCTTACTTGGTTGATACTATAAAAGATTTACACGGAATTCACAGTTCTGCCAAGAATGCGAAGAGGGCATTGGCGGATGATCCAAGCGTTGTTTCTATAGAACCAATGGACAACTGGCCCTTTCATAAACGAAGTGTCCGCACCTTGTCGAGTGAGCAGGTTTGTATTTCTAAAGAATTGAAACTATGGTAATATTGCTTATTTTGTACTTTGTTTTTTATTCATGCTAGAAATCAAAATCCAGCTCAAAATCGTCTGATCCCGTGTCGCGAGATCGCACCATGAGGGAAGATTTGCTGGACGGATGCGTGAAATGCCGTAAGATTGATGCGGGTTTCATGTGCGGCATTTGTTTTGCTTCGTACTGCAGCCAACAATGCCGCGATGCTGATTTTGCCAAACATCGCAAAATCTGTATGGCGTAAGTAATGGAAACCACCTTCCAATGTAATTTCCGTTTTATGTGTATTTCTGTTAAAATGTGAACGTGATTGTTTAAAGTGAATATTAACCCAGTTCAAAGTCACGCAAATGGAGGTTTGGGTAGTGAAGTAGGAAAGCCTAATATCCAAGAACACCAAAAACCCGACACAACTAAACTGTGGTTTGCTAGCTCAATTCCCCACTTTCACACATCGTTTGCATTCAGGAAACAATTGCTACTGTGATCATGTCCGGTCAAGAGTCTGTTTAGCCACTTAGTCGCTTTGGCCGGTAACTTCAGCTTGTGGTGATATCTTTTTTTCAATTGTGCTCTGCAGCTTGTAGAAAGTTTTGCCTTTTGTGGAGCTCATCTGTGTGTACCACTCGTTTGCCTCGAGCATCATGCTTTGTTTCAAGTTGAGGATGGCGTCTTTTAATCGGCAATGGTTCGGAATGATGTTACTGCTGTGGGCTCCCCTTTTTGCCAACGCATCTGCTTTCTCATTTCCAACTATGCCGACGTGACTGGGGATCCATTGAACAGACGCCCTGACACATAGGCAGTTGCTCAGTATCCTAAGCACCATCTCCTCCACATAGGTTTCCCCGGGGGCCTTGCTCAGGATGCTGCATGCCACCATGCTGTCTGTAAGTATTATCGGTTGTATCAGTCTTTCGGCTATGGCAATTTCCAAGGCTTTATCTATGGCGATTAGTTCGACGGTACTTATTGCTACATTGTGCGTCAGTTTATAAGCAAATTCTTTGGTTTCTTTTGTCTTTGGTATGTGCAGGTATATCCCGATGCCGCATCCTGCCTCTGTGATACTACCGTCTGTGTAAATTCTGGGTCGGGTTTGGTCAAACTTCTTCAGGTGGGCGATGCACAGCTGTCTGATGGCCATGGGGTTGGCCTTCATTTTGCTGACTGTTAGTCCCGGTATCTGCTTCGTAATTCGAAGCTCACAGCCTTTAAGATCATTGTACATAATTTTTGGGATCGTTTTGACCATATCCGCATTCTCCATAAACGCTTTTTCCTGTGCTGACCTCCGTGTCTGGATGCCCCTTCTTGTTGACTTCTCCAGCTGTTGCCGGTTTGGTTTGGCGTACGCCATTGTTTTCACCATCTCTTTTGCAACTAGGAATTTTTATCGTATCGGGGAAGGAACTTCCGCTGCAATTGCCATCAGGGAGTTGATTGGGGTTGTTTTTGTGCACCCTGTGGCTTTGCGCAGTGATTGGTGTAGTATTTTATCCACTTGAAAACAATTCTTCTTGGTGGCATTACTTGTCATTGCTACTCCAAGTTCCATAGACCCCCTTATGATTGCCCTATGAACTTGGACCGCCTTCTCCGGGCTTACATTGTTCCGCCTGTTGCAGATCATTTTCATCGCGTTGAGTTTGCCTTGTGCCTTTTGGATCTCATTCTCTATGTGGCGGTCGAATTTGAGTTTTTGGTCAATTTCTACTCCCAGGAATGAGTGCACTTTTGTTTTAATAATATTTACGGCATTATGTTTTACTACGATTGCGGCTTCATCCTTAGGAAAGGTCATCAGTCTTGTTTTCTCTGTGTTAGTGTCTAGCCTAAGCCATTTTGTGTGTTCGATGAAGGCATTAAGCAGTCTTTGGAGCTCGGCTTTAACTGCTTGCGGGTTACCGGCCGAGATTATGGCAAAGTCATCGGCGTACTGAATTAGACTGATCTTTCTATCGCTATTACAGGAATGGCACTGACTAGTATAGATATTAAATGGGGTTGGTGACATGACGTCCCCCTGGGGGAGACCCTGTGACATAACTCTCGATCTTTTTATCGTTAACCACCATTTTCAGCCTGTTTATTAGGAAATCTCCAATCCATCTTATCCCAGTCTCAGGGATCATGGAGCCTGGCCATCTCTATGTTGCTGTGCACCACGTTCTTCCTTATTGCACTCTTTTTTCCTCCTTTGCATTTGGCTATTAATTGCCATAGTTTCCCGCAAGAGGTCTGACCATCCACCTTCTCCAGCCATTTTTCGAAGTTCTTGGAGCTATTTTGCTTTCTCAAATATCTGAAACGTGCCACTCGTTTTTTCAGTTCTATTTGGTTATTCAGGCTTTGGTCTTTATCATATATCATCTGGGCCTTTTTTTATCCTCCCAGGCCTTCTCCACCTCAGCGCACCACCATGGTTTTGGATTATACTTAGTTTTTTTGGTGTTACTATCTCTAATTCTAATGATATCTTTGGTGATAGACTCGATGGTGGACTCCTGTGGCACACTCATACTCCGCATCTGGGCGGCCATTTTTTTCATGTTTATTATCACAGTTTGGTTCTCTTTTGCTGGTTCTTCCATTTTGATTAAAATTACCCTATGCCCACTAGCCCCCACGTGCAGGTTCGTTCAAGACCGTTCTTTGTATTCTTTGGAATGCCGATGTCGGTATCACAGTTAGGTCAATAGCTGAATTTCTTTTCGCACGGTCTGGGCTTATAAATGTTTCCTCCCTGTTGTGCAGTAGCATGAGGTTCGTTTCGTTGATCTCTTCCAGTAGGAATTTTCCCCTCGCGTCCGAGTATGTGTTGCCCCATGTCGTATGGTGGGCATTAAAATCCCCGGTTAAAACTGCTGTCTTGTAAGTTGCCCTATCCACGCTGGATATTATTTGTCGTATAGTTTTCTTGAATATTGCTATGGGGGTTTTGGGGCTCACATACACGGACCAAACCACCATGTTTAGCTCCCTTACATAGACATTTGCAATTTGGACATACTTGTTGGACGTTGCTGCCCCTAGAAGCCTTTCCGTCTTGTAGCATTTTTAATGGCTATGGCCGTTCCTCCATACCCGTCATCTCGGTTCTCTGTTATTAACGAGTATCCTGGTAATGACCCTCTGTCAGTTGGCTTAATCCATGTTTCTTGCATGGTTATTATGTCGGCCTGCTTTTGGGCCGCTAGTCTATGTATTTCCTCCTTGTTCTGCCTCCATCCCTGTATGTTAGCTTGCAGAATTATAAGCATTGTAATTCTGCCCCCAGCTCCTCATCCGCGATGTGCATATTAATATCCTCCACATCCGTCATACGCGTCTCCTCAATTATACTCCCTTCTGGCAAGGAAGCTAGAAATTCTATGGTTACTGTTTCTTCTACTTGTATAATTGTTTCTGTATCGTTCTCACTTTCGTATTGTGTTTTTTCCTTCGTTTTTTATGTGTTATTGTTTGTGTTCATTGTTTTCTGTGTTTGTGGTTCTCTATTGGCTGTGTGGCTATTTGTATCTGTTTTGAGCGTGTTGTAATTTTTGTGTGTGCCGTGGTTTGTGTTATCTGTAATCTGTGTTTGTGGTTCGATATTTACTGTTTGATTATTCTTGTTTTTTGTGTGCATATTATCTTTTCTTTGTGTGTTATCATCCATGTTGTCTTTTTTTACCTCCTCCGCGTAACTATTTACTTTTGTGTAGGTCCTCGGGACCATGAGGCATATATCTCTCCTGATTTTTCTAGCTTCGGCATAAGAAACTTTTTTTCCGTTTTTATTTTCTGGATTTCGCATTCATCTATGAAATCTGGACACTCTCTATCCAGTGTGTGGTGATTGCCACCACAGGTCACGCACTTTAGGTCCATGCATTCGTCGGTATGCGTCTTACGGCTGCATTTGGCACCATTTCTTAGTGTGGCCTAGTCTCATGCAGTTGGTGCATCGCATTGGCCTTGGTATATACAGTTCCACTTTTACTGGATACAATCCAAAATCAACCTTCCTTGGTACTCGAGCAAGCTTGAACGTTAGGATGGCCGTTTTTGTATTGACGATTTCACCTTCTCGGTTCTTTCTTTTCATTATGGTAACTTCCGTTACCATCTGCTTCGTTAAACCTTCTAATACTTCCTCTTCACTCAAGAAGAGAAGATCTTCGCATCTGATTATCCCTTTAACTACGTTAAGCGCAGGGTGTTCCCTCACGCTCACCGTGATGTTTTCATTGCCATGCGGGATCGAGCTTATCTTCATAAGTTTGAGTGCTTGCCTTTTAGACTTTACCCTGATCAGCATTTTACCGTCTCTCAAACGTCGTGCTTCAATAGGTTTGTCGTCCAGAACTTTGTCGAATATTTTCGCCAGGATAAAAGGATTTGCGTTAGCCAGGTCCTTGCCAGGTGTCGTGGATTCCATCAGCATAAATTGTTCGTTTTCGTACACAGCCTCATCATCGCTGATATGTAATGCCTGTTTCCTTTTTTTCTTTTCCTTTGTTGGCTCTGCCAATAAGGCATAACCGTTTTTTAGGAAGGTCCCCCCTCCGGGGTCCTCCACCCCCATCTCCTTCCTCGTTCACCCACTGAGATCGTTCGCTCTACCTCTTATCTCTCGTACTTTCCTACTTTCCTACTTATCCTCTCAACCCTCGGCCACGCGTCCCAAACGTCCTTTTGTCTTCTCGTCTAGAAAAACCTTTGTCCACTAATCGATAGCACTTTACACACGTCCGGTCGCTTTGAAATCCTCCTGTCGACTGTTGACGAATGTCAGCAGTGTCAACCCTACCTTGTTTCCATTCGTGACAGTTACCATTTTCTTAGTTGTGTGGGATTCTATTGACATTGGAACCTTTTTAAAAATATGTTGTAATGTTTCTCATTGCCAGACCCTTGTTAATAAAACATCGACGGGACCCAAGTTTGTACTTCGATGGAGCTGCTAATGTGGCCGTGTCGAATGGTCCCAAGAAAAACCCGACGACAGAGAAACGCGTACCGCAAAAAAATATCGAAAACGAGCCACAAGTAAAGCAGCAGCCGTAGCAAGAGCAACTCAAAAAAGCAAAACAGGCTTTGGAAGAGCTACAGAACAAACCGCAAGCTCCGATTCCTCCGGAAAAAAACGTCGAATCGTGCTGCCGTGCCGGAGAATACAAAGAAAGCGGTGCAACAGCAACAACAACAGCGAGAGCAGAACCAGGGGCCCAATCCTACACAAGCATCCAATGCTTCTCCGCAACAACCATCCTCGACGCTATTGAAGAAAATGCAAAAGAAGGCAGCGACGACGAAGCGGACCATTGCGTTCGATCCTTTCTCGCCGGTTGGCAGCAAGGTGGCCATTTTCACGAGGTGTACGGTGGGAATGATGATCCGTTCCTGAGTTGCATAACGCGTTGCATGAAGCATGCGGTTGAGATAGATGAGGAACTGCAGCAATCACCGCAAGAGGGTGACATTGTGTTCGCTCCGTTTGACGGTTATTTCTACCGTGCCGTCGTCACGAAGGTCGAGGGATACAATAGTACCGTGGAGTTCCCTGATTTTGGAAACTTGGTAACCCTCCCTTGGCGACAGATGAAGGAAATTCTGGAAGCTGTTGAACATTTCCTCAACGAGCTGGTCGAGGCGCACCAGTTTGAGTTAACGCTTGTGGAGGGCGGTCCCACGTCGGGTGTTAAAACGGTGGAGTTGCGTCACGTCGAGTCACAGTATCTTTTGGGCGCCAAAGTGCGTTCCATGACAAACCCCATGGCAGTGAAAACGATCAAACTCGAGGCAACGGATCCTGCAACGTATAAACCCGTTTACGAAAGTGAGGTAAGTTATTCCTTTTCTTTTAATTACCTCTAGAATGTGTCTACCTATTGTCGGGTCTGCTGATAATTAATACTGTCCTTGATAATACAAGTCGCAAGGTATGCATCGTGATAATACAAGTCGCTTTCTATTTTAGTTCGATGAAGCTTCCTTCCGGTCTGACATTCAATAGGAACAAGAGCTCGTCATAATGGAAGTGTCCGAGTTTGCCACCAGCCATCAGGTTGGTGCAATCTTGGCCAATTCCGAGGCTGCTTTCGCCAACATGATGCGGGAGTGTCAAGAGTACGGCCAGTTTAATCGGAACGAATAGTTAGGAGAGCCCGAACATAACTATGGATGTTTGGTAAACTTCGAAGGCGCCTGGATCCGGGCGGTCAAACTAACTGCGGACTGTGAAAATCGATTCTTTTTCATAGACCTGGGACTCTTCTCCCAGCTTGACAACAAGGAAGCTTTTCTGTTCGGAATATCATATAGAAAGTAAGTGGTGATCTCTCATTCAGATTCTGTAACTTGAAGGTATACTTTATGGAATAATATTTCGTTCTTATCTGTTTTTTTAGATACTGGAGTTCTTTATGAAGGTTAAAGCAAAGGTGTACTCGGATGAAGAATCTGAACTATTTCGTATGAAAAAAATTTCTATCATTAATCGTTAAACACAGAAATCGTAAAGCATTTTAATGGCATCATTTTCTTTGTTTTAAATTTTTATCGTTAAACTTTAAATTTGATTTATTCACGTAGAATTTAACATTTGCTCCATAAGGTTCGTTAGTAAGGATATTAAATGAAATGACTATTAAGAACTAAATGAAATAATTATATAGAACGGAACAAACAATAGCGCTGGAACTATTGACTATTGACAAATAAAAAAATTAGACTTGAAAGCGAAATAAAGCAAATTTCAGCATATCTTTGTAATCCGCTGTCGGGTGCAGAGCCTATTTTTATGGCGACAATGCTTCAATTATTGCCTGCCACTGCTAGGTTATTGATACAGCCGGTTTAATTTTGTGAGTCGTCCCAAAACGAACGGCAACGAAACCAAGCGATACTTTGGATGAGCTTGTTTCTATTTTTCATGGCATTAAAGTGTCAAACACTATCGGAAAAGTAAGCACTGTGTTCGTTAATGTTAAGCTAAGTTGGCGGTGATCATCGGTGCGTGCGTGTCGAAACGATCGAACAGACGACGATGTTCGATCGTGTTTGGAGATTTGCTGCTATTGGTGGCGGTGCTACTGGTACTACCACTGCCAACGATCATTGAGGCGGTAGTGCGCAGTGAGTCGGACAATGGGACGGCGCGGCGGTCTTCATGGTTTCCGTTTGCCGTTTCACTGCAGCTGATCGATCGTGGTTTGAACATTTCTGTGACGGGTGACGGGTGGATCCTGACGGCGGCAGATTGCGTGATTTCGTTGTATGTAGAGTGTTACGATTGCTGATGGTTGCTACGTTGAAAAAGTTACTTCAATAACAAGGTCAAGTAACACGTTCTTCCATTTATTTGCTTTAATATAAAGATGTATTTTTTTAACAAAATATACCGGTGGACTAATTTTAAGAATAAAGCGGAACTGGCTATACTAACTGATAGAAGCTGGTGATTGATTTGGTTGTTAATATAAAAAATAATAAACTTTTGCTGTATCAGTTAATTTGTGAAGCATCTCCAAAAAGTTCATTGATAGACAAAAATAGTATATTTTAGAATCATGATGGAATTTAAAACTGTTATTATTATTTTTCCATGCCATTATATTGATGAAACATGACAACTTTACTCCATGGATGAAAATAATGCCCTGCACCTGTCGTTCCAACCAGGCGTTAACAAACAAAAACACTAGTTCTCTTTTCATCGTTTTTCTTCTTTTATAATAATTGATATGATGTATTTGCTTAGACATGACAAGTCATGAAACAATGTGGTAAAACGATTCTTGTTGTTATTTGCCTGTAATTACCATCTGTAACCGTAAACTGCTGGAATCAGTTTGAATATATAAGGTGAGCAGGACAAAGCCTAGGGTTAGAGTGAGAGGTTTTGTGACTACACTTGCATCGCTCGATTCTGACAGAAAAATCGGGTTTTGATCGCGTACCATACATTACACTACAGTACATTAGGCGTACCATACCAAAAACTAGGTACGGTCTAGCTCCAGCGTACCATACCAAATGCAACCCAGCACTTCTGGGTTGGCTGACGATGGTGTGCTCGAAAGAGCTCAATGAAGTGCTCGACTTTTCATATTGGTAAGAACTTGTCGAGCAGTTATTAGTTAATTTGTGGAGAGCATCTCCATAAAGTTAGTTGATAGAAAAAAAAATGGGTAAAAGAGTAAATGAGGCCCCGGCCTAGATTCTCCTCTTCCTACTGGTTCACATTAAGCACTTAAAAGAACATAACGGTTTAAACTAATCACGCAGTGGGGGTTGAATGCGGGTTAATATACTTTTACGGTAAAAGAGTAAATGAGGCCCCGGGCTAGATTCTCCTCTTCCTACTGATTCACATTAAGCGCCTGAAGCTATGCAAAGCGCGACGCATGCATACTTTTCAAATATTTTATCGCTAACGGTTCGCTTAAAAGAACATAACGGTTTAAACTAATCACGCAGTGGAGGTTGAATTCCGGTTAATATACTTTAACATGTTAAGTTACTGTAAGTTACTAGTAACTAAACTATACCACGCATGATGGATAGCATGAAACAATGAATTTAGCCGAAGAAATGATTTGGAAACGGCGGCGCGCCCGCAGCGCGCCCGTGGGCCCCCCTCATACCGCCCCAGTAGGTTGATTACGTAGCCGAAATTAACGGTACAAACTACGGTTCAAATACTCGTAGGTTGAATTTAACGAATTAATGTATCACCAATTGCATACATTCAGTTTAAACGTCCTCAAGAGGTGTAGCCACGATCGAAAACATGGCAGCCGGGGCCTCATTTAACCTGTGGTCACAGCTTTGCGCAATGTCTTGCGGTTGCGTTTTTTCCATGGGAGAGATAGGGGCTGTCACCGATGACGCAAGACCTTGTGGTTTCTGTACTAAAAATCAAACGAGTTTGATTTTTGCCGCAGACTCTTGCGTTTTTATAAGTCAACAGTAAATATTGTTCCTAGTAGATTTCAATGAGATTGTATGCTCATATAAGTGGTATATTCAAACATTAAAGTATTATTTTTGGCAAAAAGCTGTGCTCGTTTGACAGATCAAAAACGCAACCGCATGCGCTTGCGCAAAGCTGTGACCACAGGTTTACTCTTTTACCTTTTTGTTTGACAACTTGTAATTACACGAGTTGTCAATCAATACATCCACCTACTTGTCTGAAAAATAGACTAGGTTCTACTCCAGAGTTCTTGCTACTTGCTAGGTCCTGATTCGCACGGGGTAGGTACGCGGCAACTTGCCACTTGCCGACGTGTCAATCAGCCTTTATGGTCAGTGGCCTTCTTTTGGATACATGGCAAACGCATCAATAATGTTATATATGCTCGGTGATTTTTGAGTTGGTTGCAATTTTTGTATTATGCGAAATGCATTTAACGGATACATATTCAAAAGGCTGGATCAAAACGAGCGAATGAATGTCGCTCTGAGAGCGAATTAATATCGAATTCAATGCCTTCCATTCGCTCCAGTTCCGGCCTTCCACCTCTACTTTGGCGGCAAGTTCATCTGTCATTCGGCATTTCAACGCCATTAGGAATAAGAAAACATTCGGACCAACGTACCAGATGTTCGTTGCACCCTGCGCCCCTGACGTTGTGAACGTGAAATACAAGAAAGCGAGGTAAGATCGTTGATCGATGCGGCTAACCTTACTTGGTTGATACTATAAAAGATTTACACGGAATTCACAGTTCTGCCACGAATGCGAAGAGGGCATTGGCGGATGATCCAAGCGTTGTTTCTATAGAACCAATGGACAACTGGCCCTTTCATAAACGAAGTGTCCGCACCTTGTCGAGTGAGCAGGTTTGTATTTCTAAAGAATTGAAACTATGGTAATATTGCTTATTTTGTACTTTGTTTTTTATTCATGCTAGAAATCAAAATCCAGCTCAAAATCGTCTGATCCCGTGTCGCGAGATCGCACCATGAGGGAAGATTTGCTGGACGGATGCGTGAAATGCCGTAAGATTGATGCGGGTTTCATGTGCGGCATTTGTTTTGCTTCGTACTGCAGCCAACAATGCCGCGATGCTGATTTTGCCAAACATCGCAAAATCTGTATGGCGTAAGTAATGGAAACCACCTTCCAATGTAATTTCCGTTTTATGTGTATTTCTGTTAAAATGTGAACGTGATTGTTTAAAGTGAATATTAACCCAGTTCAAAGTCACGCAAATGGAGGTTTGGGTAGTGAAGTAGGAAAGCCTAATATCCAAGAACACCAAAAACCCGACACAACTAAACTGTGGTTTGCTAGCTCAATTCCCCACTTTCACACATCGTTTGCATTCAGGAAACAATTGCTACTGTGATCATGTCCGGTCAAGAGTCTGTTTAGCCACTTAGTCGCTTTGGCCGGTAACTTCAGCTTGTGGTGATATCTTTTTTTCAATTGTGCTCTGCAGCTTGTAGAAAGTTTTGCCTTTTGTGGAGCTCATCTGTGTGTACCACTCGTTTGCCTCGAGCATCATGCTTTGTTTCAAGTTGAGGATGGCGTCTTTTAATCGGCAATGGTTCGGAATGATGTTACTGCTGTGGGCTCCCCTTTTTGCCAACGCATCTGCTTTCTCATTTCCAACTATGCCGACGTGACTGGGGATCCATTGAACAGACGCCCTGACACATAGGCAGTTGCTCAGTATCCTAAGCACCATCTCCTCCACATAGGTTTCCCCGGGGGCCTTGCTCAGGATGCTGCATGCCACCATGCTGTCTGTAAGTATTATCGGTTGTATCAGTCTTTCGGCTATGGCAATTTCCAAGGCTTTATCTATGGCGATTAGTTCGACGGTACTTATTGCTACATTGTGCGTCAGTTTATAAGCAAATTCTTTGGTTTCTTTTGTCTTTGGTATGTGCAGGTATATCCCGATGCCGCATCCTGCCTCTGTGATACTACCGTCTGTGTAAATTCTGGGTCGGGTTTGGTCAAACTTCTTCAGGTGGGCGATGCACAGCTGTCTGATGGCCATGGGGTTGGCCTCCATTTTGCTGACTGTTAGTCCCGGTATCTGCTTCGTAATTCGAAGCTCACAGCCTTTAAGATCATTGTACATAATTTTTGGGATCGTTTTGACCATATCCGCATTCTCCATAAACGCTTTTTCCTGTGCTGACCTCCGTGTCTGGATGCCCCTTCTTGTTGACTTCTCCAGCTGTTGCCGGTTTGGTTTGGCGTACGCCATTGTTTTCACCATCTCTTTTGCAACTAGGAATTTTTATCGTATCGGGGAAGGAACTTCCGCTGCAATTGCCATCAGGGAGTTGATTGGGGTTGTTTTTGTGCACCCTGTGGCTTTGCGCAGTGATTGGTGTAGTATTTTATCCACTTGAAAACAATTCTTCTTGGTGGCATTACTTGTCATTGCTACTCCAAGTTCCATAGACCCCCTTATGATTGCCCTATGAACTTGGACCGCCTTCTCCGGGCTTACATTGTTCCGCCTGTTGCAGATCATTTTCATCGCGTTGAGTTTGCCTTGTGCCTTTTGGATCTCATTCTCTATGTGGCGGTCGAATTTGAGTTTTTGGTCAATTTCTACTCCCAGGAATGAGTGCACTTTTGTTTTAATAATATTTACGCCATTATGTTTTACTACGATTGCGGCTTCATCCTTAGGAAAGGTCATCAGTCTTGTTTTCTCTGTGTTAATGTCTAGCCTAAGCCATTTTGTGTGTTCGATGAAGGCATTAAGCAGTCTTTGGAGCTCGGCTTTAACTGCTTGCGGGTTACCGGCCGAGATTATGGCAAAGTCATCGGCGTACTGAATTAGACTGATCTTTCTATCGCTATTACAGGAATGGCACTGACTAGTATAGATATTAAATGGGGTTGGTGACATGACGTCCCCCTGGGGGAGACCCTGTGACATAACTCTCTCGATCTTTTTATCGTTAACCACCATTTTCAGCCTGTTTATTAGGAAATCTTCAATCCATCTTATCCCAGTCTCAGGGATCATGGAGCCTGGCCATCTCTATGTTGCTGTGCACCACGTTCTTCCTTATTGCACTCTTTTTTCCTCCTTTGCATTTGGCTATTAATTGCCATAGTTTCCCGCAAGAGGTCTGACCATCCACCTTCTCCAGCCATTTTTCGAAGTTCTTGGAGCTATTTTGCTTTCTCAAATATCTGAAACATGCCACTCGTTTTTTCAGTTCTATTTGGTTATTCAGGCTTTGGTCTTTATCATATATCATCTGGGCCTTTTTTTTATCCTCCCAGGCCTTCTCCACCTCAGCGCACCACCATGGTTTTGGATTATACTTAGTTTTTTTGGTGTTACTATCTCTAATTCTAATGATATCTTTGGTGATAGACTCGATGGTGGACTCCTGTGGCACACTCATACTCCGCATCTGGGCGGCCATTTTTTTCATGTTTATTATCACAGTTTGGTTCTCTTTTGCTGGTTCTTCCATTTTGATTAAAATTACCCTATGCCCACTAGCCCCCACGTGCAGGTTCGTTCAAGACCGTTCTTTGTATTCTTTGGAATGCCGATGTCGGTATCACAGTTAGGTCAATAGCTGAATTTCTTTTCGCACGGTCTGGGCTTATAAATGTTTCCTCCCTGTTGTGCACTAGCATGAGGTTCGTTTCGTTGATCTCTTCCAGTAGGAATTTTCCCCTCGCGTCCGAGTATGTGTTGCCCCATGACGTATGGTGGGCATTAAAATCCCCGGTTAAAACTGCTGTCTTGTAAGTTGCCCTATCCACGCTGGATATTATTTGTCGTATAGTTTTCTTGAATATTGCTATGGGGGTTTTGGGGCTCACATACACGGACCAAACCACCATGTTTAGCTCCCTTACATAGACATTTGCAATTTGGACATACTTGTTGGACGTTGCTGCCCCTAGAAGCCTTTCCGTCTTGTAGCATTTTTAATGGCTATGGCCGTTCCTCCATACCCGTCATCTCGGTTCTCTGTTATTAACGAGTATCCTGGTAATGACCCTCTGTCATTTGGCTTAATCCATGTTTCTTGCATGGTTATTATGTCGGCCTGCTTTTGGGCCGCTAGTCTATGTATTTCCTCCTTGTTCTGCCTCCATCCCTGTATGTTAGCTTGCAGAATTATAAGCATTGTAATTCTGCCCCCAGCTCCTCATCCGCGATGTGCATATTAATATCCTCCACATCCGTCATACGCGTCTCCTCAATTATACTCCCTTCTGGCAAGGAAGCTAGAAATTCTATGGTTACTGTTTCTTCTACTTGTATAATTGTTTCTGTATCGTTCTCACTTTCGTATTGTGTTTTTTCCTTCGTTTTTTCTGTGTTATTGTTTGTGTTCATTGTTTTCTGTGTTTGTGGTTCTCTATTGGCTGTGTGGCTATTTGTATCTGTTTTGAGCGTGTTGTAATTTTTGTGTGTGCCGTGGTTTGTGTTATCTGTAATCTGTGTTTGTGGTTCGATATTTACTGTTTGATTATTCTTGTTTTTTGTGTGCATATTATCTTTTCTTTGTGTGTTATCATCCATGTTGTCTTTTTTTACCTCCTCCGCGTAACTATTTACTTTTGTGTAGGTCCTCGGGACCATGAGGCATATATCTCTCCTGATTTTTCTAGCTTCGGCATAAGAAACTTTTTTTCCGTTTTTATTTTATGGATTTCGCATTCATCTATGAAATCTGGACACTCTCTATCCAGTGTGTGGTGATTGCCACCACAGGTCACGCACTTTAGGTCCATGCATTCGTCGGTATGTGTCTTACGGCTGCATTTGGCACCATTTCTTAGTGTGGCCTAGTCTCATGCAGTTGGTGCATCGCATTGGCCTTGGTATATACAGTTCCACTTTTACTGGATACAATCCAAAATCAACCTTCCTTGGTACTCGAGCAAGCTTGAACGTTAGGATGGCCGTTTTTGTATTGATGATTTCACCTTCTCGGTTCTTTCTTTTCATTATGGTAACTTCCGTTACCATCTGCTTCGTTAAACCTTCTAATACTTCCTCTTCACTCAAGAAGAGAAGATCTTCGCATCTGATTATCCCTTTAACTACGTTAAGCGCAGGGTGTTCCCTCACGCTCACCGTGATGTTTTCATTGCCATGCGGGATCGAGCTTATCTTCATAAGTTTGAGTGCTTGCCTTTTAGACTTTATCCTGATCAGCATTTTACCGTCTCTCAAACGTCGTGCTTCAATAGGTTTGTCGTCCAGAACTTTGTCGAATATTTTCGCCAGGATAAAAGGATTTGCGTTAGCCAGGTCCTTGCCAGGTGTCGTGGATTCCATCAGCATAAATTGTTCGTTTTCGTACACAGCCTCATCATCGCTGATATGTAATGCCTGTTTCCTTTTTTTCTTTTCCTTTGTTGGCTCTGCCAATAAGGCATAACCGTTTTTTAGGAAGGTCCCCCCTCCGGGGTCCTCCACCCCCATCTCCTTCCTCGTTAACCCACTGAGATCGTTCGCTCTACCTCTTATCTCTCGTACTTTCCTACTTTCCTACTTATCCTCTCAACCCTCGGCCACGCGTCCCAAACGTCCTTTTGTCTTCTCGTCTAGAAAAACCTTTGTCCACTAATCGATAGCACTTTACACACGTCCGGTCGCTTTGAAATCCTCCTGTCGACTGTTGACGAATGTCAGCAGTGTCAACCCTACCTTGTTTCCATTCGTGACAGTTACCATTTTCTTAGTTGTGTGGGATTCTATTGACATTGGAACCTTTTTAAAAATATGTTGTAATGTTTCTCATTGCCAGACCCTTGTTAATAAAACATCGACGGGACCCAAGTTTGTACTTCGATGGAGCTGCTAATGTGGCCGTGTCGAATGGTCCCAAGAAAAACCCGACGACAGAGAAACGCGTACCGCAAAAAAATATCGAAAACGAGCCACAAGTAAAGCAGCAGCCGTAGCAAGAGCAACTCAAAAAAGCAAAACAGGCTTTGGAAGAGCTACAGAACAAACCGCAAGCTCCGATTCCTCCGGAAAAAAACGTCGAATCGTGCTGCCGTGCCGGAGAATACAAAGAAAGCGGTGCAACAGCAACAACAACAGCGAGAGCAGAACCAGGGGCCCAATCCTACACAAGCATCCAATGCTTCTCCGCAACAACCATCCTCGACGCTATTGAAGAAAATGCAAAAGAAGGCAGCGACGACGAAGCGGACCATTGCGTTCGATCCTTTCTCGCCGGTTGGCAGCAAGGTGGCCATTTTCACGAGGTGTACGGTGGGAATGATGATCCGTTCCTGAGTTGCATAACGCGTTGCATGAAGCATGCGGTTGAGATAGATGAGGAACTGCAGCAACCACCGCAAGAGGGTGACATTGTGTTCGCTCCGTTTGACGGTTATTTCTACCGTGCCGTCGTCACGAAGGTCGAGGGATACAATAGTACCGTGGTGTTCCCTGATTTTGGAAACTTGGTAACCCTCCCTTGGCGCCAGATGAAGGAAATTCTGGAAGCTGTTGAACATTTCCTCAACGAGCTGGTCGAGGCGCACCAGTTTGAGTTAACGCTTGTGGAGGGCGGTCCCACGTCGGGTGTTAAAACGGTGGAGTTGCGTCACGTCGAGTCACAGTATCTTTTGGGCGCCAAAGTGCGTTCCATGACAAACCCCATGGCAGTGAAAACGATCAAACTCGAGGCAACGGATCCTGCAACGTATAAACCCGTTTACGAAAGTGAGGTAAGTTATTCCTTTTCTTTTAATTACCTCTAGAATGTGTCTACCTATTGTCGGGTCTGCTGATAATTAATACTGTCCTTGATAATACAAGTCGCAAGGTATGCATCGTGATAATACAAGTCGCTTTCTATTTTAGTTCGATGAAGCTTCCTTCCGGTCTGACATTCAATAGGAACAAGAGCTCGTCATAATGGAAGTGTCCGAGTTTGCCACCAGCCATCAGGTTGGTGCAATCTTGGCCAATTCCGAGGCTGCTTTCGCCAACATGATGCGGGAGTGTCAAAAGTACGGCCAGTTTAATCGGAACGAATAGTTAGGAGAGCCCGAACATAACTATGGATGTTTGGTAAACTTCGAAGGCGCCTGGATCCGGGCGGTCAAACTAACTGCGGACTGTGAAAATCAATTCTTTTTCATAGACCTGGGACTCTTCTCCCAGCTTGACAACAAGGAAGCTTTTCTGTTCGGAATATCATATAGAAAGTAAGTGGTGATCTCTCATTCAGATTCTGTAACCTGAAGGTATACTTTATGGAATAATATTTCGTTCTTATCTGTTTTTTTTAGATACTGGAGTTCTTTATGAAGGTTAAAGCAAAGGTGTACTCGGATGAAGAATCTGAACTATTTCGTATGAAAAAAATTTCTATCATTAATCGTTAAACACAGAAATCGTAAAGCATTTTAATGGCATCATTTTCTTTGTTTTAAATTTTTATCGTTAAACTTTAAATTTGATTTATTCACGTAGAATTTAACATTTGCTCCATAAGGTTCGTTAGTAAGGATATTAAATGAAATGACTATTAAGAACTAAATGAAATAATTATATAGAACGGAACAAACAATAGCGCTGGAACTATTGACTATTGACAAATAAAAAAATTAGACTTGAAAGCGAAATAAAGCAAATTTCAGCATATCTTTGTAATCCGCTGTCGGGTGCAGAGCCTATTTTTATGGCGACAATGCTTCAATTATTGCCTGCCACTGCTAGGTTATTGATACAGCCGGTTTAATTTTGTGAGTCGTCCCAAAACGAACGGCAACGAAACCAAGCGATACTTTGGATGAGCTTGTTTCTATTTTTCATGGCATTAAAGTGTCAAACACTATCGGAAAAGTAAGCACTGTGTTCGTTAATGTTAAGCTAAGTTGGCGGTGATCATCGGTGCGTGCGTGTCGAAACGATCGAACAGACGACGATGTTCGATCGTGTTTGGAGATTTGCTGCTATTGGTGGCGGTGCTACTGGTACTACCACTGCCAACGATCATTGAGGCGGTAGTGCGCAGTGAGTCGGACAATGGGACGGCGCGGCGGTCTTCATGGTTTCCGTTTGCCGTTTCACTGCAGCTGATCGATCGTGGTTTGAACATTTCTGTGACGGGTGACGGGTGGATCCTGACGGCGGCAGATTGCGTGATTTCGTTGTATGTAGAGTGTTACGATTGCTGATGGTTGCTACGTTGAAAAAGTTACTTCAATAACAAGGTCAAGTAACACGTTCTTCCATTTATTTGCTTTAATATAAAGATGTATTTTTTTAACAAAATATACCGGTGGACTAATTTTAAGAATAAAGCGGAACTGGCTATACTAACTGATAGAAGCTGGTGATTGATTTGGTTGTTAATATAAAAAATAATAAACTTTTGCTGTATCAGTTAATTTGTGAAGCATCTCCAAAAAGTTCATTGATAGACAAAAATAGTATATTTTAGAATCATGATGGAATTTAAAACTGTTATTATTATTTTTCCATGCCATTATATTGATGAAACATGACAACTTTACTCCATGGATGAAAATAATGCGCTGCACCTGTCGTTCCAACCAGGCGTTAACAAACAAAAACACTAGTTCTCTTTTCATCGTTTTTCTTCTTTTATAATAATTGATATGATGTATTTGCTTAGACATGACAAGTCATGAAACAATGTGGTAAAACGATTCTTGTTGTTATTTGCCTGTAATTACCATCTGTAACCGTAAACTGCTGGAATCAGTTTGAATATATGTGAGCGGAGAGCGAGAAATAGAAATAAAACCGAGAGAAAGAAATAATTCGGAGAGACACGCGCTATATAAGCGAGTCGCGCTTGTCTGGCGAGGAGTCAAGTTCAGAACGTAGAGCTGATAATAAAGTTTTCTTTTATGAGCGACATATCGCGTTTTTTGTCTTGACTTCACATGGGGGCTCGTCCGGGATAGTTTCCCAATTGTGAGGTAATTGTGACGTTTGGAGCCAGTCCGTAAGGACAAACAACTGTGAGTCTGGGATAGTTTCCCAATTGTGAGGTAATTGTGACGTTTGGAGCCAGTCCGTAAGGACAAACAACTGTGAGTCTGGGATAGTTTCCCAATTGTGGGGTAATTGTGACGTTTGGAGCCAGTCCGTAGGGACAAAAAACTGTGCGTGTGTGACTTGTGAGCAAACCGCGTGTGCGCGAAAATTCTGCGAAGGTTGTGCGGAAACAACGTTAAAATGGCGACGGCAGTAGAACTTTGTGAGGCATTCACAAAGCTAGGATTGATCCGCGAATGCGAGCGGCTTGGCCTGGCGACTACGGGAGGAAAGGCCGAGATGGCTAACCGAATCGTTCAATACCGTGGGTTGACCACGGCGGGGGGCACCGACGGTAGCGCACAAAGTGTAATCGTGCGTGATCTAGAAAATATTGAGGACGTCAATGAAGCTTCCATGGAGGACAACGATGAGGAAGAGCCAGATGAGTGCGATGACGAGGAAGAAGACGATGGGGAGAATGAAGGGATGTTCGAAACAGCGATGCTGAACTCTACCCCAAAAAAGGAGAAAATAGCAAAGCCGGTAGTATACTCGTTCCGAGACATGGAGGAAAGTCTCGACACTTTTGGTGCGGAAGACGGCGAAGACGTGAACACGTGGATCGAGCAATTGGAGTCGGTGGCTCGGTCAGCTGGATGGAATAACGAACAAACGTTGATAATGTGCCGGAAGAAGACAACAGGAACAGCGAGACGCTTCCTATTCACCCTCCAAAGTGCAAACAATTATAGCCTTGTTAAAAAGGCACTAATACAGGAATTCGCTCCTCATGTGCGGGCGAATGATGTGCATCGAGCGCTGACCAATCGGAGAAAAAGATCTGACGAAAAGATGTTTGACTATGTGTACGAGATGCAGCGGATCGCTCGACAGATCAGACTAGATGAGCCTAGTTTGTGTGAGTACATTGTGGACGGCGTCACCGATAACGAATACCATCGTTCCACATTGTACGAGGCAACCACGATAGGGAGACTTAAAGAAAAACTGCTAGTGTTCGAAAAACTGCAAACGGCAAAGAAAAGAAGAACATCAGAGAGCCACCCAAAAGTTCACGAAAGAGCGAAGGTGGAAATACCGGAAAGGCCGAAAACATCCAGGTGTTTCAATTGCGGAGGCAAGGGGCACCTAGCGCGTGCGTGTACAAAAGCGCAAGGTGGGCCGAAGTGTTTCGTGTGCCAAGAATACGGACACAAGGCAAACGAATGTGCGCAAAGCCTAACCGCGTCTTCGTCGAAAATCCACGTCATCGAGGAATCCGCAAGCGTGATCGAAATTGGGCTGAACAACGAAACCGTGAAGGCTTTGTTTGATAGCGGCAGTCAGCGGAACCTGATGACAAAGGCGTGCCACGCGAAGGCTGGAGGAGGCAACCTAAGTAACACGCCGATGTGTTTCCGTGGTTTCGGTGGAACAAGAACAAAGGCTCTGGGAACTTGTTCAACAGACATTATCGTCGACGGGAATGTGTTCCAAGGGGTTCAGTTTTTCGTAGTACCAAATGAAAGCATGTCGAACGAGGCGGTGTTGGGAAGGGATTCGCTAAGCCACTTCGAAGTAAAAATAACAACGACGGGCGTCGAATTCTACCCAGTAAGTCCAGCGAATGAAGTGTTGTCCATCATGTGCGAAAAGGAAGAAGAACTTGATGTACCTCCAAAATTTGCCAGCGAGGTGAAGAAGTTGGTTTCGGAGTACAAACCAACCGTGAATGTGAAGAGTCGTGTCGAGACGAGAATTATTTTGCACGACGAGACACCAGTGCGTTCAACACCAAGGCGTTTTGCACCGGCTGAAAAGAAAGTGCTAGACAAAACGATCGACGAGTGGTTGGCCGCAGGCATTATTAGAGAGAGTGAGAGTGAGTTTGCGAGTCCGGTAGCGTTAGCTAAAAAAAAGGACGGTACGTTGCGCGTGTGTATCGACTATCGCGAGCTTAACCGGAAGATGGTGAAAGACTGTTTCCCTATGAGAAACATTGAGGATCAGATTGATCGGTTGCAGTGCGCTCGAATTTTCACCACGCTAGACTTAAAGAACTCGTTCTTTCATGTGCCGGTCGAGAAATCAAGCCAACGATATACAGGTTTTGTAACGCATGCGGGACAATACGAGTTTCTCCGAACTCCATTTGGATTAGCGAACAGTCCCGCGAGCTTCAGTCGATTTGTGGCGGACGTTTTTCGCGAGTTAATAAAGAGTGGTCGTGTTCTCGTATACGTGGACGATTTGATCATTCCTTCGTGTGACGAGGAATCAAACTTTAAAACATTAAAGGATCTATTGGAAGTTGCGAGTGCAAACGGTATAGAATTTAGCTGGATAAAATCTCAGTTCTTAAAAAGAGAGGTAGAGTACCTCGGGTATGTGATACGTGACGGGTGTTATCGCATATCACAGAACAAATTGCGATCGGTGCAGCATTTTCCACAACCGAAAAATGTTAACCAGCTGCAAAGGTTTTTAGGCCTTACAGGCTACTTCCGCAAGTTTATCGCTGGGTACGCGACGATTTCGAAGCCTTTAACGAGATTGCTTCAGAAAGAGGCCGAATTCGTGTTTGGTGAAGAGCAGCGCTCAAGTTTCGAAGCTTTGAAACTCAGACTGGTGAGCGGTCCTGTTCTGAGAATTTACGACGAAAAGGCCGAAACGGAGCTTCATACGGACGCGTCGAAATACGGGTACGGAGCCGCACTGCTGCAGAAGGGCGATGATGAACAGTATCATCCAATCGCGTACATGAGTCAACAAACATCGGGTGCCGAAAGGAATTACAGTGCATTCCATTTGGAAACGTTGGCCGTGATTCGTGCTGTGGAGAAGTTCAGGGTATACCTTCTGGGAATCAAGTTTAGAATCGTAACAGACTGTTCTGCTTTTAAGCAAACCCTGAGGTCGAAGGAATTGTCGGCAAGAATCGCCAGGTGGGCTCTTTTACTAGAGGAGTACGAGTATGAGGTGGTTCATCGGGCAGGAGCGGCGATGAAGCATGTGGACGCGTTAAGCAGAGCGCCTGTTATGATAGTGACGAGTGACCCAATGATTGAAGCGCTTAAAAGATCGCAATTAAGTGACGAACGAGTGAAAGCAATTGTGGAACTTTTGAAAGTTCAACCGTTCGAAGAATATACCATCAGCGACGGGTTACTAATGAAAGTGGTGAAAGGTAGAGAAGTGATAGTCGTACCATCCGAGATGCAAAATGAACTAATACGTAGAACACACGAGAAAGGTCATCTCGGAGCACGGAAGCTAGAAGACATTATTCAAAGAGAGTTTTATATACCAAACGCTGGCGAGAAGATAAAACAGACAATTGAGTGTTGTGTTAAGTGTATCCTATCGGAACGCAAGAGAGGAAAAACCGATGGACTACTAAACCCCATTCCGAAAGGTGATGTTCCGTTAGATACGTACCATGTGGACCACTTGGGTCCTATGGATACAACAGAGAAGAAATACAAGTTCTTGTTCGTGGTAGTGGACGCGTTTAGTAAATATACTTGGATTTACCCTACAAAGACGACAAATTCGTTCGAAGTGATTCAACGGTTGACAACACAAAGCGAGTTGTTTGGAAACCCGAAGCGCATCGTCAGTGACAAAGGAACGGCTTTTACCTCCAATGATTTCAAAGACTATTGTGAAAAACGGAAAATTGAGCGTGTGGAAGTTACGACGGGAGTTCCGCGTGGGAACGGACAGGTGGAGAGAGTCAATCAAGTGATTCTTGGTATGCTGCGGAAGGCGAGTGTCAATGACCCAGCAAAATGGTACAAACACGTGGCCGACATCCAGCGTTGGATTAACTCCAGTCCACACCGGAGTATCGGTGTTACCCCGTTCGAAGCGATGTTTGGTATCCCGATGCGACATGAAGAAGACCTTCGATTGGGTGAGCTGATGGAGGAAATCAGAGTTGCCCAATTCCACGATCAACGTGACCAGCTACGGGTAGGCGTCAGGGCTGCGATTGAAAAGGCGCAAGCAGTGCAACGAGATTCCTACAATCTTCGAGCGCGGTCGGCGACTGTCTACAAGAAAGGAGATCTGGTGGCGATCAAACGAACGCAGTTTGTTTCAGGACGGAAGTATGCGGCGGAATACTTGGGGCCGTACAAGGTCACAGGTGTGCGAGCACCGGACCGTTACGACGTGGTGAAGATCGGCGGCGAAGGTCCAAAGGTGACAACGACGGCTGCATCGCACATGAAACCCTACCGGGTGTAGTCCTGTAATAGAGATCCTCCGGGGCGGATGGATCTGTCCAGGAAAGGCCGTGTGAGCGGAGAGCGAGAAATAGAAATAAAACCGAGAGAAAGAAATAATTCGGAGAGACACGCGCTATATAAGCGAGTCGCGCTTGTCTGGCGAGGAGTCAAGTTCAGAACGTAGAGCTGATAATAAAGTTTTCTTTTATGAGCGACATATCGCGTTTTTTGTCTTGACTTCACATATATAAGGTGAGCAGGACAAAGCCTAGGGTTAGAGTGAGAGGTTTTGTGACTACACTTGCATCGCTCGATTCTGACAGAAAAATCGGGTTTTGATCGCGTACCATACATTACACTACAGTACATTAGGCGTACCATACCAAAAACTAGGTACGGTCTAGCTCCAGCGTACCATACCAAATGCAACCCAGCACTTCTGGGTTGGCTGACGATGGTGTGCTCGAAAGAGCTCAATGAAGTGCTCGACTTTTCATATTGGTAAGAACTTGTCGAGCAGTTATTAGTTAATTTGTGGAGAGCATCTCCATAAAGTTAGTTGATAGAAAAAAAATGGGTAAAAGAGTAAATGAGGCCCCGGCCTAGATTCTCCTCTTCCTACTGGTTCACATTAAGCACTTAAAAGAACATAACGGTTTAAACTAATCACGCAGTGGGGGTTGAATGCGGGTTAATATACTTTTACGGTAAAAGAGTAAATGAGGCCCCGGGCTAGATTCTCCTCTTCCTACTGATTCACATTAAGCGCCTGAAGGTATGCAAAGCGCGACGCATGCATACTTTTCAAATATTTTATCGCTAACGGTTCGCTTAAAAGAACATAACGGTTTAAACTAATCACGCAGTGGAGGTTGAATTCCGGTTAATATACTTTAACATGTTAAGTTACTGTAAGTTACTAGTAACTAAACTATACCACGCATGATGGATAGCATGAAACAATGAGTTTAGCCGAAGAAATGATTTGGAAACGGCGGCGCGCCCGCAGCGCGCCCGTGGGCCCCCCTCATACCGCCCCAGTAGGTTGATTACGTAGCCGAAATTAACGGTACAAACTACGGTTCAAATACTCGTAGGTTGAATTTAACGAATTAATGTATCACCAATTGCATACATTCAGTTTAAACGTCCTCAAGAGGTGTAGCCACGATCGAAAACATGGCAGCCGGGGCCTCATTTAACCTGTGGTCACAGCTTTGCGCAATGTCTTGCGGTTGCGTTTTTTCCATGGGAGAGATAGGGGCTGTCACCGATGACGCAAGACCTTGTGGTTTCTGTACTAAAAATCAAACGAGTTTGATTTTTGCCGCAGACTCTTGCGTTTTTATAAGTCAACAGTAAATATTGTTCCTAGTAGATTTCAATGAGATTGTATGCTCATATAAGTGGTATATTCAAACATTAAAGTATTATTTTTGGCAAAAAGCTGTGCTCGTTTGACAGATCAAAAACGCAACCGCATGCGCTTGCGCAAAGCTGTGACCACAGGTTTACTCTTTTACCTTTTTGTTTGACAACTTGTAATTACACGAGTTGTCAATCAATACATCCACCTACTTGTCTGAAAAATAGACTACCCAAGTGACAGAAAACACGATTTAGATAATTTTCGCCAGGCTTAGAAAGGGGCTGCATAGAAGATTAATAGCAGTCTTATTAAGCCAAAATTGCAAATGTGTGCGTGAAAAATGAACCCACCGTGGGTGCACTGATCCGATCCTTACTATTATAAATTGAACCCTTCCAACCCAACTCCGGAACTGACAGCTCAAAGCCATCAAATCAAAACAAAATATAAATTCGAATTCAAACAGAGGATTTATTTTAACAATCTCAGCAGTTTTTCTGGAATAGTTTCTTCGCGTGTTCCAAAAACCGTCTAGTTGCAATTCGTAGTCATGAAACGAAAAATACGAAAAGGTAAATATAGAAAAGTACAAATATACAAAAAATTACCTGTTTACATTTACCTTGCTTGCAAACAGGATAATCTTCCCCGATGAACTCGAATGCAACAAAATCGCAAACACTGCATTTATCGAGCTACCATGGAGTAAACCTGCTTCCTAGCTTGCTGCTCGTCCTGTATCATAGGGTTAGCTGCATCTTGCGGCGAACAGAGCGTCTGCATCATCATTGCATAAAGTTCATCCCTCGTCGATACAGTCACTGGAAATATTGGCCTACCCTGGCTTTCCAGCATTATTTTGGCTTGTATGTCCTGTCTCGTTTCCGAAATCATAGCCTCTACAAGCAGCAAACGCTTCCGAAATCATAGCCTCTACAAGCAGCAAACGGTCAATACGAGCAATGCAGAAACCTTCCGGCATTTGTTGTTGAAACCTGCTGGACGGTTGCAAATAACACTTTCCAAATAAAAATTATCGAGTGCTGAAGCGATAACGCAAATAAATCAGTAAACTTACCATAATCGATAAACTGCCTCATCACAATCTTGCTTGGCCCTGGGTAAACGTGTTGTTGGCTTTCATACTGCTGATCCATATGTTGTTTAATCCGCTGTTGTTGTTTAATATATCGAGAAAATTAGAGTCGCATCTCTGTTTATCTTCGAACCACAATGTTGTTTTTGGTACAGTGCAAACGGCTGAATCGAGAGAGATGTGGAAATATGTTATTCGCAGACCGAGACGCAGGTGGGACATTTCAGTCCAGTCATTGCTGATGCTCTGCAGGAGTACCATGACAGTGCAGCGAAATTACTCCGTCGTGTAGCTTCATAGAACACTTTTTCCACTGGATCGTATGCCAGAGGGCAATTGGGCTACGTTCTATCGGTGCCGCAGGACAAGTAAGATCGATCAGTTCAGCCTGAATACCCATCTCGAGAATGCAAGCGCAAACTACGATGCGAGCATGGTTAAGCTAATGCAGTCTGACCTAGCCACAGACTGCTCGTTACAAGGCACAAGAGATTATCTGCGTCATTTTCTTCAGCGTACTTCACACCCGGCGACTCGACACTGTTTCCAGTGCTGCTATCCAACTTTTCACTACGCTTTGTGAAAGTAACATCTTTTATCACCGACCTACCCGATTATTGAGAGGAAACATTCTCCTCGCTGCTGCTGCTGAGCGTCGAGTTTTTCTTACGACTTAGCGAACGTTAGCGAACCGATCGCGTCCTGTTTGTCACCAAGTAGACGGAAGTGATCGAAGAGGTGATATTCTTCACCACCGCATCTTACACCGTATCCTCCTGCTCCTTGATCACCATTGCCTCCTCAGACATGAACGATTTCGGTCCATGCTTACCGCCACCGTCGTGTACGTGTACGCATCAGATCGTCGCCAGCACCATTGATCACCGACGATTCACCTTCACGTTTGACCACCTCATCCATGTCGATCAAAATATTACCCTACTTTTGCTCCCTCGCGCCTCCGTGGACGCGGTTTTCCATCCGATTTTTGTTCAACAATCGAGCAATCGACTCCTGCCAGCCAATCTGTTTCGCGATCATCTGCGGAGCTTTCGGTTTGGTAAAAGTGTTGGTCATCAACCGTCGCGCATTTTCAAGCTTCAGTGACAGTTTGGCCAGATTGGTGTGATAAATCAAACAGAGTGCCCCGGCGTATCCCATCTCGGTGTCGGACCCAAGGACGAGATCCCGCAAACCCAAAAGAACGTGCGGCTCCAGCTCGAACGGCAGCGTGAAGGAAAACAACCCCGATTAAAGGTTGTGGCACTCAAGTGATGGATCGTAGAATCGCAGGACATCATTTTTTTGTTCGAATTTCGCTTCGTGTTTAGCATCGGTAATGAACTTGATCAGCTTCCTCGGCGCCAAAGTGTCATCAACCTCGTGCTTCGTTGTGGTGGTAAGGGTGAGCTCAAATGAAATCCAAAACGAGAAAAATAGGAAAATGAATAAGCTTGTCCCCTAAATCTTACGAACCTTTTCAATGTTAAACTCTTTTCGGATGTAACACTTCACGTTTGTCAACAGTGACTCCAGTACCATTTTGGTATCCTGCGGCGGAAGTGTCGTACCTATCGCGAAATTCTCCTGTACCACGTCCAACATCTACTGACGTGACGCCGACAATACTTCCGACCGTCCTTGATAATCGTACTGATGTATTGTATGTGCCCAGAATTTCACCCAGATATGCACCGAACTAACGATGGCGATCACATCGTTCATCAGCACATTCTCCTTGTTTGTTGCGAGTTTGTAGAGAATTCCCGAAGCCACCAAGTTCGTTGTGCGAAGTTCTACTTCTCAAAAAACCCTATATCGAATATGAAGTTCAAGAGATGGAACATTTTAAACAAAACTTCCTTCAACGGTTGTGATTTATTCACTCCCGCCGTGTCAACAAGTTTTGATACAAACCTCTGGTTTGTTGACGTTTTTTCATTGAACACCTACATTCGACCGACGTTGATGATGATGCTAAATATGTTTCCGGAAAAAGGCTTCTCTTACCGCTTTTCTTGTTGTTCCGTGAAAACATGTGTGATTAATAAAGATTATCATCTTTTATTTACGCTGAACAAGTCCGCACGATGCACAGTCACATTACCAAATGAAAACACCAATGACAGCTCAAAACTGATGCACAGCCAGCTTAGAAAAAAGTTCAAGAAGAAAACATTCATCAGTCCGTGTATGTACACGGCGATACGAAATTCCGCACCCATACATTCAAACATCGGTGGGATTTAGGGCAATTTCACTGCATTTTTCAAAAATAACCGTCAATTTTGTCACCTGGGTAGGTTCTACTCCAGAGTTCTTGCTACTTGCTAGGTCCTGATTCGCACGGGGTAGGTACGCGGCAACTTGCCACTTGCCGACGTGTCAATCAGCCTTTATGGTCAGTGGCCTTCTTTTGGATACATGGCAAACGCATCAATAATGTTATATATGCTCGGTGATTTTTGAGTTGGTTGCAATTTTTGTATTATGCGAAATGCATTTAACGGATACATATTCAAAAGGCTGGATCAAAACGAGCGAATGAATGTCGCTCTGAGAGCGAATTAATATCGAATTCAATGCCTTCCATTCGCTCCAGTTCCGGCCTTCCACCTCTACTTTGGCGGCAAGTTCATCTGTCATTCGGCATTTCAACGCCATTAGGA
The DNA here is from genome assembly GCF_943734705.1 of Anopheles coustani. Classification (NCBI taxonomy): domain Eukaryota; kingdom Metazoa; phylum Arthropoda; class Insecta; order Diptera; family Culicidae; genus Anopheles; species Anopheles coustani. The sequence continues at coordinate 462,814 of NW_026525137.1, read as the reverse complement.
ATAAGAAAACATTCGGACCAACGTACCAGATGTTCGTTGCACCCTGCGCCCCTGACGTTGTGAACGTGAAATACAAGAAAGCGAGGTAAGATCGTTGATCGATGCGGCTAACCTTACTTGGTTGATACTATAAAAGATTTACACGGAATTCACAGTTCTGCCACGAATGCGAAGAGGGCATTGGCGGATGATCCAAGCGTTGTTTCTATAGAACCAATGGACAACTGGCCCTTTCATAAACGAAGTGTCCGCACCTTGTCGAGTGAGCAGGTTTGTATTTCTAAAGAATTGAAACTATGGTAATATTGCTTATTTTGTACTTTGTTTTTTATTCATGCTAGAAATCAAAATCCAGCTCAAAATCGTCTGATCCCGTGTCGCGAGATCGCACCATGAGGGAAGATTTGCTGGACGGATGCGTGAAATGCCGTAAGATTGATGCGGGTTTCATGTGCGGCATTTGTTTTGCTTCGTACTGCAGCCAACAATGCCGCGATGCTGATTTTGCCAAACATCGCAAAATCTGTATGGCGTAAGTAATGGAAACCACCTTCCAATCTAATTTCCGTTTTATGTGTATTTCTGTTAAAATGTGAACGTGATTGTTTAAAGTGAATATTAACCCAGTTCAAAGTCACGCAAATGGAGGTTTGGGTAGTGAAGTAGGAAAGCCTAATATCCAAGAACACCAAAAACCCGACACAACTAAACTGTGGTTTGCTAGCTCAATTCCCCACTTTCACACATCGTTTGCATTCAGGAAACAATTGCTACTGTGATCATGTCCGGTCAAGAGTCTGTTTAGCCACTTAGTCGCTTTGGCCGGTAACTTCAGTTTGTGGTGATATCTTTTTTTCAATTGTGCTCTGCAGCTTGTAGAAAGTTTTGCCTTTTGTGGAGCTCATCTGTGTGTACCACTCGTTTGCCTCGAGCATCATGCTTTGTTTCAAGTTGAGGATGGCGTCTTTTAATCGGCAATGGTTCGGAATGATGTTACTGCTGTGGGCTCCCCTTTTTGCCAACGCATCTGCTTTCTCATTTCCAACTATGCCGACGTGACTGGGGATCCATTGAACAGACGCCCTGACACATAGGCAGTTGCTCAGTATCCTAAGCACCATCTCCTCCACATAGGTTTCCCCGGGGGCCTTGCTCAGGATGCTGCATGCCACCATGCTGTCTGTAAGTATTATCGGTTGTATCAGTCTATGGCTATGGCAATTTCCAAGGCTTTATCTATGGCGATTAGTTCGACGGTACTTATTGCTACATTGTGCGTCAGTTTATAAGCAAATTCTTTGGTTTCTTTTGTCTTTGGTATGTGCAGGTATATCCCGATGCCGCATCCTGCCTCTGTGATACTACCGTCTGTGTAAATTCTGGGTCGGGTTTGGTCAAACTTCTTCAGGTGGGCGATGCACAGCTGTCTGATGGCCATGGGGTTGGCCTCCATTTTGCTGACTGTTAGTCCCGGTATCTGCTTCGTAATTCGAAGCTCACAGCCTTTAAGATCATTGTACATAATTTTTGGGATCGTTTTGATCATATCCGCATTCTCCATAAACGCTTTTTCCTGTGCTGACCTCCGTGTCTGGATGCCCCTTCTTGTTGACTTCTCCAGCTGTTGCCGGTTTGGTTTGGCGTACGCCATTGTTTTCACCATCTCTTTTGCAACTAGGAATTTTTATCGTATCGGGGAAGGAACTTCCGCTGCAATTGCCATCAGGGAGTTGATTGGGGTTGTTTTTGTGCACCCTGTGGCTTTGCGCAGTGATTGGTGAAGTATTTTATCCACTTGAAAACAATTCTTCTTGGTGGCATTACTTGTCATTGCTACTCCAAGTTCCATAGACCCCCTTATGATTGCCCTATGAACTTGGACCGCCTTCTCCGGGCTTACATTGTTCCGCCTGTTGCAGATCATTTTCATCGCGTTGAGTTTGCCTTGTGCCTTTTGGATCTCATTCTCTATGTGGCGGTCGAATTTGAGTTTTTGGTCAATTTCTACTCCCAGGAATGAGTGCACTTTTGTTTTAATAATATTTACGCCATTATGTTTTACTACGATTGCGGCTTCATCCTTAGGAAAGGTCATCAGTCTTGTTTTCTCTGTGTTAATGTCTAGCCTAAGCCATTTTGTGTATTCGATGAAGGCATTAAGCAGTCTTTGGAGCTCGGCTTTAACTGCTTGCGGGTTACCGGCCGAGATTATGGCAAAGTCATCGGCGTACTGAATTAGACTGATCTTTCTATCGCTATTACAGGAATGGCACTGACTAGTATAGATATTAAATGGGGTTGGTGACATGACGTCCCCCTGGGGGAGACCCTGTGACATAACTCTCGATCTTTTTATCGTTAACCACCATTTTCAGCCTGTTTATTAGGAAATCTCCAATCCATCTTATCCCAGTCTCAGGGATCATGGAGCCTGGCCATCTCTATGTTGCTGTGCACCACGTTCTTCCTTATTGCACTCTTTTTTCCTCCTTTGCATTTGGCTATTAATTGCCATAGTTTCCCGCAAGAGGTCTGACCATCCACCTTCTCCAGCCATTTTTCGAAGTTCTTGGAGCTATTTTGCTTTCTCAAATATCTGAAACGTGCCACTCGTTTTTTCAGTTCTATTTGGTTATTCAGGCTTTGGTCTTTATCATATATCATCTGGGCCTTTTTTTATCCTCCCAGGCCTTCTCCACCTCAGCGCACCACCATGGTTTTGGATTATACTTAGTTTTTTTGGTGTTACTATCTCTAATTCTAATGATATCTTTGGTGATAGACTCGATGGTGGACTCCTGTGGCACACTCATACTCCGCATCTGGGCGGCCATTTTTTTCATGTTTATTATCACAGTTTGGTTCTCTTTTGCTGGTTCTTCCATTTTGATTAAAATTACCCTATGCCCACTAGCCCCCACGTGCAGGTTCGTTCAAGACCGTTCTTTGTATTCTTTGGAATGCCGATGTCGGTATCACAGTTAGGTCAATAGCTGAATTTCTTTTCGCACGGTCTGGGCTTATAAATGTTTCCTCCCTGTTGTGCACTAGCATGAGGTTCGTTTCGTTGATCTCTTCCAGTAGGAATTTTCCCCTCGCGTCCGAGTATGTGTTGCCCCATGACGTATGGTGGGCATTAAAATCCCCGGTTAAAACTGCTGTCTTGTAAGTTGCCCTATCCACGCTGGATATTATTTGTCGTATAGTTTTCTTGAATATTGCTATGGGGGTTTTGGGGCTCACATACACGGACCAAACCACCATGTTTAGCTCCCTTACATAGACATTTGCAATTTGGACATACTTGTTGGACGTTGCTGCCCCTAGAAGCCTTTCCGTCTTGTAGCATTTTTAATGGCTATGGCCGTTCCTCCATACCCGTCATCTCGGTTCTCTGTTATTAACGAGTATCCTGGTAATGACCCTCTGTCATTTGGCTTAATCCATGTTTCTTGCATGGTTATTATGTCGGCCTGCTTTTGGGCCGCTAGTCTATGTATTTCCTCCTTGTTCTGCCTCCATCCCTGTATGTTAGCTTGCAGAATTATAAGCATTGTAATTCTGCCCCCAGCTCCTCATCCGCGATGTGCATATTAATATCCTCCACATCCGTCATACGCGTCTCCTCAATTATACTCCCTTCTGGCAAGGAAGCTAGAAATTCTATGGTTACTGTTTCTTCTACTTGTATAATTGTTTCTGTATCGTTCTCACTTTCGTATTGTGTTTTTTCCTTCGTTTTTTCTGTGTTATTGTTTGTGTTCATTGTTTTCTGTGTTTGTGGTTCTCTATTGGCTGTGTGGCTATTTGTATCTGTTTTGAGCGTGTTGTAATTTTTGTGTGTGCCGTGGTTTGTGTTATCTGTAATCTGTGTTTGTGGTTCGATATTTACTGTTTGATTATTCTTGTTTTTTGTGTGCATATTATCTTTTCTTTGTGTGTTATCATCCATGTTGTCTTTTTTTACCTCCTCCGCGTAACTATTTACTTTTGTGTAGGTCCTCGGGACCATGAGGCATATATCTCTCCTGATTTTTCTAGCTTCGGCATAAGAAACTTTTTTTCCGTTTTTATTTTATGGATTTCGCATTCATCTATGAAATCTGGACACTCTCTATCCAGTGTGTGGTGATTGCCACCACAGGTCACGCACTTTAGGTCCATGCATTCGTCGGTATGCGTCTTACGGCTGCATTTGGCACCATTTCTTAGTGTGGCCTAGTCTCATGCAGTTGGTGCATCGCATTGGCCTTGGTATATACAGTTCCACTTTTACTGGATACAATCCAAAATCAACCTTCCTTGGTACTCGAGCAAGCTTGAACGTTAGGATGGCCGTTTTTGTATTGATGATTTCACCTTCTCGGTTCTTTCTTTTCATTATGGTAACTTCCGTTACCATCTGCTTCGTTAAACCTTCTAATACTTCCTCTTCACTCAAGAAGAGAAGATCTTCGCATCTGATTATCCCTTTAACTACGTTAAGCGCAGAGTGTTCCCTCACGCTCACCGTGATGTTTTCATTGCCATGCGGGATCGAGCTTATCTTCATAAGTTTGAGTGCTTGGCTTTTAGACTTTACCCTGATCAGCATTTTACCGTCTCTCAAACGTCGTGCTTCAATAGGTTTGTCGTCCAGAACTTTGTCGAATATTTTCGCCAGGATAAAAGGATTTGCGTTAGCCAGGTCCTTGCCAGGTGTCGTGGATTCCATCAGCATAAATTGTTCGTTTTCGTACACAGCCTCATCATCGCTGATATGTAATGCCTGTTTCCTTTTTTTCTTTTCCTTTGTTGGCTCTGCCAATAAGGCATAACCGTTTTTTAGGAAGGTCCCCCCTCCGGGGTCCTCCACCCCCATCTCCTTCCTCGTTAACCCACTGAGATCGTTCGCTCTACCTCTTATCTCTCGTACTTTCCTACTTTCCTACTTATCCTCTCAACCCTCGGCCACGCGTCCCAAACGTCCTTTTGTCTTCTCGTCTAGAAAAACCTTTGTCCACTAATCGATAGCACTTTACACACGTCCGGTCGCTTTGAAATCCTCCTGTCGACTGTTGACGAATGTCAGCAGTGTCAACCCTACCTTGTTTCCATTCGTGACAGTTACCATTTTCTTAGTTGTGTGGGATTCTATTGACATTGGAACCTTTTTAAAAATATGTTGTAATGTTTCTCATTGCCAGACCCTTGTTAATAAAACATCGACGGGACCCAAGTTTGTACTTCGATGGAGCTGCTAATGTGGCCGTGTCGAATGGTCCCAAGAAAAACCCGACGACAGAGAAACGCGTACCGCAAAAAAATATCGAAAACGAGCCACAAGTAAAGCAGCAGCCGTAGCAAGAGCAACTCAAAAAAGCAAAACAGGCTTTGGAAGAGCTACAGAACAAACCGCAAGCTCCGATTCCTCCGGAAAAAAACGTCGAATCGTGCTGCCGTGCCGGAGAATACAAAGAACGCGGTGCAACAGCAACAACAACAGCGAGAGCAGAACCAGGGGCCCAATCCTACACAAGCATCCAATGCTTCTCCGCAACAACCATCCTCGACGCTATTGAAGAAAATGCAAAAGAAGGCAGCGACGACGAAGCGGACCATTGCGTTCGATCCTTTCTCGCCGGTTGGCAGCAAGGTGGCCATTTTCACGAGGTGTACGGTGGGAATGATGATCCGTTCCTGAGTTGCATAACGCGTTGCATGAAGCATGCGGTTGAGATAGATGAGGAACTGCAGCAACCACCGCAAGAGGGTGACATTGTGTTCGCTCCGTTTGACGGTTATTTCTACCGTGCCGTCGTCACGAAGGTCGAGGGATACAATAGTACCGTGGTGTTCCCTGATTTTGGAAACTTGGTAACCCTCCCTTGGCGCCAGATGAAGGAAATTCTGGAAGCTGTTGAACATTTCCTCAACGAGCTGGTCGAGGCGCACCAGTTTGAGTTAACGCTTGTGGAGGGCGGTCCCACGTCGGGTGTTAAAACGGTGGAGTTGCGTCACGTCGAGTCACAGTATCTTTTGGGCGCCAAAGTGCGTTCCATGACAAACCCCATGGCAGTGAAAACGATCAAACTCGAGGCAACGGATCCTGCAACGTATAAACCCGTTTACGAAAGTGAGGTAAGTTATTCCTTTTCTTTTAATTACCTCTAGAATGTGTCTACCTATTGTCGGGTCTGCTGATAATTAATACTGTCCTTGATAATACAAGTCGCAAGGTATGCATCGTGATAATACAAGTCGCTTTCTATTTTAGTTCGATGAAGCTTCCTTCCGGTCTGACATTCAATAGGAACAAGAGCTCGTCATAATGGAAGTGTCCGAGTTTGCCACCAGCCATCAGGTTGGTGCAATCTTGGCCAATTCCGAGGCTGCTTTCGCCAACATGATGCGGGAGTGTCAAGAGTACGGCCAGTTTAATCGGAACGAATAGTTAGGAGAGCCCGAACATAACTATGGATGTTTGGTAAACTTCGAAGGCGCCTGGATCCGGGCGGTCAAACTAACTGCGGACTGTGAAAATCGATTCTTTTTCATAGACCTGGGACTCTTCTCCCAGCTTGACAACAAGGAAGCTTTTCTGTTCGGAATATCATATAGAAAGTAAGTGGTGATCTCTCATTCAGATTCTGTAACCTGAAGGTATACTTTATGGAATAATATTTCGTTCTTATCTGTTTTTTTTAGATACTGGAGTTCTTTATGAAGGTTAAAGCAAAGGTGTACTCGGATGAAGAATCTGAACTATTTCGTATGAAAAAAATTTCTATCATTAATCGTTAAACACAGAAATCGTAAAGCATTTTAATGGCATCATTTTCTTTGTTTTAAATTTTTATCGTTAAACTTTAAATTTGATTTATTCACGTAGAATTTAACATTTGCTCCATAAGGTTCGTTAGTAAGGATATTAAATGAAATGACTATTAAGAACTAAATGAAATAATTATATAGAACGGAACAAACAATAGCGCTGGAACTATTGACTATTGACAAATAAAAAAATTAGACTTGAAAGCGAAATAAAGCAAATTTCAGCATATCTTTGTAATCCGCTGTCGGGTGCAGAGCCTATTTTTATGGCGACAATGCTTCAATTATTGCCTGCCACTGCTAGGTTATTGATACAGCCGGTTTAATTTTGTGAGTCGTCCCAAAACGAACGGCAACGAAACCAAGCGATACTTTGGATGAGCTTGTTTCTATTTTTCATGGCATTAAAGTGTCAAACACTATCGGAAAAGTAAGCACTGTGTTCGTTAATGTTAAGCTAAGTTGGCGGTGATCATCGGTGCGTGCGTGTCGAAACGATCGAACAGACGACGATGTTCGATCGTGTTTGGAGATTTGCTGCTATTGGTGGCGGTGCTACTGGTACTACCACTGCCAACGATCATTGAGGCGGTAGTGCGCAGTGAGTCGGACAATGGGACGGCGCGGCGGTCTTCATGGTTTCCGTTTGCCGTTTCACTGCAGCTGATCGATCGTGGTTTGAACATTTCTGTGACGGGTGACGGGTGGATCCTGACGGCGGCAGATTGCGTGATTTCGTTGTATGTAGAGTGTTACGATTGCTGATGGTTGCTACGTTGAAAAAGTTACTTCAATAACAAGGTCAAGTAACACGTTCTTCCATTTATTTGCTTTAATATAAAGATGTATTTTTTTAACAAAATATACCGGTGGACTAATTTTAAGAATAAAGCGGAACTGGCTATACTAACTGATAGAAGCTGGTGATTGATTTGGTTGTTAATATAAAAAATAATAAACTTTTGCTGTATCAGTTAATTTGTGAAGCATCTCCAAAAAGTTCATTGATAGACAAAAATAGTATATTTTAGAATCATGATGGAATTTAAAACTGTTATTATTATTTTTCCATGCCATTATATTGATGAAACATGACAACTTTACTCCATGGATGAAAATAATGCGCTGCACCTGTCGTTCCAACCAGGCGTTAACAAACAAAAACACTAGTTCTCTTTTCATCGTTTTTCTTCTTTTATAATAATTGATATGATGTATTTGCTTAGACATGACAAGTCATGAAACAATGTGGTAAAACGATTCTTGTTGTTATTTGCCTGTAATTACCATCTGTAACCGTAAACTGCTGGAATCAGTTTGAATATATAAGGTGAGCAGGACAAAGCCTAGGGTTAGAGTGAGAGGTTTTGTGACTACACTTGCATCGCTCGATTCTGACAGAAAAATCGGGTTTTGATCGCGTACCATACATTACACTACAGTACATTAGGCGTACCATACCAAAAACTAGGTACGGTCTAGCTCCAGCGTACCATACCAAATGCAACCCAGCACTTCTGGGTTGGCTGACGATGGTGTGCTCGAAAGAGCTCAATGAAGTGCTCGACTTTTCATATTGGTAAGAACTTGTCGAGCAGTTATTAGTTAATTTGTGGAGAGCATCTCCATAAAGTTAGTTGATAGAAAAAAAATGGGTAAAAGAGTAAATGAGGCCCCGGCCTAGATTCTCCTCTTCCTACTGGTTCACATTAAGCACTTAAAAGAACATAACGGTTTAAACTAATCACGCAGTGGGGGTTGAATGCGGGTTAATATACTTTTACGGTAAAAGAGTAAATGAGGCCCCGGGCTAGATTCTCCTCTTCCTACTGATTCACATTAAGCGCCTGAAGCTATGCAAAGCGCGACGCATGCATACTTTTCAAATATTTTATCGCTAACGGTTCGCTTAAAAGAACATAACGGTTTAAACTAATCACGCAGTGGAGGTTGAATTCCGGTTAATATACTTTAACATGTTAAGTTACTGTAAGTTACTAGTAACTAAACTATACCACGCATGATGGATAGCATGAAACAATGAGTTTAGCCGAAGAAATGATTTGGAAACGGCGGCGCGCCCGCAGCGCGCCCGTGGGCCCCCCTCATACCGCCCCAGTAGGTTGATTACGTAGCCGAAATTAACGGTACAAACTACGGTTCAAATACTCGTAGGTTGAATTTAACGAATTAATGTATCACCAATTGCATACATTCAGTTTAAACGTCCTCAAGAGGTGTAGCCACGATCGAAAACATGGCAGCCGGGGCCTCATTTAACCTGTGGTCACAGCTTTGCGCAATGTCTTGCGGTTGCGTTTTTTCCATGGGAGAGATAGGGGCTGTCACCGATGACGCAAGACCTTGTGGTTTCTGTACTAAAAATCAAACGAGTTTGATTTTTGCCGCAGACTCTTGCGTTTTTATAAGTCAACAGTAAATATTGTTCCTAGTAGATTTCAATGAGATTGTATGCTCATATAAGTGGTATATTCAAACATTAAAGTATTATTTTTGGCAAAAAGCTGTGCTCGTTTGACAGATCAAAAACGCAACCGCATGCGCTTGCGCAAAGCTGTGACCACAGGTTTACTCTTTTACCTTTTTGTTTGACAACTTGTAATTACACGAGTTGTCAATCAATACATCCACCTACTTGTCTGAAAAATAGACTAGGTTCTACTCCAGAGTTCTTGCTACTTGCTAGGTCCTGATTCGCACGGGGTAGGTACGCGGCAACTTGCCACTTGCCGACGTGTCAATCAGCCTTTATGGTCAGTGGCCTTCTTTTGGATACATGGCAAACGCATCAATAATGTTATACAGTCTGACAAGAAAGTATCCGTACAGTCACCAATTTCAACTTCAAGCCTAGTTATCTCAGCGACTACGTGACCTAGGACAATCATTTAAACGACATCTCGTAGATAAACTTCTATTCTATCCAATGAGGTCTTAACATTTCGAAAAAGTTACTTGTAGATCACATTGTTCTATAGAAACCCAAAAAAAGGCTCAAAATCGATGACAAAAAAGTATTCGTACACCCGACTTTCTTGACCAAAAACACCGGTTTGGTGAGGTTCTAGTAGTCAAAATATCAGCCTAGTCATTATTTAGAGTTATCAAGTGTCTAAAAGTATGGCGGCAACAATTTTATATCTATTATTTTTATATTTTAACGTGAAATGGCCGGTGAAACTAGGCAAACAGCTGCAACCGATAGAGAACTATCTTTTTCTTGTGATGTAAAGGGAACCTAACTTGGCAAGTTTATGAACCCTGTGAAAAATCTCATGCTAAGTCTCAGGAACTTATAATTCGTCGAATTAACCAGGATGCAACTAGACTAAACCCTGCAAACAGACACCTTTCGTGGTTACTCAATCGCTATGGGAGGGTGATTGCTCGAAAAGCTATTAAGTTCTTCATACTTCGAGTCCTCAAACATGACGAACGAAGTGTCTAGTGCATCAATCATATGATTTGGATTTCAACTCTTAAGAAGGTTTTTTGTAAATAACAATTACATTGCATTATTGTAAGTTGCAAACTTTTCATTTCCTAGGAAAGAATAAGAAAGACTGGGGATTTGCAAATCGCTGTATTTTGATGCAATTGGCGTGTAGGCTCAATGTTTTATACACTATATACAGACAAAATTAAGCAATTTTGGCCAAAAAACGAGTAACAATAGACACCAGACGTCGAACTCAACCATCATTACGAGCAACGTTGTTCCAACTATAAAACACAGTAATTGAGAGTTTGTGTTATGGTGTTCCATTAAGACCATTAATCGAACTGGAAATATTGAATTAAATATGAATCATCTGTGGGACATAGTATACTTCGCCCATTTTGTCACTTGGACAAGCCAAGGCTAGGTTAAACTTTAAATGTTCAATAATATGCTCTCTGAGTAAAATAACGATCCCAAGAATAGACCATGTATTGTCCAAGAATTATCACTTTATGAGACCGTACAAGTGTTGACGATACTCCTGAAGTCTCCGGAATCGATCTCTGTACAACATTTGTCGAAAGACGCCTAGATTTACCATGAACGGGACATTATCTTGATCTTAGTAAACCCCTTTAGAAACATTATAGAAATCGGGTCAAATTTCCAGCATCTTTCGAAAAAAAAACTTGTAGAAATGATGCCTTGGCAATTGCTGGCCATTATTGAGGCAAGTGGCATTGATTGTAACATATTGGCACATCAGGTACCGATAGCACATCATCAATACTCATCGTGTACGGATACTTTTTTGTCATCGATTTTGAGCCTTTTTTATGGTTTCTATAGAACAAAGTGACCTACAAGTAACTTTTTCGAAATGTTAAGACCTCATTGGATAGAATAGAAGTTTATGTACGATATGTCGTTTAAATGGTTGTCCTAGGTCACGTAGTCGCTGAGATAACTAGGCTTGAAGTTGAAATTGATGACTGTACGGATACTTTCTTGTCAGACTGTATATGCTCGGTGATTTTTGAGTTGGTTGCAATTTTTGTATTATGCGAAATGCATTTAACGGATACATATTCAAAAGGCTGGATCAAAACGAGCGAATGAATGTCGCTCTGAGAGCGAATTAATATCGAATTCAATGCCTTCCATTCGCTCCAGTTCCGGCCTTCCACCTCTACTTTGGCGGCAAGTTCATCTGTCATTCGGCATTTCAACGCCATTAGGAATAAGAAAACATTCGGACCAACGTACCAGATGTTCGTTGCACCCTGCGCCCCTGACGTTGTGAACGTGAAATACAAGAAAGCGAGGTAAGATCGTTGATCGATGCGGCTAACCTTACTTGGTTGATACTACAAAAGATTTACACGGAATTCACAGTTCTGCCAAGAATGCGAAGAGGGCATTGGCGGATGATCCAAGCGTTGTTTCTATAGAACCAATGGACAACTGGCCCTTTCATAAACGAAGTGTCCGCACCTTGTCGAGTGAGCAGGTTTGTATTTCTAAAGAATTGAAACTATGGTAATATTGCTTATTTTGTACTTTGTTTTTTATTCATGCTAGAAATCAAAATCCAGCTCAAAATCGTCTGATCCCGTGTCGCGAGATCGCACCATGAGGGAAGATTTGCTGGACGGATGCGTGAAATGCCGTAAGATTGATGCGGGTTTCATGTGCGGCATTTGTTTTGCTTCGTACTGCAGCCAACAATGCCGCGATGCTGATTTTGCCAAACATCGCAAAATCTGTATGGCGTAAGTAATGGAAACCACCTTCCAATGTAATTTCCGTTTTATGTGTATTTCTGTTAAAATGTGAACGTGATTGTTTAAAGTGAATATTAACCCAGTTCAAAGTCACGCAAATGGAGGTTTGGGTAGTGAAGTAGGAAAGCCTAATATCCAAGAACACCAAAAACCCGGCACAACTAAACTGTGGTTTGCTAGCTCAATTCCCCACTTTCACACATCGTTTGCATTCAGGAAACAATTGCTACTGTGATCATGTCCGGTCAAGAGTCTGTTTAGCCACTTAGTCGCTTTGGCCGGTAACTTCAGCTTGTGGTGATATCTTTTTTTCAATTGTGCTCTGCAGCTTGTAGAAAGTTTTGCCTTTTGTGGAGCTCATCTGTGTGTACCACTCGTTTGCCTCGAGCATCATGCTTTGTTTCAAGTTGAGGATGGCGTCTTTTAATCGGCAATGGTTCGGAATGATGTTACTGCTGTGGGCTCCCCTTTTTGCCAACGCATCTGCTTTCTCATTTCCAACTATGCCGACGTGACTGGGGATCCATTGAACAGACGCCCTGACACATAGGCAGTTGCTCAGTATCCTAAGCACCATCTCCTCCACATAGGTTTCCCCGGGGGCCTTGCTCAGGATGCTGCATGCCACCATGCTGTCTGTAAGTATTATCGGTTGTATCAGTCTTTCGGCTATGGCAATTTCCAAGGCTTTATCTATGGCGATTAGTTCGACGGTACTTATTGCTACATTGTGCGTCAGTTTATAAGCAAATTCTTTGGTTTCTTTTGTCTTTGGTATGTGCAGGTATATCCCGATGCCGCATCCTGCCTCTGTGATACTACCGTCTGTGTAAATTCTGGGTCGGGTTTGGTCAAACTTCTTCAGGTGGGCGATGCACAGCTGTCTGATGGCCATGGGGTTGGCCTCCATTTTGCTGACTGTTAGTCCCGGTATCTGCTTCGTAATTCGAAGCTCACAGCCTTTAAGATCATTGTACATAATTTTTGGGATCGTTTTGACCATATCCGCATTCTCCATAAACGCTTTTTCCTGTGCTGACCTCCGTGTCTGGATGCCCCTTCTTGTTGACTTCTCCAGCTGTTGCCGGTTTGGTTTGGCGTACGCCATTGTTTTCACCATCTCTTTTGCAACTAGGAATTTTTATCGTATCGGGGAAGGAACTTCCGCTGCAATTGCCATCAGGGAGTTGATTGGGGTTGTTTTTGTGCACCCTGTGGCTTTGCGCAGTGATTGGTGTAGTATTTTATCCACTTGAAAACAATTCTTCTTGGTGGCATTACTTGTCATTGCTACTCCAAGTTCCATAGACCCCCTTATGATTGCCCTATGAACTTGGACCGCCTTCTCCGGGCTTACATTGTTCCGCCTGTTGCAGATCATTTTCATCGCGTTGAGTTTGCCTTGTGCCTTTTGGATCTCATTCTCTATGTGGCGGTCGAATTTGAGTTTTTGGTCAATTTCTACTCCCAGGAATGAGTGCACTTTTGTTTTAATAATATTTACGCCATTATGTTTTACTACGATTGCGGCTTCATCCTTAGGAAAGGTCATCAGTCTTGTTTTCTCTGTGTTAGTGTCTAGCCTAAGCCATTTTGTGTGTTCGATGAAGGCATTAAGCAGTCTTTGGAGCTCGGCTTTAACTGCTTGCGGGTTACCGGCCGAGATTATGGCAAAGTCATCGGCGTACTGAATTAGACTGATCTTTCTATCGCTATTACAGGAATGGCAATGACTAGTATAGATATTAAATGGGGTTGGTGACATGACGTCCCCCTGGGGGAGACCCTGTGACATAACTCTCTCGATCTTTTTATCGTTAACCACCATTTTCAGCCTGTTTATTAGGAAATCTCCAATCCATCTTATCCCAGTCTCAGGGATCATGGAGCCTGGCCATCTCTATGTTGCTGTGCACCACGTTCTTCCTTATTGCACTCTTTTTTCCTCCTTTGCATTTGGCTATTAATTGCCATAGTTTCCCGCAAGAGGTCTGACCATCCACCTTCTCCAGCCATTTTTCGAAGTTCTTGGAGCTATTTTGCTTTCTCAAATATCTGAAACGTGCCACTCGTTTTTTCAGTTCTATTTGGTTATTCAGGCTTTGGTCTTTATCATATATCATCTGGGCCTTTTTTTATCCTCCCAGGCCTTCTCCACCTCAGCGCACCGCCATGGTTTTGGATTATACTTAGTTTTTTTGGTGTTACTATCTCTAATTCTAATGATATCTTTGGTGATAGACTCGATGGTGGACTCCTGTGACACACTCATACTCTGCATCTGGGCGGCCATTTTTTTCGTGTTTATTATCACAGTTTGGTTCTCTTTTGCTGGTTCTTCCATTTTGATTAAAATTACCCTATGCCCACTAGCCCCCACGTGCAGGTTCGTTGAAGACCGTTCTTTGTATTCTTTGGAATGCCGATGTCGGTATCACAGTTAGGTCAATAGCTGAATTTCTTTTCGCACGGTCTGGGCTTATAAATGTTTCCTCCCTGTTGTGCACTAGCATGAGGTTCGTTTCGTTGATCTCTTCCAGTAGGAATTTTCCCCTCGCGTCCGAGTATGTGTTGCCCCATGTCGTATGGTGGGCATTAAAATCCCCGGTTAAAACTGCTGTCTTGTAAGTTGCCCTATCCACGCTGGATATTATTTGTCGTATAGTTTTCTTGAATATTGCTATGGGGGTTTTGGGGCTCAGATACACGGACCAAACCACCATGTTTAGCTCCCTTACATAGACATTTGCAATTTGGACATACTTGTTGGACGTTGCTGCCCCTAGAAGCCTTTCCGTCTTGTAGCATTTTTAATGGCTATGGCCGTTCCTCCATACCCGTCATCTCGGTTCTCTGTTATTAACGAGTATCCTGGTAATGACCCTCTGTCATTTGGCTTAATCCATGTTTCTTGCATGGTTATTATGTCGGCCTGCTTTTGGGCCGCTAGTCTATGTATTTCCTCCTTGTTCTGCCTCCATCCCTGTATGTTAGCTTGCAGAATTATAAGCATTGTAATTCTGCCCCCAGCTCCTCATCCGCGATGTGCATATTAATATCCTCCACATCCGTCATACGCGTCTCCTCAATTATACTCCCTTCTGGCAAGGAAGCTAGAAATTCTATGGTTACTGTTTCTTCTACTTGTATAATTGTTTCTGTATCGTTCTCACTTTCGTATTGTGTTTTTTCCTTCGTTTTTTCTGTGTTATTGTTTGTGTTCATTGTTTTCTGTGTTTGTGGTTCTCTATTGGCTGTGTGGCTATTTGTATCTGTTTTGAGCGTGTTGTAATTTTTGTGTGTGCCGTGGTTTGTGTTATCTGTAATCTGTGTTTGTGGTTCGATATTTACTGTTTGATTATTCTTGTTTTTTGTGTGCATATTATCTTTTCTTTGTGTGTTATCATCCATGTTGTCTTTTTTTACCTCCTCCGCGTAACTATTTACTTTTGTGTAGGTCCTCGGGACCATGAGGCATATATCTCTCCTGATTTTTCTAGCTTCGGCATAAGAAACTTTTTTTCCGTTTTTATTTTCTGGATTTCGCATTCATCTATGAAATCTGGACACTCTCTATCCAGTGTGTGGTGATTGCCACCACAGGTCACGCACTTTAGGTCCATGCATTCGTCGGTATGCGTCTTACGGCTGCATTTGGCACCATTTCTTAGTGTGGCCTAGTCTCATGCAGTTGGTGCATCGCATTGGCCTTGGTATATACAGTTCCACTTTTACTGGATACAATCCAAAATCAACCTTCCTTGGTACTCGAGCAAGCTTGAACGTTAGGATGGCCGTTTTTGTATTGACGATTTCACCTTCTAGGTTCTTTCTTTTCATTATGGTAACTTCCGTTACCATCTGCTTCGTTAAACCTTCTAATACTTCCTCTTCACTCAAGAAGAGAAGATCTTCGCATCTGCTTATCCCTTTAACAACGTTAAGCGCAGGGTGTTCCCTCACGCACACCGTGATGTTTTCATTGCCATGCGGGATCGAGCTTATCTTCATAAGTTTGAGTGCTTGCCTTTTAGACTTTACCCTGATCAGCATTTTACTGTCTCTCAAACGTCGTGCTTCAATAGGTTTGTCGTCCAGAACTTTGTCGAATATTTTCGCCAGGATAAAAGGATTTGCGTTAGCCAGGTCCTTGCCAGGTGTCGTGGATTCCATCAGCATAAATTGTTCGTTTTCGTACACAGCCTCATCATCGCTGATATGTAATGCCTGTTTCCTTTTTTTCTTTTCCTTTGTTGGCTCTGCCAATAAGGCATAACCGTTTTTTAGGAAGGTCCCCCCTCCGGGGTCCTCCACCCCCATCTCCTTCCTCGTTCACCCACTGAGATCGTTCGCTCTACCTCTTATCTCTCGTACTTTCCTACTTTCCTACTTATCCTCTCAACCCTCGGCCACGCGTCCCAAACGTCCTTTTGTCTTCTCGTCTAGAAAAACCTTTGTCCACTAATCGATAGCACTTTACACACGTCCGGTCGCTTTGAAATCCTCCTGTCGACTGTTGACGAATGTCAGCAGTGTCAACCCTACCTTGTTTCCATTCGTGACAGTTACCATTTTGTTAGTTGTGTGGGATTCTATTGACATTGGAACCTTTTTAAAAATATGTTGTAATGTTTCTCATTGCCAGACCCTTGTTAATAGAACATCGACGGGACCCAAGTTTGTACTCCGATGGAGCTGCTAATGTGGCCGTGTCGAATGGTCCCAAGAAAAACCCGACGACCGAGAAACGCGTACCGCAAAAAAATATCGAAAACGAGCCACAAGTAAAGCAGCAGCCGTAGCAAGAGCAACTCAAAAAAGCAAAACAGGCTTTGGAAGAGCTACAGAACAAACCGCAAGCTCCGATTCCTCCGGAAAAAAACGTCGAATCGTGCTGCCGTGCCGGAGAATACAAAGAAAGCGGTGCAACAGCAACAACAACAGCGAGAGCAGAACCAGGGGCCCAATCCTACACAAGCATCCAATGCTTCTCCGCAACAACCATCCTCGACGCTATTGAAGAAAATGCAAAAGAAGGCAGCGACGACGAAGCGGACCATTGCGTTCGATCCTTTCTCGCCGGTTGGCAGCAAGGTGGCCATTTTCACGAGGTGTACGGTGGGAATGATGATCCGTTCCTGAGTTGCATAACGCGTTGCATGAAGCATGCGGTTGAGATAGATGAGGAACTGCAGCAATCACTGCAAGAGGGTGACATTGTGTTCGCTCCGTTTGACGGTTATTTCTACCGTGCCGTCGTCACGAAGGTCGAGGGATGGAATGGTACCGTGGTGTTCCCTGATTTTGGAAACTTGGTAACCCTCCCTTGGCGCCAGATGAAGGAAATTCTGGGAGCTGTTGAACATTTCCTCAACGAGCTGGTCGAGGCGCACCAGTTTGAGTTAACGCTTGTGGAGGACGGTCCCACGTCGGGTGTTAAAACGGTGGAGTTGCGTCACGTCGAGTCACAGTATCTTTTGGGCGCCAAAGTGCGTTCCATGACAAACCCCATGGCAGTGAAAACGATCAAGCTCGAGGCAACGGATCCTGCAACGTACAAACCCGTTTACGAAAGTGAGGTAAGTTATTCCTTTTTTCAAATTACCTCTAGAATGTGTCTACTTATTGTCGGGTCTGCTGATAATTAATACTGTCCTTGATAATACAAGTCGCAAGGTATGCATCGTGATAATACAAGTCGCTTTCTATTTTAGTTCGATGAAGCTTCCTTCCGGTCTGACATTCAATAGCACGAGGAACAAGAGCTCGTCATAATGGAAGTGTCCGAGTTTGCCACCAGCCATCAGGTTGGTGCAATCTTGGCCAATTCCGAGGCTGCTTTCGCCAACATGATGCGGGAGTGTCAAGAGTACGGCCAGTTTAATCGGAACGAATAGTTAGGAGAGCCCGAACATAACTATGGATGTTTGGTAAACTTCGAAGGCGCCTGGATCCGGGCGGTCAAACTAACTGCGGACTGTGAAAATCAATTCTTTTTCATAGACCTGGGACTCTTCTCCCAGCTTGACAACAAGGAAGCTTTTCTGTTCGGAATATCATATAGAAAGTAAGTGGTGATCTCTCATTCAGATTCTGTAACCTGAAGGTATACTTTATGGAATAATATTTCGTTCTTATCTGTTTTTTTTAGATACTGGAGTTCTTTATGAAGGTTAAAGCAAAGGTGTACTCGGATGAAGAATCTGAACTATTTCGTATGAAAAAAATTTCTATCATTAATCGTTAAACACAGAAATCGTAAAGCATTTTAATGGCATCATTTTCTTTGTTTTAAATTTTTATCGTTAAATTTTAAATTTGATTTATTCACGTAGAATTTAACATTTGCTCCATAAGGTTCGTTAGTAAGGATATTAAATGAAATGACTATTAAGAACTAAATGAAATAATTATATAGAACGGAACAAACAATAGCGCTGGAACTATTGACTATTGACAAATAAAAAAATTAGACTTGAAAGCGAAATAAAGCAAATTTCAGCATATCTTTGTAATCCGCTGTCGGGTGCAGAGCCTATTTTTATGGCGACAATGCTTCAATTATTGCTTGCCACTGCTAGGTTATTGATACAGCCGGTTTAATTTTGTGAGTCGTCCCAAAACGAACGGCAACGAAACCAAGCGATACTTTGGATGAGCTTGTTTCTATTTTTCATGGCATTAAAGTGTCAAACACTATCGGAAAAGTAAGCACTGTGTTCGGTAATGTTAAGCTAAGTTGGCGGTGATCATCGGTGCGTGCGTGTCGAAACGATCGAACAGACGACGATGTTCGATCGTGTTTGGAGATTTGCTGCTATTGGTGGCGGTGCTACTGGTACTACCACTGCCAACGATCATTGAGGCGGTAGTGCGCAGTGAGTCGGACAATGGGATGGCGCGGCGGTCTTCATGGTTTCCGTTTGCCGTTTCACTGCAGCTGATCGATCGTGGTTTGAACTTTTTTGTGACGGGTGACGGGTGGATCCTGACGGCGGCAGATTGCGTGATTTCGTTGTAAGTAGAGTGTTACGATTGCTGATGGTTGCTACGTTGAAAAAGTTACTTCAATAACAAGGTCAAGTAACACGTTCTTCCATTTATTTGCTTTAATATAAAGATGTATTTTTTTAACAAAATATACCGGTGGACTAATTTTAAGAATAAAGCGGAACTGGCTATACTAACTGATAGAAGCTGGTGATTGATTTGGTTGTTAATATAAAAAATAATAAACTTTTGCTGTATCAGTTAATTTGTGAAGCATCTCCAAAAAGTTCATTGATAGACAAAAATAGTATATTTTAGAATCATGATGGAATTTAAAACTGTTATTATTATTTTTCCATGCCATTATATTGATGAAACATGACAACTTTACTCCATGGATGAAAATAATGCCCTGCACCTGTCGTTCCAACCAGGCGTTAACAAACAAAAACACTAGTTCTCTTTTCATCGTTTTTCTTCTTTTATAATAATTGATATGATGTATTTGCTTAGACATGACAAGTCATGAAACAATGTGGTAAAACGATTCTTGTTGTTATTTGCCTGTAATTACCATCTGTAACCGTAAACTGCTGGAATCAGTTTGAATATATAAGGTGAGCAGGACAAAGCCTAGGGTTAGAGTGAGAGGTTTTGTGACTACACTTGCATCGCTCGATTCTGACAGAAAAATCGGGTTTTGATCGCGTACCATACATTACACTACAGTACATTAGGCGTACCATACCAAAAACTAGGTACGGTCTAGCTCCAGCGTACCATACCAAATGCAACCCAGCACTTCTGGGTTGGCTGACGATGGTGTGCTCGAAAGAGCTCAATGAAGTGCTCGACTTTTCATATTGGTAAGAACTTGTCGAGCAGTTATTAGTTAATTTGTGGAGAGCATCTCCATAAAGTTAGTTGATAGAAAAAAAATGGGTAAAAGAGTAAATGAGGCCCCGGCCTAGATTCTCCTCTTCCTACTGGTTCACATTAAGCACTTAAAAGAACATAACGGTTTAAACTAATCACGCAGTGGGGGTTGAATGCGGGTTAATATACTTTTACGGTAAAAGAGTAAATGAGGCCCCGGGCTAGATTCTCCTCTTCCTACTGATTCACATTAAGCGCCTGAAGCTATGCAAAGCGCGACGCATGCATACTTTTCAAATATTTTATCGCTAACGGTTCGCTTAAAAGAACATAACGGTTTAAACTAATCACGCAGTGGAGGTTGAATTCCGGTTAATATACTTTAACATGTTAAGTTACTGTAAGTTACTAGTAACTAAACTATACCACGCATGATGGATAGCATGAAACAATGAGTTTAGCCGAAGAAATGATTTGGAAACGGCGGCGCGCCCGCAGCGCGCCCGTGGGCCCCCCTCATACCGCCCCAGTAGGTTGATTACGTAGCCGAAATTAACGGTACAAACTACGGTTCAAATACTCGTAGGTTGAATTTAACGAATTAATGTATCACCAATTGCATACATTCAGTTTAAACGTCCTCAAGAGGTGTAGCCACGATCGAAAACATGGCAGCCGGGGCCTCATTTACTCATGGCGGCCGGGGCCTACTTGTCAGCTTTTATAATACTTTTTAAATGAACTATCAAAAGTGGGCACATTAAATAGAAATGGGAGATGAAACATCAAAATGTTGCTAGAGGGAATTAAAAACAGAAAGAACACTGAGTAAGAGAAGTGAGATATTTACTGTGAATGTTTATGTTTTTGATTCTCAAACGTTTGATGTGCGTCTGCTATTGAATTTTGTCTTCACTTTGGTAGGTCTTGTCTTCGCTGTGAACTGCAAGCACCAGGCTTGCTTTCACTCTCTACATGTCAGCTTAATCGAATGTTGGTTGAATGAATCATCGATAGAGGGCATAACAAATAGCAAAAGCAGAAAAAAGATAAATTTGCTGTTAGAGGCAATCGAAGTTGCAAGGAGAATGAGTTGGAGAAATAAGATAATCATCTTGAAGGTTTATGTTTGTGATTGTTGTAGTTTTGTTACGTCTTTACTTTTCTGTTGAGTTTTTGCTATAGTAGGACTAGTTTTCGTTGTAAAACGTAAGCACTGTGAGTGATTTGCTCCCTACTTGTCAGCTTTTATAATACTTTTTAATTGAACTATCGAAAGTGGGCACATTAAATAGAAATGGGATATGAACCATCAAAATGTTGCTAGAGGGATTTGAAAACAGAAAGAAGACTGAGTAAGAGAAGTGAGATATTTACTGTGAATGTTTATGTTTTTGATTCTCCAACGTTTGAAGTGCGTCTACTATTGAATTGAGTCTTCACTTTGGTAGGTCTTGTCTTCGCTGTGAACTGCAAGCACCAGGCTTGAGTTACTCTCTACATGTCAGCTTTATCGAATGTTGGTTGAATGAATCATCGATAGAGGGCATAACAAATAGCAAAAGCAAGAAAGGATAAATATGCTGCTAGAGGCAATCGAAGTGGCAAGGAGAATGATTTGAAGAAATAAGATAATAATTTTGAAGGTTTATGTTTGTGATTGTTGCAGTTTTGCTACGTCTTTACTTTTCTGTTGAGTTTTTGCTATAGTAGGACTAGTTTTCGTTGTAAAACGTAAGCACTGTGAGTGATTTGCTCCCTACTTGTCAGCTTTTATAATACTTTTAAATGAACTATCGAAAGTGGGCACATGAAATAGAAATGGGAGATGAACCATCAAAATGTTGTTAGAGGGATTTGAAAACAGAAAGAAGACTGAGTAAGAGAAGTGAGATATTTACTGTGAATGTTTATGTCTTTGATTCTCAAACGTTTGATGTGCGTCTACTATTGAATTTTGTCTTCACTTTGGTAGGTCTTGTCTTCGCTGTGAACTGCAAGCACTAGGCTTGCTTTTACTCTCTATATGTCAGCTTTATCGAATGTTGGTTGAATGAATCATCGATAGAGGGCATAACAAATAGCAAAAGCAGATAAAAACTAAATTTGCTGTTAGAGGCAATCGAAGTAGCAAGGAGAATGAGTTGAAGAAATAAGATAATAATTTTGAAGGTTTATGTTTGTGATTGTTACAGGTTTGTTACGTCTTTACTTTTCTGTTGAGTTTTTGCTATCCTAGGACTAGTTTGCATTGTAAAACGTAAGCACTGTGAGTGATTTGCTCCCTACTTGTCAGCTTTGATAATTCTTTTTAAATGAACTATCGAAAGTGGGCACATGAAATAGAAATGGGAGATGAACCATCAAAATGTTGTTAGAGGGCATTGAAAACAGAAAGGAGACTGAGTAAGAGAAGTGAGATATTTACTGTGAATGTTTATGTCTTTGATTCTCAAACGTTTGAAGTGCGTCTGCTATTGAATTTTGTCTTCACTTTGGTAGGTCTTGTCTTCGCTGTGAACTACAAGCTCCAGGCTTGCTTTCACTCTTTACATGTCAGCTTTATCGAATGTTGGTTGAATGAATCATCGATAGAGGGCATAACAAATAGCAAAAGCAAGAAAGGATAAATATGCTGCTAGAGGCAATCGAAGTAGCAAGGAGAATGATTTGAAGAAATAAGATAATAATTTTGAAGGTTTATGTTTGAGATTGTTGCAGTTTTGCTACATCTTTACTTTTCTGTTGAGTTTTTGCTATAGTAGGACTAGTTTTCGTTGTAAAACGTAAGCACTGTGAGTGATTTGCTCCCTACTTGTCAGCTTTTATAATACTTTTTAAATGAACTATCGAAAGTGGGCACATGAAATAGAAATGGGAGATGAACCATCAAAATGTTGTTAGAGGGATTTGAAAACAGACAGAAGACTGAGTAAGAGAAGTGAGATATTTACTGTGAATGTTTATGTCTTTGATTCTCAAACGTTTGATGTGCGTCTACTATTGAATTTTGTCTTCACTTTGGTAGGTATTGTCTTCGCTGTGAACTGCAAGCACCAGGCTTGCTTTTACTCTCATATGTCAGCTTTATCGAATGTTGGTTGAATGAATCATCGATAGAGGGCATAACAAATAGCAAAAGCAAGAAAGGATAAATATGCTGCTAGAGGCAATCGAAGTAGCAAGGAGAATGATTTGAAGAAATAAGATAATAATTTTGAAGGTTTATGTTTGTGATTGTTGCAGTTTTGCCACGTCTTTACTTTTCTGTTGAGTTTTTGCTATAGTAGGACTAGTTTTCGTTGTAAAACGTATGCACTGTGAGTGATTTGCTCCCTTTTTGTCATCTTAATTTATACTTGTTGAATGAAATAACGTAAATGGGCACATTAAATAGAAATGGGAGATGAACCATCAAAATGTTGTTAGAGGGAATTGAAAACAGAAAGAAGACTGAGTAAGAGAAGTGAGATATTTACTGTGAATGTTTATGTCTTTGATTCTCAAACGTTTGAAGTGCGTCTGCTATTGAATTTTGTCTTCACTTTGGTAGGTCTTGTCTTCGCTGTGAACTACAAGCTCCAGGCTTGCTTTCACTCTTTACATGTCAGCTTTATCGAATGTTGGTTGAATGAATCATCGATAGAGGGCATAACAAATAGCAAAAGCAAGAAAGGATAAATATGCTGCTAGAGGCAATCGAAGTAGCAAGGAGAATGATTTGAAGAAATAAGATAATAATTTTGAAGGTTTATGTTTGTGATTGTTGCAGTTTTGCTACATCTTTACTTTTCTGTTGAGTTTTTGCTATAGTAGGACTAGTTTTCGTTGTAAAACGTAAGCACTGTGAGTGATTTGCTCCCTACTTGTCAGCTTTTATAATACTTTTTAAATGAACTATCGAAAGTGGGCACATGAAATAGAAATGGGAGATGAACCATCAAAATGTTGTTAGAGGGATTTGAAAACAGACAGAAGACTGAGTAAGAGAAGTGAGATATTTACTGTGAATGTTTATGTCTTTGATTCTCAAACGTTTGATGTGCGTCTACTATTGAATTTTGTCTTCACTTTGGTAGGTCTTGTCTTCGCTGTGAACTGCAAGCACCAGGCTTGCTTTTACTCTCTACATGTCAGCTTTATCGAATGTTGGTTGAATGAATCATCGATAGAGGGCATAACAAATAGCAAAAGCAAGAAAGGATAAATATGCTGCTAGAGGCAATCGAAGTAGCAAGGAGAATGATTTGAAGAAATAAGATAATAATTTTGAAGGTTTATGTTTGTGATTGTTACAGGTTTGTTTCGTCTTTACTTTTCTGTTGAGTTTTTGCTATAGTAGGACTAGTTTTCGTTGTAAAACGTAAGCACTGTGAGTGATTTGCTCCCTACATGTCAGCTTTTATAATACTTTTTAAATGAACTATCGAAAGTGGGCACATGAAATAGAAATGGGAGATGAAACATCAAAATGTTGCTAGAGGGATTTGAAAACAGAAAGAAGACTGAGTAAGAGAAGTGAGATATTTACTGTGAATGTTTATGTCTTTGATTCTCAGACGTTTGATGTGCGTCTGCTATTGAATTTTGTCTTCACTTTGGTAGGTCTTGTCTTCGCTGTGAACTGCAAGCACCAGGCTTGCTTTCACTCTTTACATGTCAGCTTAATCGAATGTTGGTTTAATGAATCATCGATAGAGGGCATAACAAAAAGCAAAAGCAAGAAAGGATAAATATGCTGCTAGAGGCAATCGAAGTAGCAAGGAGAATGAGTTGGAGAAATAAGATAATAATTTTGAAGGTTTATGTTTGTTATTGTTACAGGTTTGTTACGACTTTACTTTTCTGTTGAGTTTTTGCTATAGTAGGACTAGTTTTCGTTGTAAAACGTAAGCACTGTGAGTGATTTGCTCCCTACTTGTCAGCTTTTATAATACTTTTTAAATGAACTATCGAAAGTGGGCACATGAAATAGAAATGGGAGATGAACCATCAAAATGTTGTTAGAGGGATTTGAAAACAGACAGAAGACTGAGTAAGAGAAGTGAGATATTTACTGTGAATGTTTATGTCTTTGATTCTCAAACGTTTGATGTGCGTCTGCTATTGAATTGAGTCTTCACTTTGGTAGGTCTTGTCTTCGCTGTGAACTACAAGCACCAGGCTTGGTTTCACTCTACATGTGAGCTTTATCGAATGTTGGTTGAATGAATCATCGATAGAGGGTATAACAAATAGCAAGAGCAGATAAAAACTAAATTTGCTGTTAGAGGCAATCGAAGTAGCAAGGAGAATGATTTGAAGAAATAAGATAATAATTTTGAAGGTTTATGTTTGTGATTGTTGCAGGTTTAATACGTCTTTACTTTTCTGTTGAGTTTTTGCTATGCTAGGAATAGTTTTCGTTATAAAACGCAAGCACTGTGAGTGATTTGCTCCCTACTTGTCAGCTGTTATAATACTTTTTAAATGAACTATCGAAAGTGGGCACATTAAATAGAAATGGGAGATGAAACATCTAAATGTGGTTAGAGGGATTTGAAAACAGAAAGAAGACTGAGTAAGAGAAGTGAGATATTTACTGTGAATGTTTATGTCTTTGATTCTCAAACGTTTGATGTGCGTCTACTATTGAATTGAGTCTTCACTTTGGTAGGTCTTGTCTTCGCTGTGAACTACAAGCACCAGGCTTGCTTTCACACGTAAGCTTTATCGAATGTTGGTTGAATGAATCATCGATAGAGGGCATAACAAATAGCAAAAGCAGATAAAAGATAAATTTGTTGTTAGAGGCAATCGAAGTAGCAAGAAGAATGAGTTGGAGAAATAAGATAATAATTTTGAAGGTTTATGTTTGTGATTGTTGCAGGTTTAATACGTCTTTACATTTCTGTTGAGTTTTTGCTATGCTAGGAATAGTTTTCGTTATAAAACGCAAGCACTGTGAGTGATTTGCTCCCTACTTGTCAGCTGTTATAATACTTTTTAAATGAACTATCGAAAGTGGGCACATTAAATAGAAATGGGAGATGAAACATCTAAATGTGGTTAGAGGGAATTGAAAACAGAAAGAAGACTGAGTAAGAGAAGTGAGATATTTACTGTGAATGTTTATGTCTTTGATTCTCAGACGTTTGATGTGCGTCTGCTATTGAATTTTGTCTTCACTTTGGTAGGTCTTGTCTTCGCTGTGAACTGCAAGCACCAGGCTTGCTTTCACTCTTTACATGTCAGCTTAATCGAATGTTGGTTTAATGAATCATCGATAGAGGGCATAACAAAGAGCAAAAGCAAGAAAGGATAAATATGCTGCTAGAGGCAATCGAAGTAGCAAGGAGAATGAGTTGGAGAAATAAGATAATAATTTTGAAGGTTTATGTTTGTAATTGTTACAGGTTTGTTACGACTTTACTTTTCTGTTGAGTTTTTGCTATAGTAGGACTAGTTTTCACTACAAAACGTAAGCACTGTGAGTGATTTGCTCCCTACTTGTCAGTTTAATTTATACTTGTTGAATGTCATAACGAAAATGGGCACATTAAACAGAAATGGGAGATGAACCACCAAAATGTTGTTAGAGGGATTTGAAAACAGAAAGAAGACTGAGTAAGAGAAGTGAGATATTTACTGTGAATGTTTATGTCTTTGATTCTCAAACGTTTGATGTGCGTCTGCTATTGAATTGAGTCTTCACTTTGGTAAGTCTTGTCTTCGCTGTGAACTACAAGCACCAGGCTTGCTTTCACTCTACATGTGAGCTTTATCGAATGTTGGTTGAACGAATCATCGATAGAGGGCATAACAAATAGCAAAAGCAAGAAAGGATAAATATGCTGTTAGAGGCAATCGAAGTAGCAAGGAGAATGATTTGAAGAAATAAGATAATAATTTTGACGGTTTATGTTTGTGATTGTTGCAGGTTTGCTACGTCTTTACTTTTCTGTTGAGTTTTTGCTATGCTAGGAATAGTTTTCGTTATAAAACGCAAGCACTGTGAGTGATTTGCTCCCTACTTGTCAGCTGTTATAATACTTTTTAAATGAACTATCGAAAGTGGGCACATGAAATAGAAATGGGAGATGAAACATCTAAATGTGGTTAGAGGGAATTGAAAACAGAAAGAAGACTGAGTAAGAGAAGTGAGATATTTACTGTGAATGTTTATGCCTTTGATTCTCAGACGTTTGATGTGCGTCTGCTATTGAATTAAAACTTCACTTTGGTAGGTCTTGTCTTCGCTGTGAACTACAAGCACCAGGCTTACTTTCACTCTCTACATGTCAGCTTTATCGAATGTTGGTTGAATGAATCATCGATAGAGGGCATAACAAATAGCAAAAGCAGATAAAAGATAAATATGCTGCTAGAGGCAATCGAAGTAGCAAGGAGAATGAGTTGGAGAAATAAGATAATTATTTTGAAGGTTTATGTTTGTGATTGTTTAACAGGTTTGTTACGACTTATCTTTTCTGTTGAGTTTTTACTATAGTAGGACTTGTTTTCACTACAAAACTTGAGCACTGTGAGTGATTTGCTCCCTACTTGTCAGCTTTTATAATACTTTTAAATGAACTATCGAAAGTGCGCACATTGAATAGAAATGGGAGATGAAACATCAAAATGTTGCTAGAGGGATTTGAAAACAGAAAGAAGACTGAGTAAGAGAAGTGAGATATTTACTGTGAATGTTTATGTTTTTGATTCTCAAACGTTTGATGTGCGTCTACTATTGAATTGAGTCTTCACTTTGGTAGGTCTTGTCTTCGCTGTGAACTACAAGCACCAGGCTTGCTTTCACTCTTTACATGTCAGCTTAATCGAATGTTGGTTGAATGAATCATAGATAGAGGGCATAACAAATAGCAAAAGCAAGAAAGGATAAATATGCTGCTAGAGGCAATCGCAGTAGCAAGGAGAATGATTCGAAGAAATAAGACAATAATTTTGAAGGTTTATGTTAGTGATTGTTACAGGTTTGTTTCGTCTTTACTTTTCTGTTGAGTTTTTACTATAGAAGGACTAGTTTTCATTGTAAAACGTAAGCACCGGGAGAGATTTGCTCCCTACATGTCAGCTTTAATTATACTTGTTGAATGAAATAACGAAAATGGGCACATTAAATAGAAATGGGAGATGAACCATCAAAATGTTGTTAGAGAGAATTGAAAACAGAAAGAAGACTGAGTAAGAGAAGTGAGATATTTACTGTGAATGTTTATGTTTTTGATTCTCAAACGTTTGATGTGCGTCTACTATTGAATTTTGTCTTCACTTTGGTAGGTCTTGTCTTCGCTGTGAACTACAAGCACCAGGCTTGTTTTCACTCTTTACATGTCAGCTTAATCGAATGTTGGTTGAATGAATCATCGATAGAGGGCATAACAAATAGCAAAAGCAAGAAAGGATAAATATGCTGCTAGAGGCAATCGAAGTAGCAAGGAGAATGATTTGGAGAAATAAGATAATCATCTTGAAGGTTTATGTTTGTGATTGTTGCAGTTTTGCTACGTCTTTACTTTTCTGTTGAGTTTTGGCTATAGTAGGACTAGTTTTCATTGTAAAACGTAAGCACTGTGAGTGATTTGCTCCCTACTTGTCAGCTTTTATAATACTTTTTAAATGAACTATCGAAAGTGGGCACATTAAATTGCATTGGGAGATGAAACATCAAAATGTTGCTAGAGGGATTTGAAAACAGAAAGAAGACTGAGTAAGAGAAGTGAGATATTTACTGTGAATGTTTATGTCTTTGATTCTCAAACGTTTGAGGTGCGTCTACTATTGAATTTTGTCTTCGCTTTGGTAGGTCTGGTCTTCGCTGTGAACTGCAAGCACCAGGCTTGCTTTTACCTCTACATGTCAGCTTAATCGAATGTTGGTTGAATGAATCATCGATAGAGGGCATAACAAATAGCAAAAGCAGATAAAAGATGAATTTGCTGTTAGAGGCAATCGAAGTAGCAAGGAGAATGAGTTGAAGAAATAAGATAATCATTTTGAAGGTTTATGTTTGTGATTGTAGCTGTTTTGCTACGTCTTTACTTTCTGTTGAGTTTTTGCTATAGTAGGACTAGTTTTCGTTGTAAAACGTAAGCACTGTGAGTGATTTGCTCCCTACTTGTCAGCTTTTATAATACTTTTTAAATGAACTATCGAAAGTGGGCACATTAAATAGAAATGGGAGATGAGACATCAAAAAGTTGCTAGAGGGAATTGAAAACAGAAAGAAGACTGAGTAAGAGAAGTGAGATATTTACTGTGAATGTTTATGTTTTTGATTCTCAAACGTTTGATGTGCGTCTACTATTGAATTGAGTCTTCACTTTGGTAGGTCTTGTCTTCGCTGTGAACTGCAAGCACCAGGCTTGCTTTCACTCTTTACATGTCAGCTTAATCGAATGTTGGTTGAATGAATCATCGTTAGAGGGCATAACAAATAGCAAAAGCAGATAAAAGATGAATTTGCTGTTAGAGGCAATCGAAGTAGCAAGGAGAATGAGTTGGAGAAATAAGATAATAATTTTGAAGGTTTATGTTTGTGATTGTTGCAGTTTTGCTACGTCTTTACTTTTCTGTTGAGTTGTTGCTATAGTAGGACTAGTTTTCGTTGTAAAACGTAGGCACTGTGAGTGATTTGCTCCCTACTTGCCAGCTTTTATAATACTTTTTAAATGAACTATCGAAAGTGGGCACATTAAATAGAAATGGGAGATGAAACATCAATATGTTGCTAGAGGGATTTGAAAACAGAAAGAAGACTGAGTAAGAGAAGTGAGATATTTACTGTGAATGTTTATGTCTTTGATTCTCAAACGTTTGATGTGCGTCTACTATTGAATTGAGTCTTCACTTTGGTAGGTCTTGTCTTCGCTGTGAACTGCAAGCACCAGGCTTGCTTTTACTCTCTACATGTCAGCTTAATCGAATGTTGGTTGAATGAATCATCGATAGAGGGCATAACAAATAGCAAAAGCAAGAAAGGATAAATATGCTGCTAGAGGCAATCGAAGTAGCAAGGAGAATGATTTGGAGAAATAAGATAATCATTTTGAAGGTTTATGTTTCTGATTGTTACAGGTTTGTTTCGTCTTTACTTTTCTGTTGAGTTTTTGCTATAGTAGGACTAGTTTTCGTTGTAAAACGTAAGCACTGTGAGTGATTTGCTCCCTACTTGCCAGCTTTTATAATACTTTTTAAATGAACTATCGAAAGTGGGCACATTAAATAGAAATGGGAGATGAAACATCAATATGTTGCTAGAGGGAATTGAAAACAGAAAGAAGACTGAGTAAGAGAAGTGAGATATTTACTGTGAATGTTTATGTTTTTGATTCTCAAACGTTTGATGTGCGTCTGCTATTGAATTGAGTCTTCACTTTGGTAGGTCTGGTCTTCGCTGTGAACTGCAAGCACCAGGCTTGCTTTCACTCTTTACATGTCAGCTTTATTGAATGTTGGTGGAATGAATCATCGATAGAGGGCATAACAAATAGCAAAAGCAGATAAAAGATAAATATGCTGCTAGAGGCAATCGAAGTAGCAAGGAGAATGATTTGGAGAAATAAGATAATAATTTTGAAGGTTTATGTTTGTGATTGTTGCAGTTTTGTTTCGTCTTTACTTTTCTGTTGAGTTGTTGCTATAGTAGGACTAGTTTTCATTGTAAAACGTAAGCACCGGGAGAGATTTGCTCCCTACATGTCAGCTTTAATTATACTTGTTGAATGAAATAACGAAAATGGGCACATTAAATAGAAATGGGAGATGAACCATCAAAATGTTGTTAGAGAGAATTGAAAACAGAAAGAAGACTGAGTAAGAGAAGTGAGATATTTA
The DNA here is from genome assembly GCF_943734705.1 of Anopheles coustani. Taxonomy (NCBI): domain Eukaryota; kingdom Metazoa; phylum Arthropoda; class Insecta; order Diptera; family Culicidae; genus Anopheles; species Anopheles coustani. Next base: position 432,052 of record NW_026525137.1, on the reverse strand, counting down.
CTGTGAATGTTTATGTTTTTGATTCTCAAACGTTTGATGTGCGTCTACTATTGAATTTTGTCTTCACTTTGGTAGGTCTTGTCTTCGCTGTGAACTGCAAGCACCAGGCTTGCTTTTACTCTCTACATGTCAGCTTAATCGAATGTTGGTTGAATGAATCATCGATAGAGGGCATAACAAATAGCAAAAGCAGATAAAAGATGAATTTGCTGTTAGAGGCAATCGAAGTAGCAAGGAGAATGAGTTGAAGAAATAAGATAATCATTTTGAAGGTTTATGTTTGTGATTGTAGCTGTTTTGCTACGTCTTTACTTTCTGTTGAGTTTTTGCTATAGTAGGACTAGTTTTCGTTGTAAAACGTAAGCACTGTGAGTGATTTGCTCCCTACTTGTCAGCTTTTATAATACTTTTTAAATGAACTATCGAAAGTGGGCACATTAAATAGAAATGGGAGATGAGACATCAAAAAGTTGCTAGAGGGAATTGAAAACAGAAAGAAGACTGAGTAAGAGAAGTGAGATATTTACTGTGAATGTTTATGTTTTTGATTCTCAAACGTTTGATGTGCGTCTACTATTGAATTGAGTCTTCACTTTGGTAGGTCTTGTCTTCGCTGTGAACTGCAAGCACCAGGCTTGCTTTCACTCTTTACATGTCAGCTTAATCGAATGTTGGTTGAATGAATCATCGTTAGAGGGCATAACAAATAGCAAAAGCAGATAAAAGATGAATTTGCTGTTAGAGGCAATCGAAGTAGCAAGGAGAATGAGTTGGAGAAATAAGATAATAATTTTGAAGGTTTATGTTTGTGATTGTTGCAGTTTTGCTACGTCTTTACTTTTCTGTTGAGTTGTTGCTATAGTAGGACTAGTTTTCGTTGTAAAACGTAGGCACTGTGAGTGATTTGCTCCCTACTTGCCAGCTTTTATAATACTTTTTAAATGAACTATCGAAAGTGGGCACATTAAATAGAAATGGGAGATGAAACATCAATATGTTGCTAGAGGGATTTGAAAACAGAAAGAAGACTGAGTAAGAGAAGTGAGATATTTACTGTGAATGTTTATGTCTTTGATTCTCAAACGTTTGATGTGCGTCTACTATTGAATTGAGTCTTCACTTTGGTAGGTCTTGTCTTCGCTGTGAACTGCAAGCACCAGGCTTGCTTTCACTCTCTACATGTCAGCTTAATCGAATGTTGGTTGAATGAATCATCGATAGAAGGCATAACAAATAGCAAAAGCAAGAAAGGATAAATATGCTGCTAGAGGCAATCGAAGTAGCAAGGAGAATGATTTGGAGAAATAAGATAATCATTTTGAAGGTTTATGTTTCTGATTGTTACAGGTTTGTTTCGTCTTTACTTTTCTGTTGAGTTTTTGCTATAGTAGGACTAGTTTTCGTTGTAAAACGTAAGCACTGTGAGTGATTTGCTCCCTACTTGTCAGCTTTTATAATACTTTTCAAATGAACTATCGAAAGTGGGCACATGAAATAGAAATGGGAGATGAAACATCAAAATGTTGTTAGAGGGATTTGAAAACAGAAAGAAGACTGAGTAAGAGAAATGGAGAATGAGTTGGAGAAATAAGATAATCATCTTGAAGGTTTATGTTTGTGATTGTTACAGGTTTGTTTCGTCTTTACTTTTCTGTTGAGTTGTTGCTATAGTAGGACTAGTTTTCGTTGTAAAACGTAAGCACTGTGAGTGATTTGCTCCCTACTTGCCAGCTTTTATAATACTTTTTAAATGAACTATCGAAAGTGGGAACATGAAATAGAAATGGGAGATGAAACATCAAAATGTTGCTAGAGGGATTTGAAAACAGAAAGAAGACTGAGTAAGAGAAGTGAGATATTTACTGTGAATGTTTATGTCTTTGATTCTCAAACGTTTGATGTGCGTATGCTATTGAATTTTGTCTTCACTTTGGTAGGTCTTGTCTTCGCTGTGAACTACAAGCACCAGGCTTGCTTTCACTCTCTACATGTCAGCTTAATCGAATGTTGGTTGAATGAATCATCGATAGAGGGCATAACAAATAGCAAAAGCAGATAAAAGATAAATTTGCTGTTAGAGGCAATCGAAGTAGCAAGGAGAATGAGTTGGAGAAATAAGATAATAATTTTGAAGGTTTATGTTTGTGATTGTTGCAGTTTTGCTACATCTTTACTTTTCTGTTGAGTTGTTGCTATAGTAGGACTAGTTTTCGTTGTAAAACGTAAGCACTGTGAGTGATTTGCTCCCTACTTGTCAGCTTTTATAATACTTTTTAAATGAACTATCGAAAGTGGGCACATGAAATAGAAATGGGAGATGAAACATCAAAATGTTGCTAGAGGGATTTGAAAACAGAAAGAAGACTAAGTAAGAGAAGTGAGATATTTACTGTGAATGTTTATGTCTTTGATTCTCAAACGTTTGATGTGCGTATGCTATTGAATTTTGTCTTCACTTTGGTAGGTCTTGTCTTCGCTGTGAACTACAAGCACCAGGCTTGCTTTCACTCTTTACATGTCAGCTTAATCGAATGTTGGTTGAATGAATCATCGATAGAGGGCATAACAAATAGCAAAAGCAGATAAAAGATAAATTTGCTGTTAGAGGCAATCGAAGTAGCAAGGAGAATGATTTGAAGAAATAAGATAATAATTTTGAAGGTTTATGTTTGTGATTGTTACAGGTTTGTTTCGTCTTTACTTTTCTGTTGAGTTGTTGCTATAGTAGGACTAGTTTTCGTTGTAAAACGTAAGCACTGTGAGTGATTTGCTCCCTACTTGCCAGCTTTTATAATACTTTTTAAATGAACTATCGAAAGTGGGCACATGAAATAGAAATGGGAGATGAAACATCAAAATGTTGCTAGAGGGATTTGAAAACAGAAAGAAGACTGAGTAAGAGAAGTGAGATATTTACTGTAAATGTTTATGTCTTTGATTCTCAAACGTTTGATGTGCGTCTGCTATTGAATTTTGTCTTCACTTTGGTAGGTCTTGTCTTCGCTGTGAACTGCAAGCACCAGGCTTGCTTTCACTCTTTACATGTCAGCTTAATCGAATGTTGGTTGAATGAATCATCGATAGAGGGCATAACAAATAGCAAAAGCAAGAAAGGATAAATATGCTGCTAGAGGCAATCGAAGTAGCAAGGAGAATGAGTTGGAGAAATAAGATAATAATTTTGAAGGTTTATGTTTGTGATTGTTGCAGTTTTGCTACATCTTTACTTTTCTGTTGAGTTGTTGCTATAGTAGGACTAGTTTTCGTTGTAAAACGTAAGCACTGTGAGTGATTTGCTCCCTACTTGTCAGCTTTTATAATACTTTTCAAATGAACTATCGAAAGTGGGCACATGAAATAGAAATGGGAGATGAAACATCAAAATGTTGTTAGAGGGATTTGAAAACAGAAAGAAGACTGAGTAAGAGAAATGGAGAATGAGTTGGAGAAATAAGATAATCATCTTGAAGGTTTATGTTTGTGATTGTTACAGGTTTGTTTCGTCTTTACTTTTCTGTTGAGTTGTTGCTATAGTAGGACTAGTTTTCGTTGTAAAACGTAAGCACTGTGAGTGATTTGCTCCCTACTTGCCAGCTTTTATAATACTTTTTAAATGAACTATCGAAAGTGGGCACATGAAATAGAAATGGGAGATGAAACATCAAAATGTTGCTAGAGGGATTTGAAAACAGAAAGAAGACTGAGTAAGAGAAGTGAGATATTTACTGTGAATGTTTATGTCTTTGATTCTCAAACGTTTGATGTGCGTATGCTATTGAATTTTGTCTTCACTTTGGTAGGTCTTGTCTTCGCTGTGAACTACAAGCACCAGGCTTGCTTTCACTCTCTACATGTCAGCTTAATCGAATGTTGGTTGAATGAATCATCGATAGAGGGCATAACAAATAGCAAAAGCAGATAAAAGATAAATTTGCTGTTAGAGGCAATCGAAGTAGCAAGGAGAATGAGTTGGAGAAATAAGATAATAATTTTGAAGGTTTATGTTTGTGATTGTTGCAGTTTTGCTACATCTTTACTTTTCTGTTGAGTTGTTGCTATAGTAGGACTAGTTTTCGTTGTAAAACGTAAGCACTGTGAGTGATTTGCTCCCTACTTGTCAGCTTTTATAATACTTTTTAAATGAACTATCGAAAGTGGGCACATGAAATAGAAATGGGAGATGAAACATCAAAATGTTGCTAGAGGGATTTGAAAACAGAAAGAAGACTGAGTAAGAGAAGTGAGATATTTACTGTAAATGTTTATGTCTTTGATTCTCAAACGTTTGATGTGCGTCTGCTATTGAATTTTGTCTTCACTTTGGTAGGTCTTGTCTTCGCTGTGAACTACAAGCACCAGGCTTGCTTTCACTCTTTACATGTCAGCTTAATCGAATGTTGGTTGAATGAATCATCGATAGAGGGCATAACAAATAGCAAAAGCAGATAAAAGATAAATTTGCTGTTAGAGGCAATCGAAGTAGCAAGGAGAATGAGTTGGAGAAATAAGATAATAATTTTGAAGGTTTATGTTCGTGATTGTTGCAGTTTTGCTACGTCTTTACTTTTCTGTTGAGTTGATGCTATAGTAGGACTAGTTTTCGTTGTAAAACGTAAGCACTGTGAGTGATTTGCTCCCTACTTGCCAGCTTTTATAATACTTTTTAAATGAACTATCGAAAGTGGGCACATTAAATAGAAATGGGAGATGAAACATCAAAATGTTGCTAGAGGGATTTGAAAACAGAAAGAAGACTGAGTAAGAGAAGTAAGATATTTACAGTAAATGTTTATGTCTTTGATTCTCAAACGTTTGTTGTTCGTCTGCTATTGAATTTTGTCTTCACTTTGGTAGGTCTTGTCTTCGCTGTGAACTGCAAGCACCAGGCTTGCTTTCACTCTTTACATGTCAGCTTAATCGAATGTTGGTTGAATGAATCATCGATAGAGGGCATAACAAATAGCAAAAGCAGATAAAAGATAAATTTGCTGTTAGAGGCAATCGAAGTAGCAAGGAGAATGAGTTGGAGAAATAAGATAATAATTTTGATGGTTTATGTTTGTGATTGTTACAGGTTTGTTTCGTCTTTACTTTTCTGTTGAGTTGTTGCTATAGTAGGACTAGTTTTCGTTGTAAAACGTAAGCACTGTGAGTGATTTGCTCCCTACTTGCCAGCTTTTATAATACTTTTTAAATGAACTATCGAAAGTGGGCACATGAAATAGAAATGGGAGATGAAACATCAAAATGTTGCTAGAGGGATTTGAAAACAGAAAGAAGACTGAGTAAGAGAAGTGAGATATTTACTGTGAATGTTTATGTCTTTGATTCTCAAACGTTTGATGTGCGTATGCTATTGAATTTTGTCTTCACTTTGGTAGGTCTTGTCTTCGCTGTGAACTACAAGCACCAGGCTTGCTTTCACTCTCTACATGTCAGCTTAATCGAATGTTGGTTGAATGAATCATCGATAGAGGGCATAACAAATAGCAAAAGCAGATAAAAGATAAATTTGCTGTTAGAGGCAATCGAAGTAGCAAGGAGAATGAGTTGGAGAAATAAGATAATAATTTTGAAGGTTTATGTTTGTGATTGTTGCAGTTTTGCTACATCTTTACTTTTCTGTTGAGTTGTTGCTATAGTAGGACTAGTTTTCGTTGTAAAACGTAAGCACTGTGAGTGATTTGCTCCCTACTTGTCAGCTTTTATAATACTTTTTAAATGAACTATCGAAAGTGGGCACATGAAATAGAAATGGGAGATGAAACATCAAAATGTTGCTAGAGGGATTTGAAAACAGAAAGAAGACTGAGTAAGAGAAGTGAGATATTTACTGTAAATGTTTATGTCTTTGATTCTCACACGTTTGATGTGCGTCTGCTATTGAATTTTGTCTTCACTTTGGTAGGTCTTGTCTTCGCTGTGAACTACAAGCACCAGGCTTGCTTTCACTCTTTACATGTCAGCTTAATCGAATGTTGGTTGAATGAATCATCGATAGAGGGCATAACAAATAGCAAAAGCAGATAAAAGATAAATTTGCTGTTAGAGGCAATCGAAGTAGCAAGGAGAATGAGTTGGAGAAATAAGATAATCATCTTGAAGGTTTATGTTTGTGATTGTTACAGGTTTGTTTCGTCTTTACTTTTCTGTTGAGTTGTTGCTATAGTAGGACTAGTTTTCGTTGTAAAACGTAAGCACTGTGAGTGATTTGCTCCCTACTTGCCAGCTTTTATAATACTTTTTAAATGAACTATCGAAAGTGGGCACATGAAATAGAAATGGGAGATGAAACATCAAAATGTTGCTAGAGGGATTTGAAAACAGAAAGAAGACTGAGTAAGAGAAGTGAGATATTTACTGTGAATGTTTATGTCTTTGATTCTCAAACGTTTGTTGTTCGTCTGCTATTGAATTTTGTCTTCACTTTGGTAGGTCTTGTCTTCGCTGTGAACTACAAGCACCAGGCTTGCTTTCACTCTCTACATGTCAGCTTAATCGAATGTTGGTTGAATGAATCATCGATAGAGGGCATAACAAATAGCAAAAGCAGATAAAAGATAAATTTGCTGTTAGAGGCAATCGAAGTAGCAAGGAGAATGAGTTGGAGAAATAAGATAATAATTTTGAAGGTTTATGTTCGTGATTGTTGCAGTTTTGCTACATCTTTACTTTTCTGTTGAGTTGTTGCTATAGTAAGACTAGTTTTCGTTGTAAAACGTAAGCACTGTGAGTGATTTGCTCCCTACTTGCCAGCTTTTATAATACTTTTTAAATGAACTATCGAAAGTGGGCACATGAAATAGAAATGGGAGATGAAACATCAAAATGTTGCTAGAGGGATTTGAAAACAGAAAGAAGACTGAGTAAGAGAAGTGAGATATTTACTGTGAATGTTTATGTCTTTGATTCTCAAACGTTTGATGTGCGTATGCTATTGAATTTTGTCTTCACTTTGGTAGGTCTTGTCTTCGCTGTGAACTACAAGCACCAGGCTTGCTTTCACTCTTTACATGTCAGCTTAATCGAATGTTGGTTGAATGAATCATCGATAGAGGGCATAACAAATAGCAAAAGCAGATAAAAGATAAATTTGCTGTTAGAGGCAATCGAAGTAGCAAGGAGAATGAGTTGGAGAAATAAGATAATAATTTTGAAGGTTTATGTTTGTGATTGTTGCAGTTTTGCTACGTCTTTACTTTTCTGTTGAGTTTTTGCTATAGTAGGACTAGTTTTCGTTGTAAAACGTAAGCACTGTGAGTGATTTGCTCCCTACTTGCCAGCTTTTATAATACTTTTTAAATGAACTATCGAAAGTGGGCACATTAAATAGAAATGGGAGATGAAACATCAAAATGTTGCTAGAGGGATTTGAAAACAGAAAGAAGACTGAGTAAGAGAAGTGCGATATTTACTGTGAATGTTTATGGTTTTGATTCTCAAACGTTTGATGTGCGTCTGCTATTGAATTTTGTCTTCACTTTGGTAGGTCTTGTCTTCGCTGTGAACTACAAGCTCCAGGCTTGCTTTCACTCTTTACATGTCAGCTTAATCGAATGTTGGTTGAATGAATCATCGATAGAGGGCATAACAAATAGCAAAAGCAAGAAAGGATTAATATGCTGCTAGAGGCAATCGAAGTAGCAAGGAGAATGAGTTGGAGAAATAAGATAATAATTTTGAAGGTTTATGTTTGTGATTGTTGCAGTTTTGCTACATCTTTACTTTTCTGTTGAGTTGTTGCTATAGTAGGACTAGTTTTCGTTGTAAAACGTAAGCACTGTGAGTGATTTGCTCCCTACTTGTCAGCTTTTATAATACTTTTTAAATGAACTATCGAAAGTGGGCACATGAAATAGAAATGGGAGATGAAACATCAAAATGTTGCTAGAGGGATTTGAAAACAGAAAGAAGACTGAGTAAGAGAAGTGAGATATTTACTGTGAATGTTTATGTCTTTGATTCTCAAACGTTTGATGTGCGTCTGCTATTGAATTTTGTCTTCACTGTGGTAGGTCTTGTCTTCGCTGTGAACTACAAGCACCAGGCTTGCTTTCACTCTTTACATGTCAGCTTAATCGAATGTTGGTTGAATGAATCATCGATAGAGGGCATAACAAATAGCAAAAGCAGATAAAAGATAAATTTGCTGTTAGAGGCAATCGAAGTAGCAAGGAGAATGAGTTGGAGAAATAAGATAATAATTTTGAAGGTTTATGTTTGTGATTGTTGCAGTTTTGCTACATCTTTACTTTTCTGTTGAGTTGTTGCTATAGTAGGACTAGTTTTCGTTGTAAAACGTAAGCACTGTGAGTGATTTGCTCCCTACTTGTCAGCTTTTATAATACTTTTTAAATGAACTATCGAAAGTGGGCACATGAAATAGAAATGGGAGATGAAACATCAAAATGTTGCTGGAGGGATTTGAAAACAGAAAGAAGACTGAGTAAGAGAAGTGAGATATTTACTGTGAATGTTTATGTCTTTGATTCTCAAACGTTTGATGTGCGTCTGCTATTGAATTTTGTCTTCACTGTGGTAGGTCTTGTCTTCGCTGTGAACTACAAGCACCAGGCTTGCTTTCACTCTTTACATGTCAGCTTAATCGAATGTTGGTTGAATGAATCATCGATAGAGGGCATAACAAATAGCAAAAGCAGATAAAAGATAAATTTGCTGTTAGAGGCAATCAAAGTAGCAAGGAGAATGAGTTGGAGAAATAAGATAATAATTTTGAAGGTTTATGTTTGTGATTGTTGCAGTTTTGCTACGTCTTTACTTTTCTGTTGAGTTTTTGCTATAGTAGGACTAGTTTTCGTTGTAAAACGTAAGCACTGTGAGTGATTTGCTCCCTACTTGTCAGCTTTTATAATACTTTTTAAATGAACTATCGAAAGTGGGCACATGAAATAGAAATGGGAGATGAAACATCAAAATGTTGCTGGAGGGATTTGAAAACAGAAAGAAGACTGAGTAAGAGAAGTGAGATATTTACTGTGAATGTTTATGTCTTTGATTCTCAAACGTTTGATGTGCGTCTGCTATTGAATTTTGTCTTCACTGTGGTAGGTCTTGTCTTCGCTGTGAACTACAAGCACCAGGCTTGCTTTCACTCTTTACATGTCAGCTTAATCGAATGTTGGTTGAATGAATCATCGATAGAGGGCATAACAAATAGCAAAAGCAGATAAAAGATAAATTTGCTGTTAGAGGCAATCGAAGTAGCAAGGAGAATGAGTTGGAGAAATAAGATAATAATTTTGAAGGTTTATGTTTGTGATTGTTACATGTTTGTTACGACTTTACTTTTCTGTTGAGTTTTTGCTATAGTAGGACTAGTTTTCGTTGTAAAACGTAAGCACTGTGAGTGATTTGCTCCCTACTTGCCAGCTTTTATAATACTTTTTAAATGAACTATCGAAAGTGGGCACATGAAATAGAAATGGGAGATGAAACATCAAAATGTTGCTGGAGGGATTTGAAAACAGAAAGAAGACTGAGTAAGAGAAGTGAGATATTTACTGTGAATGTTTATGTCTTTGATTCTCAAACGTTTGATGTGCGTCTGCTATTGAATTTTGTCTTCACTGTGGTAGGTCTTGTCTTCGCTGTGAACTACAAGCACCAGGCTTGCTTTCACTCTTTACATGTCAGCTTAATCGAATGTTGGTTGAATGAATCATCGATAGAGGGCATAACAAATAGCAAAAGCAGATAAAAGATAAATTTGCTGTTAGAGGCAATCGAAGTAGCAAGGAGAATGAGTTGGAGAAATAAGATAATAATTTTGAAGGTTTATGTTTGTGATTGTTACATGTTTGTTACGACTTTACTTTTCTGTTGAGTTTTTGCTATAGTAGGACTAGTTTTCGGTGTAAAACGTAAGCACTGTGAGTGATTTGCTCCCTACTTGCCAGCTTTTATAATACTTTTTAAATGAACTATCGAAAGTGGGCACATGAAATAGAAATGGGAGATGAAACATCAAAATGTTGCTGGAGGGATTTGAAAACAGAAAGAAGACTGAGTAAGAGAAGTGAGATATTTACTGTGAATGTTTATGTCTTTGATTCTCAAACGTTTGATGTGCGTCTGCTATTGAATTTTGTCTTCACTTTGGTAGGTCTTGTCTTCGCTGTGAACTACAAGCACCAGGCTTGCTTTCACTCTTTACATGTCAGCTTAATCGAATGTTGGTTGAATGAATCATCGATAGAGGGCATAACAAATAGCAAAAGCAGATAAAAGATAAATTTGCTGTTAGAGGCAATCGAAGTAGCAAGGAGAATGAGTTGGAGAAATAAGATAATAATTTTGAAGGTTTATGTTTGTGATTGTTACATGTTTGTTACGACTTTACTTTTCTGTTGAGTTTTTGCTATAGTAGGACTAGTTTTCGTTGTAAAACGTAAGCACTGTGAGTGATTTGCTCCCTACTTGCCAGCTTTTATAATACATTTTAAATGAACTATCGAAAGTGGGCACATGAAATAGAAATGGGAGATGAAACATCAAAATGTTGCTGGAGGGATTTGAAAACAGAAAGAAGACTGAGTAAGAGAAGTGAGATATTTACTGTGAATGTTTATGTCTTTGATTCTCAAACGTTTGATGTGCGTCTGCTATTGAATTTTGTCTTCACTGTGGTAGGTCTTGTCTTCGCTGTGAACTACAAGCACCAGGCTTGCTTTCACTCTTTACATGTCAGCTTAATCGAATGTTGGTTGAATGAATCATCGATAGAGGGCATAACAAATAGCAAAAGCAGATAAAAGATAAATTTGCTGTTAGAGGCAATCGAAGTAGCAAGGAGAATGAGTTGGAGAAATAAGATAATAATTTTGAAGGTTTATGTTTGTGATTGTTACATGTTTGTTACGACTTTACTTTTCTGTTGAGTTTTTGCTATAGTAGGACTAGTTTTCCCTACTTGCCAGCTTTTATAATACTTTTTAAATGAACTATCGAAAGTGGGCACATGAAATAGAAATGGGAGATGAAACATCAAAATGTTGCTGGAGGGATTTGAAAACAGAAAGAAGACTGAGTAAGAGAAGTGAGATATTTACTGTGAATGTTTATGTTTTTGATTCTCAAACGTTTGATGTGCGTCTGCTATTGAATTTTGTCTTCACTGTGGTAGGTCTTGTCTTCGCTGTGAACTACAAGCACCAGGCTTGCTTTCACTCTTTACATGTCAGCTTAATCGAATGTTGGTTGAATGAATCATCGATAGAGGGCATAACAAATAGCAAAAGCAGATAAAAGATAAATTTGCTGTTAGAGGCAATCAAAGTAGCAAGGAGAATGAGTTGGAGAAATAAGATAATAATTTTGAAGGTTTATGTTTGTGATTGTTGCAGTTTTGCTACGTCTTTACTTTTCTGTTGAGTTTTTGCTATAGTAGGACTAGTTTTCGTTGTAAAACGTAAGCACTGTGAGTGATTTGCTCCCTACTTGTCAGCTTTTATAATACTTTTTAAATGAACTATCGAAAGTGGGCACATGAAATAGAAATGGGAGATGAAACATCAAAATGTTGCTGGAGGGATTTGAAAACAGAAAGAAGACTGAGTAAGAGAAGTGAGATATTTACTGTGAATGTTTATGTCTTTGATTCTCAAACGTTTGACGTGCGTATGCTATTGAATTTTGTCTTCACTTTGGTAGGTCTTGTCTTCGCTGTGAACTACAAGCACCAGGCTTGCTTTCACTCTTTACATGTCAGCTTAATCGAATGTTGGTTGAATGAATCATCGATAGAGGGTATAGCAAATAGCAAAAGCAGATAAAAGATAAATTTGCTGTTAGAGGCAATCGAAGTAGCAAGGAGAATGAGTTGGAGAAATAAGATAATAATTTTGAAGGTTTATGTTTGTGATTGTTGCAGTTTTGCTACGTCTTTACTTTTCTGTTGAGTTTTTGCTATAGTAGGACTAGTTTTCGTTGTAAAACGTAAGCACTGTGAGTGATTTGCTCCCTACTTGCCAGCTTTTATAATACTTTTTAAATGAACTATCGAAAGTGGGCACATTAAATAGAAATGGGAGATGAAACATCAAAATGTTGCTAGAGGGATTTGAAAACAGAAAGAAGACTGAGTAAGAGAAGTGAGATATTTACTGTAAATGTTTATGTCTTTGATTCTCAAACGTTTGTTGTTCGTCTGCTATTGAATTTTGTCTTCACTTTGGTAGGTCTTGTCTTCGCTGTGAACTGCAAGCACCAGGCTTGCTTTCACTCTTTACATGTCAGCTTAATCGAATGTTGGTTGAATGAATCATCGATAGAGGGCATAACAAATAGCAAAAGCAAGAAAGGATAAATATGCTGCTAGAGGCAATCGAAGTAGCAAGGAGAATGAGTTGGAGAAATAAGATAATAATTTTGAAGGTTTATGTTTGTGATTGTTGCAGTTTTGCTACATCTTTACTATTCTGTTGAGTTGTTGCTATAGTAGGACTAGTTTTCGTTGTAAAACGTAAGCACTGTGAGTGATTTGCTCCCTACTTGTCAGCTTTTATAGTACTTTTTAAATGAACTATCGAAAGTGGGCACATGAAATAGAAATGGGAGATGAAACATCAAAATGTTGCTGGAGGGATTTGAAAACAGAAAGAAGACTGAGTAAGAGAAGTGAGATATTTACTGTGAATGTTTATGTCTTTGATTCTCAAACGTTTGATGTGCGTATGCTATTGAATTTTGTCTTCACTTTGGTAGGTCTTGTCTTCGCTGTGAACTACAAGCACCAGGCTTGCTTTCACTCTTTACATGTCAGCTTAATCGAATGTTGGTTGAATGAATCATCGATAGAGGGCATAGCAAATAGCAAAAGCAGATAAAAGATAAATTTGCTGTTAGAGGCAATCGAAGTAGCAAGGAGAATGAGTTGGAGAAATAAGATAATAATTTTGAAGGTTTATGTTTGTGATTGTTGCAGTTTTGCTACGTCTTTACTTTTCTGTTGAGTTTTTGCTATAGTAGGACTAGTTTTCGTTGTAAAACGTAAGCACTGTGAGTGATTTGCTCCCTACTTGCCAGCTTTTATAATACTTTTTAAATGAACTATCGAAAGTGGGCACATTAAATAGAAATGGGAGATGAAACATCAAAATGTTGCTAGAGAGATTTGAAAACAGAAAGAAGACTGAGTAAGAGAAGTGAGATATTTACTGTAAATGTTTATGTCTTTGATTCTCAAACGTTTGTTGTTCGTCTGCTATTGAATTTTGTCTTCACTTTGGTAGGTCTTGTCTTCGCTGTGAACTGCAAGCACCAGGCTTGCTTTCACTCTTTACATGTCAGCTTAATCGAATGTTGGTTGAATGAATCATCGATAGAGGGCATAACAAATAGCAAAAGCAAGAAAGGATAAATATGCTGCTAGAGGCAATCAAAGTAGCAAGGAGACTGAGTTGGAGAAATAAGATAATAATTTTGAAGGTTTATGTTTGTGATTGTTGCAGTTTTGCTACATCTTTACTTTTCTGTTGAGTTGTTGCTATAGTAGGACTAGTTTTCGTTGTAAAACGTAAGCACTGTGAGTGATTTGCTCCCTACTTGTCAGCTTTTATAGTACTTTTTAAATGAACTATCGAAAGTGGGCACATGAAATAGAAATGGGAGATGAAACATCAAAATGTTGCTGGAGGGATTTGAAAACAGAAAGAAGACTGAGTAAGAGAAGTGAGATATTTACTGTGAATGTTTATGTCTTTGATTCTCAAACGTTTGATGTGCGTATGCTATTGAATTTTGTCTTCACTGTGGTAGGTCTTGTCTTCGCTGTGAACTACAAGCACCAGGCTTGCTTTCACTCTTTACATGTCAGCTTAATTGAATGTTGGTTGAATGAATCATCGATAGAGGGCATAACAAATAGCAAAAGCAGATAAAAGATAAATTTGCTGTTAGAGGCAATCGAAGTAGCAAGGAGAATGAGTTGGAGAAATAAGATAATAATTTTGAAGGTTTATGTTTGTGATTGTTACATGTTTGTTACGACTTTACTTTTCTGTTGAGTTTTTGCTATAGTAGGACTAGTTTTCGTTGTAAAACGTAAGCACTGTGAGTGATTTGCTCCCTACTTGCCAGCTTTTATAATACTTTTTAAATGAACTATCGAAAGTGGGCACATGAAATAGAAATGGGAGATGAAACATCAAAATGTTGCTAGAGGGATTTGAAAACAGAAAGAAGACTGAGTAAGAGAAGTGAGATATTTACTGTGAATGTTTATGTCTTTGATTCTCAAACGTTTGACGTGCGTATGCTATTGAATTTTGTCTTCACTTTGGTAGGTCTTGTCTTCGCTGTGAACTACAAACACCAGGCTTGCTTTCACTCTTTACATGTCAGCTTAATCGAATGTTGGTTGAATGAATCATCGATAGAGGGTATAGCAAATAGCAAAAGCAGATAAAAGATAAATTTGCTGTTAGAGGCAATCGAAGTAGCAAGGAGAATGAGTTGGAGAAATAAGATAATAATTTTGAAGGTTTATGTTTGTGATTGTTGCAGTTTTGCTACGTCTTTACTTTTCTGTTGAGTTTTTGCTATAGTAGGACTAGTTTTCGTTGTAAAACGTAAGCACTGTGAGTGATTTGCTCCCTACTTGCCAGCTTTTATAATACTTTTTAAATGAACTATCGAAAGTGGGCACATTAAATAGAAATGGGAGATGAAACATCAAAATGTTGCTAGAGGGATTTGAAAACAGAAAGAAGACTGAGTAAGAGAAGTGAGATATTTACTGTAAATGTTTATGTCTTTGATTCTCAAACGTTTGTTGTTCGTCTGCTATTGAATTTTGTCTTCACTTTGGTAGGTCTTGTCTTCGCTGTGAACTGCAAGCACCAGGCTTGCTTTCACTCTTTACATGTCAGCTTAATCGAATGTTGGTTGAATGAATCATCGATAGAGGGCATAACAAATAGCAAAAGCAAGAAAGGATAAATATGCTGCTAGAGGCAATCGAAGTAGCAAGGAGAATGAGTTGGAGAAATAAGATAATAATTTTGAAGGTTTATGTTTGTGATTGTTGCAGTTTTGCTACATCTTTACTTTTCTGTTGAGTTGTTGCTATAGTAGGACTAGTTTTCGTTGTAAAACGTAAGCACTGTGAGTGATTTGCTCCCTACTTGTCAGCTTTTATAGTACTTTTTAAATGAACTATCGAAAGTGGGCACATGAAATAGAAATGGGAGATGAAACATCAAAATGTTGCTGGAGGGATTTGAAAACAGAAAGAAGACTGAGTAAGAGAAGTGAGATATTTACTGTGAATGTTTATGTCTTTGATTCTCAAACGTTTGATGTGCGTATGCTATTGAATTTTGTCTTCACTTTGGTAGGTCTTGTCTTCGCTGTGAACTACAAGCACCAGGCTTGCTTTCACTCTTTACATGTCAGCTTAATCGAATGTTGGTTGAATGAATCATCGATAGAGGGCATAGCAAATAGCAAAAGCAGATAAAAGATAAATTTGCTGTTAGAGGCAATCGAAGTAGCAAGGAGAATGAGTTGGAGAAATAAGATAATAATTTTGAAGGTTTATGTTTGTGATTGTTGCAGTTTTGCTACGTCTTTACTTTTCTGTTGAGTTTTTGCTATAGTAGGACTAGTTTTCGTTGTAAAACGTAAGCACTGTGAGTGATTTGCTCCCTACTTGCCAGCTTTTATAATACTTTTTAAATGAACTATCGAAAGTGGGCACATTAAATAGAAATGGGAGATGAAACATCAAAATGTTGCTAGAGATATTTGAAAACAGAAAGAAGACTGAGTAAGTGAAGTGAGATATTTACTGTAAATGTTTATGTCTTTGATTCTCAAACGTTTGTTGTTCGTCTGCTATTGAATTTTGTCTTCACTTTGGTAGGTCTTGTCTTCGCTGTGAACTGCAAGCACCAGGCTTGCTTTCACTCTTTACATGTCAGCTTAATCGAATGTTGGTTGAATGAATCATCGATAGAGGGCATAACAAATAGCAAAAGCAAGAAAGGATAAATATGCTGCTAGAGGCAATCGAAGTAGCAAGGAGAATGAGTTGGAGAAATCAGATAATAATTTTGAATTTTTATGTTTGTGATTGTTGCAGTTTTGCTACATCTTTACTTTTCTGTTGAGTTGTTGCTATAGTAGGACTAGTTTTCGTTGTAAAACGTAAGCACTGTGAGTGATTTGCGCCCTACTTGTCAGCTTTTATAGTACTTTTTAAATGAACTATCGAAAGTGGGCACATGAAATAGAAATGGGAGATGAAACATCAAAATGTTGCTGGAGGGATTTGAAAACAGAAAGAAGACTGAGTAAGAGAAGTGAGATATTTACTGTGAATGTTTATGTCTTTGATTCTCAAACGTTTGATGTGCGTATGCTATTGAATTTTGTCTTCACTTTGGTAGGTCTTGTCTTCGCTGTGAACTACAAGCACCAGGCTTGCTTTCACTCTTTACATGTCAGCTTAATCGAATGTTGGTTGAATGAATCATCGATAGAGGGCATAGCAAATAGCAAAAGCAGATAAAAGATAAATTTGCTGTTAGAGGCAATCGAAGTAGCAAGGAGAATGAGTTGGAGAAATAAGATAATAATTTTGAAGGTTTATGTTTGTGATTGTTGCAGTTTTGCTACGTCTTTACTTTTCTGTTGAGTTTTTGCTATAGTAGGACTAGTTTTCGTTGTAAAACGTAAGCACTGTGAGTGATTTGCTCCCTACTTGTCAGCTTTTATAATACTTTTTAAATGAACTATCGAAAGTGGGCACATGAAATAGAAATGGGAGATGAAACATCAAAATGTTGCTGGAGGGATTTGAAAACAGAAAGAAGACTGAGTAAGAGAAGTGAGATATTTACTGTGAATGTTTATGTCTTTGATTCTCAAACGTTTGATGTGCGTATGCTATTGAATTTTGTCTTCACTTTGGTAGGTCTTGTCTTCGCTGTGAACTACAAGCACCAGGCTTGCTTTCACTCTTTACATGTCAGCTTAATCGAATGTTGGTTGAATGAATCATCGATAGAGGGCATAGCAAATAGCAAAAGCAGATAAAAGATAAATTTGCTGTTAGAGGCAATCGAAGTAGCAAGGAGAATGAGTTGGAGAAATAAGATAATAATTTTGAAGGTTTATGTTTGTGATTGTTGCAGTTTTGCTACGTCTTTACTTTTCTGTTGAGTTTTTGCTATAGTAGGACTAGTTTTCGTTGTAAAACGTAAGCACTGTGAGTGATTTGCTCCCTACTTGCCAGCTTTTATAATACTTTTTAAATGAACTATCGAAAGTGGGCACATTAAATAGAAATGGGAGATGAAACATCAAAATGTTGCTAGAGGGATTTGAAAACAGAAAGAAGACTGAGTAAGAGAAGTGAGATATTTACTGTAAATGTTTATGTCTTTGATTCTCAAACGTTTGATGTGCGTATGCTATTGAATTTTGTCTTCACTTTGGTAGGTCTTGTCTTCGCTGTGAACTACAAGCACCAGGCTTGCTTTCACTCTTTACATGTCAGCTTAATCGAATGTTGGTTGAATGAATCATCGATAGAGGGCATAGCAAATAGCAAAAGCAGATAAAAGATAAATTTGCTGTTAGAGGCAATCGAAGTAGCAAGGAGAATGAGTTGGAGAAATAAGATAATAATTTTGAAGGTTTATGTTTGTGATTGTTGCTGTTTTGCTACGTCTTTACTTTTCTGTTGAGTTTTTGCTATAGTAGGACTAGTTTTCGTTGTAAAACGTAAGCACTGTGAGTGATTTGCTCCCTACTTGTCAGCTTTTATAATACTTTTTAAATGAACTATCGAAAGTGGGCACATGAAATAGAAATGGGAGATGAAACATCAAAATGTTGCTGGAGGGATTTGAAAACAGAAAGAAGACTGAGTAAGAGAAGTGAGATAATTACTGTGAATGTTTATGTCTTTGATTTTCAAACGTTTGATGTGCGTATGCTATTGAATTTTGTCTTCACTTTGGTAGGTCTTGTCTTCGCTGTGAACTACAAGCACCAGGCTTGCTTTCACTCTTTACATGTCAGCTTAATCGAATGTTGGTTGAATGAATCATCGATAGAGGGCATAACAAATAGCAAAAGCAGATAAAAGATAAATTTGCTGTTAGAGGCAATCGAAGTAGCAAGGAGAATGAGTTGGAGAAATAAGATAATAATTTTGAAGGTTTATGTTTGTGATTGTTGCAGTTTTGCTACGTCTTTACTTTTCTGTTGAGTTTTTGCTATAGTAGGACTAGTTTTCGTTGTAAAACGTAAGCACTGTGAGTGATTTGCTCCCTACTTGCCAGCTTTTATAGTACTTTTTAAATGAACTATCGAAAGTGGGCACATTAAATAGAAATGGGAGATGAAACATCAAAATGTTGCTAGAGAGATTTGAAAACAGAAAGAAGACTGAGTAAGAGAAGTGAGATATTTACTGTAAATGTTTATGTCTTTGATTCTCAAACGTTTGTTGTTCGTCTGCTATTGAATTTTGTCTTCACTTTGGTAGGTCTTGTCTTCGCTGTGAACTGCAAGCACCAGGCTTGCTTTCACTCTTTACATGTCAGCTTAATCGAATGTTGGTTGAATGAATCATCGATAGAGGGCATAACAAATAGCAAAAGCAAGAAAGGATAAATATGCTGCTAGAGGCAATCAAAGTAGCAAGGAGACTGAGTTGGAGAAATAAGATAATAATTTTGAAGGTTTATGTTTGTGATTGTTGCAGTTTTGCTACATCTTTACTTTTCTGTTGAGTTGTTGCTATAGTAGGACTAGTTTTCGTTGTAAAACGTAAGCACTGTGAGTGATTTGCTCCCTACTTGTCAGCTTTTATAGTACTTTTTAAATGAACTATCGAAAGTGGGCACATGAAATAGAAATGGGAGATGAAACATCAAAATGTTGCTGGAGGGATTTGAAAACAGAAAGAAGACTGAGTAAGAGAAGTGAGATATTTACTGTGAATGTTTATGTCTTTGATTCTCAAACGTTTGATGTGCGTATGCTATTGAATTTTGTCTTCACTGTGGTAGGTCTTGTCTTCGCTGTGAACTACAAGCACCAGGCTTGCTTTCACTCTTTACATGTCAGCTTAATTGAATGTTGGTTGAATGAATCATCGATAGAGGGCATAACAAATAGCAAAAGCAGATAAAAGATAAATTTGCTGTTAGAGGCAATCGAAGTAGCAAGGAGAATGAGTTGGAGAAATAAGATAATAATTTTGAAGGTTTATGTTTGTGATTGTTACATGTTTGTTACGGCTTTACTTTTCTGTTGAGTTTTTGCTATAGTAGGACTAGTTTTCGTTGTAAAACGTAAGCACTGTGAGTGATTTGCTCCCTACTTGCCAGCTTTTATAATACTTTTTAAATGAACTATCGAAAGTGGGCACATGAAATAGAAATGGGAGATGAAACATCAAAATGTTGCTAGAGGGATTTGAAAACAGAAAGAAGACTGAGTAAGAGAAGTGAGATATTTACTGTGAATGTTTATGTCTTTGATTCTCAAACGTTTGACGTGCGTATGCTATTGAATTTTGTCTTCACTTTGGTAGGTCTTGTCTTCGCTGTGAACTACAAACACCAGGCTTGCTTTCACTCTTTACATGTCAGCTTAATCGAATGTTGGTTGAATGAATCATCGATAGAGGGCATAGCAAATAGCAAAAGCAGATAAAAGATAAATTTGCTGTTAGAGGCAATCGAAGTAGCAAGGAGAATGAGTTGGAGAAATAAGATAATAATTTTGAAGGTTTATGTTTGTGATTGTTGCAGTTTTGCTACGTCTTTACTTTTCTGTTGAGTTTTTGCTATAGTAGGACTAGTTTTCGTTGTAAAACGTAAGCACTGTGAGTGATTTGCTCCCTACTTGCCAGCTTTTATAATACTTTTTAAATGAACTATCGAAAGTGGGCACATTAAATAGAAATGGGAGATGAAACATCAAAATGTTGCTAGAGGGATTTGAAAACAGAAAGAAGACTGAGTAAGAGAAGTGAGATATTTACTGTAAATGTTTATGTCTTTGATTCTCAAACGTTTGTTGTTCGTCTGCTATTGAATTTTGTCTTCACTTTGGTAGGTCTTGTCTTCGCTGTGAACTGCAAGCACCAGGCTTGCTTTCACTCTTTACATGTCAGCTTAATCGAATGTTGGTTGAATGAATCATCGATAGAGGGCATAACAAATAGCAAAAGCAAGAAAGGATAAATATGCTGCTAGAGGCAATCGAAGTAGCAAGGAGAATGAGTTGGAGAAATAAGATAATAATTTTGAAGGTTTATGTTTGTGATTGTTGCAGTTTTGCTACATCTTTACTTTTCTGTTGAGTTGTTGCTATAGTAGGACTAGTTTTCGTTGTAAAACGTAAGCACTGTGAGTGATTTGCTCCCTACTTGTCAGCTTTTATAGTACTTTTTAAATGAACTATCGAAAGTGGGCACATGAAATAGAAATGGGAGATGAAACATCAAAATGTTGCTAGAGGGATTTGAAAACAGAAAGAAGACTGAGTAAGAGAAGTGAGATATTTACTGTGAATGTTTATGTCTTTGATTCTCAAACGTTTGATGTGCGTATGCTATTGAATTTTGTCTTTACTTTGGTAGGTCTTGTCTTCGCTGTGAACTACAAGCACCAGGCTTGCTTTCACTCTTTACATGTCAGCTTAATCGAATGTTGGTTGAATGAATCATCGATAGAGGGCATAACAAATAGCAAAAGCAAGAAAGGATAAATATGCTGCTAGAGGCAATCGAAGTAGCAAGGAGAATGAGTTGGAGAAATAAGATAATAATTTTGAAGGTTTATGTTTGTGATTGTTGCAGTTTTGCTACATCTTTACTTTTCTGTTGAGTTGTTGCTATAGTAGGACTAGTTTTCGTTGTAAAACGTAAGCACTGTGAGTGATTTGCTCCCTACTTGTCAGCTTTTATAGTACTTTTTAAATGAACTATCGAAAGTGGGCACATGAAATAGAAATGGGAGATGAAACATCAAAATGTTGCTGGAGGGATTTGAAAACAGAAAGAAGACTGAGTAAGAGAAGTGAGATATTTACTGTGAATGTTTTTGTCTTTGATTCTCAAACGTTTGATGTGCGTATGCTATTGAATTTTGTCTTCACTTTGGTAGGTCTTGTCTTCGCTGTGAACTACAAGCACCAGGCTTGCTTTCACTCTTTACATGTCAGCTTAATCGAATGTTGGTTGAATGAATCATCGATAGAGGGCATAGCAAATAGCAAAAGCAGATAAAAGATAAATTTGCTGTTAGAGGCAATCGAAGTAGCAAGGAGAATGAGTTGGAGAAATAAGATAATAATTTTGAAAGTTTATGTTTGTGATTGTTGCTGTTTTGCTACGTCTTTACTTTTCTGTTGAGTTTTTGCTATAGAAGGACTAGTTTTCGTTGTAAAACGTAAGCACTGTGAGTGATTTGCTCCCTACTTGTCAGCTTTTATAATACTTTTTAAATGAACTATCGAAAGTGGGCACATTAAATAGAAATGGGAGATGAAACATCAAAATGTTGCTGGAGGGATTTGAAAACAGAAGGAAGACTGAGTAAGAGAAGTGAGATATTTACTGTGAATGTTTATGTCTTTGATTCTCAAACGTTTGATGTGCGTATGCTATTGAATTTTGTCTTCACTTTGGTAGGTCTTGTCTTCGCTGTGAACTGAAAGCACCAGGCTTGCTTTCACTCTTTACATGTCAGCTTAATCGAATGTTGGTTGAATGAATCATCGATAGAGGGCATAACAAATAGCAAAAGCAGATAAAAGATAAATTTGCTGTTAGAGGCAATCGAAGTAGCAAGGAGAATGAGTTGGAGAAATAAGATAATCATCTTGAAGGTTTATGTTTGTGATTGTTGCTGTTTTGCTACATCTTTACTTTTCTGTTGAGTTTTTGCTATAGTAGGACTAGTTTTCGTTGTAAAACGTAAGCACTGTGAGTGATTTGCTCCCTACTTGCCAGCTTTTATAATACTTTTTAAATGAACTATCGAAAGTGGGCACATGAAATAGAAATGGGAGATGAAACATCAAAATGTTGCTAGAGGGATTTGAAAACAGAAAGAAGACTGAGTAAGAGAAGTGAGATATTTACTGTAAATGTTTATGTCTTTGATTCTCAAACGTTTGATGTGCGTATGCTATTGAATTTTGTCTTCACTTTGGTAGGTCTTGTCTTCGCTGTGAACTGAAAGCACCAGGCTTGCTTTCACTCTCTACATGTCAGCTTAATCGAATGTTGGTTGAATGAATCATCGATAGAGGGCATAACAAATAGCAAAAGCAGATAAAAGATAAATTTGCTGTTAGAGGCAATCGAAGTAGCAAGGAGAATGAGTTGGAGAAATAAGATAATAATTTTGAAGGTTTATGTTTGTGATTGTTGCTGTTTTGCTACGTCTTTACTTTTCTGTTGAGTTTTTGCTATAGTAGGACTAGTTTTCGTTGTAAAACGTAAGCACTGTGAGTGATTTGCTCCCTACTTGCCAGCTTTTATAATACTTTTTAAATGAACTATCGAAAGTGGGCACATGAAATAGAAATGGGAGATGAAACATCAAAATGTTGCTAGAGGGATTTGAAAACAGAAAGAAGACTGAGTAAGAGAAGTGAGATATTTACTGTAAATGTTTATGTCTTTGATTCTCAAACGTTTGATGTGCGTATGCTATTGAATTTTGTCTTCACTTTGGTAGGTCTTGTCTTCGCTGTGAACTGAAAGCACCAGGCTTGCTTTCACTCTCTACATGTCAGCTTAATCGAATGTTGGTTGAATGAATCATCGATAGAGGGCATAACAAATAGCAAAAGCAGATAAAAGATAAATTTGCTGTTAGAGGCAATCGAAGTAGCAAGGAGAATGAGTTGGAGAAATAAGATAATAATTTTGAAGGTTTATGTTTGTGATTGTTGCTGTTTTGCTACGTCTTTACTTTTCTGTTGAGTTTTTGCTATAGTAGGACTAGTTTTCGTTGTAAAACGTAAGCACTGTGAGTGATTTGCTCCCTACTTGCCAGCTTTTATAATACTTTTTAAATGAACTATCGAAAGTGGGCACATGAAATAGAAATGGGAGATGAAACATCAAAATGTTGCTAGAGGGATTTGAAAACAGAAAGAAGACTGAGTAAGAGAAGTGAGATATTTACTGTAAATGTTTATGTCTTTGATTCTCAAACGTTTGATGTGCGTCTGCTATTGAATTTTGTCTTCACTTTGGTAGGTCTTGTCTTCGCTGTGAACTGCAAGCACCAGGCTTGCTTTCACTCTTTACATGTCAGCTTAATCGAATGTTGGTTGAATGAATCATCGATAGAGGGCATAACAAATAGCAAAAGCATATAAAAGATAAATTTGCTGTTAGAGGCAATCGAAGTAGCAAGGAGAATGAGTTGGAGAAATAAGATAATCATCTTGAAGGTTTATGTTTGTGATTGTTACAGGTTTGTTTCGTTTTTACTTTTCTGTTGAGTTTTTGCTATAGTAGGACTAGTTTTCGTTGTAAAACGTAAGCACTGTGAGTGATTTGCTCCCTACTTGTCAGCTTTTATAATACTTTTTAAATGAACTATCGAAAGTGGGCACATTAAATAGAAATGGGAGATGAAACATCAAAATGTTGCTAGAGGGATTTGAAAACAGAAAGAAGACTGAGTAAGAGAAGTGAGATATTTACTGTAAATGTTTATGTCTTTGATTCTCAAACGTTTGGTGTGCGTCTGCTATTGAATTTTGTCTTCACTTTGGTAGGTCTTGTCTTCGCTGTGAACTGAAAGCACCAGGCTTGCTTTCACTCTCTACATGTCAGCTTAATCGAATGTTGGTTGAATGAATCATCGATAGAGGGCATAACAAATAGCAAAAGCAAGAAAGGATAAATATGCTGCTAGAGGCAATCGAAGTAGCAAGGAGAATGATTTGAAGAAATAAGATAATCATCTTGAAGGTTTATGTTTGTGATTGTTACAGGTTTGTTTCGTCTTTACTTTTCTGTTGAGTTTTAGCTATAGTAGGACTAGTTTTCGTTGTAAAACGTAAGCACTGTGAGTGATTTGCTCCCTACTTGTCAGCTTTTATAATACTTTTTAAATGAACTATCGAAAGTGGGCACATTAAATAGAAATGGGAGATGAAACATCAAAATGTTGCTGGAGGGATTTGAAAACAGAAAGAAGACTGAGTAAGAGAAGTGAGATATTTACTGTAAATGTTTATGACTTTGATTCTCAAACGTTTGAGGTGCGTATGCTATTGAATTTTGTCTTCACTTTGGTAGGTCTTGTGTTCGCTGTGAACTACAAGCACCAGGCTTGCTTTCACTCTTTACATGTCAGCTTAATCGAATGTTGGTTGAATGAATCATCGATAGAGGGCATAACAAATAGCAAAAGCAGATAAAAGATAAATTTGCTGTTAGAGGCAATCGAAGTAGCAAGGAGAATGAGTTGGAGAAATAAGATAATAATTTTGAAGGTTTATGTTTGTGATTGTTGCAGTTTTGCTACGTCTTTACTTTTCTGTTGAGTTTTTGCTATAGTAGGACTAGTTTTCGTTGTAAAACGTAAGCACTGTGAGTGATTTGCTCCCTACTTGCCAGCTTTTATAATACTTTTTAAATGAACTATCGAAAGTGGGCACATTAAATAGAAATGGGAGATGAAACATCAAAATGTTGCTAGAGGGATTTGAAAACAGAAAGAAGACTGAGTAAGAGAAGTGAGATATTTACTGTAAATGTTTATGTCTTTGATTCTCAAACGTTTGTTGTTCGTCTGCTATTGAATTTTGTCTTCACTTTGGTAGGTCTTGTCTTCGCTGTGAACTGCAAGCACCAGGCTTGCTTTCACTCTTTACATGTCAGCTTAATCGAATGTTGGTTGAATGAATCATCGATAGAGGGCATAACAAATAGCAAAAGCATATAAAAGATAAATTTGCTGTTAGAGGCAATCGAAGTAGCAAGGAGAATGAGTTGGAGAAATAAGATAATCATCTTGAAGGTTTATGTTTGTGATTGTTACAGGTTTGTTTCGTTTTTACTTTTCTGTTGAGTTTTTGCTATAGTAGGACTAGTTTTCGTTGTAAAACGTAAGCACTGTGAGTGATTTGCTCCCTACTTGTCAGCTTTTATAATACTTTTTAAATGAACTATCGAAAGTGGGCACATTAAATAGAAATGGGAGATGAAACATCAAAATGTTGCTAGAGGGATTTGAAAACAGAAAGAAGACTGAGTAAGAGAAGTGAGATATTTACTGTAAATGTTTATGTCTTTGATTCTCAAACGTTTGGTGTGCGTCTGCTATTGAATTTTGTCTTCACTTTGGTAGGTCTTGTCTTCGCTGTGAACTGAAAGCACCAGGCTTGCTTTCACTCTCTACATGTCAGCTTAATCGAATGTTGGTTGAATGAATCATCGATAGAGGGCATAGCAAATAGCAAAAGCAGATAAAAGATAAATTTGCTGTTAGAGGCAATCGAAGTAGCAAGGAGAATGAGTTGGAGAAATAAGATAATAATTTTGAAGGTTTATGTTTGTGATTGTTGCAGTTTTGCTACGTCTTTACTTTTCTGTTGAGTTTTTGCTATAGTAGGACTAGTTTTCGTTGTAAAACGTAAGCACTGTGAGTGATTTGCTCCCTACTTGCCAGCTTTTATAATACTTTTTAAATGAACTATCGAAAGTGGGCACATTAAATAGAAATGGGAGATGAAACATCAAAATGTTGCTAGAGAGATTTGAAAACAGAAAGAAGACTGAGTAAGAGAAGTGAGATATTTACTGTAAATGTTTATGTCTTTGATTCTCAAACGTTTGTTGTTCGTCTGCTATTGAATTTTGTCTTCACTTTGGTAGGTCTTGTCTTCGCTGTGAACTGCAAGCACCAGGCTTGCTTTCACTCTTTACATGTCAGCTTAATCGAATGTTGGTTGAATGAATCATCGATAGAGGGCATAACAAATAGCAAAAGCAAGAAAGGATAAATATGCTGCTAGAGGCAATCAAAGTAGCAAGGAGACTGAGTTGGAGAAATAAGATAATAATTTTGAAGGTTTATGTTTGTGATTGTTGCAGTTTTGCTACATCTTTACTTTTCTGTTGAGTTGTTGCTATAGTAGGACTAGTTTTCGTTGTAAAACGTAAGCACTGTGAGTGATTTGCTCCCTACTTGTCAGCTTTTATAGTACTTTTTAAATGAACTATCGAAAGTGGGCACATGAAATAGAAATGGGAGATGAAACATCAAAATGTTGCTGGAGGGATTTGAAAACAGAAAGAAGACTGAGTAAGAGAAGTGAGATATTTACTGTGAATGTTTATGTCTTTGATTCTCAAACGTTTGATGTGCGTATGCTATTGAATTTTGTCTTCACTGTGGTAGGTCTTGTCTTCGCTGTGAACTACAAGCACCAGGCTTGCTTTCACTCTTTACATGTCAGCTTAATTGAATGTTGGTTGAATGAATCATCGATAGAGGGCATAACAAATAGCAAAAGCAGATAAAAGATAAATTTGCTGTTAGAGGCAATCGAAGTAGCAAGGAGAATGAGTTGGAGAAATAAGATAATAATTTTGAAGGTTTATGTTTGTGATTGTTACATGTTTGTTACGACTTTACTTTTCTGTTGAGTTTTTGCTATAGTAGGACTAGTTTTCGTTGTAAAACGTAAGCACTGTGAGTGATTTGCTCCGTACTTGCCAGCTTTTATAATACTTTTTAAATGAACTATCGAAAGTGGGCACATGAAATAGAAATGGGAGATGAAACATCAAAATGTTGCTAGAGGGATTTGAAAACAGAAAGAAGACTGAGTAAGAGAAGTGAGATATTTACTGTGAATGTTTATGTCTTTGATTCTCAAACGTTTGACGTGCGTATGCTATTGAATTTTGTCTTCACTTTGGTAGGTCTTGTCTTCGCTGTGAACTACAAACACCAGGCTTGCTTTCACTCTTTACATGTCAGCTTAATCGAATGTTGGTTGAATGAATCATCGATAGAGGGTATAGCAAATAGCAGAAGCAGATAAAAGATAAATTTGCTGTTAGAGGCAATCGAAGTAGCAAGGAGAATGAGTTGGAGAAATAAGATAATAATTTTGAAGGTTTATGTTTGTGATTGTTGCAGTTTTGCTACGTCTTTACTTTTCTGTTGAGTTTTTGCTATAGTAGGACTAGTTTTCGTTGTAAAACGTAAGCACTGTGAGTGATTTGCTCCCTACTTGCCAGCTTTTATAATACTTTTTAAATGAACTATCGAAAGTGGGCACATTAAATAGAAATGGGAGATGAAACATCAAAATGTTGCTAGAGGGATTTGAAAACAGAAAGAAGACTGAGTAAGAGAAGTGAGATATTTACTGTAAATGTTTATGTCTTTGATTCTCAAACGTTTGTTGATCGTCTGCTATTGAATTTTGTCTTCACTTTGGTAGGTCTTGTCTTCGCTGTGAACTGCAAGCACCAGGCTTGCTTTCACTCTTTACATGTCAGCTTAATCGAATGTTGGTTGAATGAATCATCGATAGAGGGCATAACAAATAGCAAAAGCAAGAAAGGATAAATATGCTGCTAGAGGCAATCGAAGTAGCAAGGAGAATGAGTTGGAGAAATAAGATAATAATTTTGAAGGTTTATGTTTGTGATTGTTGCAGTTTTGCTACATCTTTACTTTTCTGTTGAGTTGTTGCTATAGTAGGACTAGTTTTCGTTGTAAAACGTAAGCACTGTGAGTGATTTGCTCCCTACTTGTCAGCTTTTATAGTACTTTTTAAATGAACTATCGAAAGTGGGCACATGAAATAGAAATGGGAGATGAAACATCAAAATGTTGCTGGAGGGATTTGAAAACAGAAAGAAGACTGAGTAAGAGAAGTGAGATATTTACTGTGAATGTTTATGTCTTTGATTCTCAAACGTTTGATGTGCGTATGCTATTGAATTTTGTCTTCACTTTGGTAGGTCTTGTCTTCGCTGTGAACTACAAGCACCAGGCTTGCTTTCACTCTTTACATGTCAGCTTAATCGAATGTTGGTTGAATGAATCATCGATAGAGGGCATAGCAAATAGCAAAAGCAGATAAAAGATAAATTTGCTGTTAGAGGCAATCGAAGTAGCAAGGAGAATGAGTTGGAGAAATAAGATAATAATTTTGAAGGTTTATGTTTGTGATTGTTGCAGTTTTGCTACGTCTTTACTTTTCTGTTGAGTTTTTGCTATAGTAGGACTAGTTTTCGTTGTAAAACGTAAGCACTGTGAGTGATTTGCTCCCTACTTGCCAGCTTTTATAATACTTTTTAAATGAACTATCGAAAGTGGGCACATTAAATAGAAATGGGAGATGAAACATCAAAATGTTGCTAGAGAGATTTGAAAACAGAAAGAAGACTGAGTAAGTGAAGTGAGATATTTACTGTAAATGTTTATGTCTTTGATTCTCAAACGTTTGTTGTTCGTCTGCTATTGAATTTTGTCTTCACTTTGGTAGGTCTTGTCTTCGCTGTGAACTGCAAGCACCAGGCTTGCTTTCACTCTTTACATGTCAGCTTAATCGAATGTTGGTTGAATGAATCATCGATAGAGGGCATAACAAATAGCAAAAGCAAGAAAGGATAAATATGCTGCTAGAGGCAATCGAAGTAGCAAGGAGAATGAGTTGGAGAAATCAGATAATAATTTTGAATTTTTATGTTTGTGATTGTTGCAGTTTTGCTACATCTTTACTTTTCTGTTGAGTTGTTGCTATAGTAGGACTAGTTTTCGTTGTAAAACGTAAGCACTGTGAGTGATTTGCGCCCTACTTGTCAGTTTTTATAGTACTTTTTAAATGAACTATCGAAAGTGGGCACATGAAATAGAAATGGGAGATGAAACATCAAAATGTTGCTGGAGGGATTTGAAAACAGAAAGAAGACTGAGTAAGAGAAGTGAGATATTTACTGTGAATGTTTATGTCTTTGATTCTCAAACGTTTGATGTGCGTATGCTATTGAATTTTGTCTTCACTTTGGTAGGTCTTGTCTTCGCTGTGAACTACAAGCACCAGGCTTGCTTTCACTCTTTACATGTCAGCTTAATCGAATGTTGGTTGAATGAATCATCGATAGAGGGCATAGCAAATAGCAAAAGCAGATAAAAGATAAATTTGCTGTTAGAGGCAATCGAAGTAGCAAGGAGAATGAGTTGGAGAAATAAGATAATAATTTTGAAGGTTTATGTTTGTGATTGTTGCAGTTTTGCTACGTCTTTACTTTTCTGTTGAGTTGTTGCTATAGTAGGACTAGTTTTCGTTGTAAAACGTAAGCACTGTGAGTGATTTGCTCCCTACTTGCCAGCTTTTATAATACTTTTTAAATGAACTATCGAAAGTGGGCACATTAAATAGAAATGGGAGATGAAACATCAAAATGTTGCTAGAGGGATTTGAAAACAGAAAGAAGACTGAGTAAGAGAAGTGAGATATTTACTGTAAATGTTTATGTCTTTGATTCTCAAACGTTTGTTGTTCGTCTGCTATTGAATTTTGTCTTCACTTTGGTAGGTCTTGTCTTCGCTGTGAACTGCAAGCACCAGGCTTGCTTTCACTCTTTACATGTCAGCTTAATCGAATGTTGGTTGAATGAATCATCGATAGAGGGCATAACAAATAGCAAAAGCAAGAAAGGATAAATATGCTGCTAGAGGCAATCAAAGTAGCAAGGAGACTGAGTTGGAGAAATAAGATAATAATTTTGAAGGTTTATGTTTGTGATTGTTGCAGTTTTGCTACATCTTTACTTTTCTGTTGAGTTGTTGCTATAGTAGGACTAGTTTTCGTTGTAAAACGTAAGCACTGTGAGTGATTTGCTCCCTACTTGTCAGCTTTTATAGTACTTTTTAAATGAACTATCGAAAGTGGGCACATGAAATAGAAATGGGAGATGAAACATCAAAATGTTGCTGGAGGGATTTGAAAACAGAAAGAAGACTGAGTAAGAGAAGTGAGATATTTACTGTGAATGTTTATGTCTTTGATTCTCAAACGTTTGATGTGCGTATGCTATTGAATTTTGTCTTCACTTTGGTAGGTCTTGTCTTCGCTGTGAACTACAAGCACCAGGCTTGCTTTCACTCTTTACATGTCAGCTTAATCGAATGTTGGTTGAATGAATCATCGATAGAGGGCATAACAAATAGCAAAAGCAGATAAAAGATAAATTTGCTGTTAGAGGCAATCGAAGTAGCAAGGAGAATGAGTTGGAGAAATAAGATAATAATTTTGAAGGTTTATGTTTGTGATTGTTGCTGTTTTGCTACGTCTTTACTTTTCTGTTGAGTTTTTGCTATAGTAGGACTAGTTTTCGTTGTAAAACGTAAGCACTGTGAGTGATTTGCTCCCTACTTGTCAGCTTTTATAATACTTTTTAAATGAACTATCGAAAGTGGGCACATGAAATAGAAATGGGAGATGAAACATCAAAATGTTGCTGGAGGGATTTGAAAACAGAAAGAAGACTGAGTAAGAGAAGTGAGATAATTACTGTAAATGTTTATGTCTTTGATTTTCAAACGTTTGATGTGCGTATGCTATTGAATTTTGTCTTCACTTTGGTAGGTCTTGTCTTCGCTGTGAACTACAAGCACCAGGCTTGCTTTCACTCTTTACATGTCAGCTTAATCGAATGTTGGTTGAATGAATCATCGATAGAGGGCATAACAAATAGCAAAAGCAGATAAAAGATAAATTTGCTGTTAGAGGCAATCGAAGTAGCAAGGAGAATGAGTTGGAGAAATAAGATAATAATTTTGAAGGTTTATGTTTGTGATTGTTGCAGTTTTGCTACGTCTTTACTTTTCTGTTGAGTTTTTGCTATAGTAGGACTAGTTTTCGTTGTAAAACGTAAGCACTGTGAGTGATTTGCTCCCTACTTGCCAGCTTTTATAATACTTTTTAAATGAACTATCGAAAGTGGGCACATTAAATAGAAATGGGAGATGAAACATCAAAATGTTGCTAGAGAGATTTGAAAACAGAAAGAAGACTGAGTAAGAGAAGTGAGATATTTACTGTAAATGTTTATGTCTTTGATTCTCAAACGTTTGTTGTTCGTCTGCTATTGAATTTTGTCTTCACTTTGGTAGGTCTTGTCTTCGCTGTGAACTGCAAGCACCAGGCTTGCTTTCACTCTTTACATGTCAGCTTAATCGAATGTTGGTTGAATGAATCATCGATAGAGGGCATAACAAATAGCAAAAGCAAGAAAGGATAAATATGCTGCTAGAGGCAATCAAAGTAGCAAGGAGACTGAGTTGGAGAAATAAGATAATAATTTTGAAGGTTTATGTTTGTGATTGTTGCAGTTTTGCTACATCTTTACTTTTCTGTTGAGTTGTTGCTATAGTAGGACTAGTTTTCGTTGTAAAACGTAAGCACTGTGAGTGATTTGCTCCCTACTTGTCAGCTTTTATAGTACTTTTTAAATGAACTATCGAAAGTGGGCACATGAAATAGAAATGGGAGATGAAACATCAAAATGTTGCTGGAGGGATTTGAAAACAGAAAGAAGACTGAGTAAGAGAAGTGAGATATTTACTGTGAATGTTTATGTCTTTGATTCTCAAACGTTTGATGTGCGTATGCTATTGAATTTTGTCTTCACTGTGGTAGGTCTTGTCTTCGCTGTGAACTACAAGCACCAGGCTTGCTTTCACTCTTTACATGTCAGCTTAATTGAATGTTGGTTGAATGAATCATCGATAGAGGGCATAACAAATAGCAAAAGCAGATAAAAGATAAATTTGCTGTTAGAGGCAATCGAAGTAGCAAGGAGAATGAGTTGGAGAAATAAGATAATAATTTTGAAGGTTTATGTTTGTGATTGTTACATGTTTGTTACGGCTTTACTTTTCTGTTGAGTTTTTGCTATAGTAGGACTAGTTTTCGTTGTAAAACGTAAGCACTGTGAGTGATTTGCTCCCTACTTGCCAGCTTTTATAATACTTTTTAAATGAACTATCGAAAGTGGGCACATGAAATAGAAATGGGAGATGAAACATCAAAATGTTGCTAGAGGGATTTGAAAACAGAAAGAAGACTGAGTAAGAGAAGTGAGATATTTACTGTGAATGTTTATGTCTTTGATTCTCAAACGTTTGACGTGCGTATGCTATTGAATTTTGTCTTCACTTTGGTAGGTCTTGTCTTCGCTGTGAACTACAAACACCAGGCTTGCTTTCACTCTTTACATGTCAGCTTAATCGAATGTTGGTTGAATGAATCATCGATAGAGGGCATAACAAATAGCAAAAGCAAGAAAGGATAAATATGCTGCTAGAGGCAATCGAAGTAGCAAGGAGAATGAGTTGGAGAAATAAGATAATAATTTTGAAGGTTTATGTTTGTGATTGTTGCAGTTTTGCTACATCTTTACTTTTCTGTTGAGTTGTTGCTATAGTAGGACTAGTTTTCGTTGTAAAACGTAAGCACTGTGAGTGATTTGCTCCCTACTTGTCAGCTTTTATAGTACTTTTTAAATGAACTATCGAAAGTGGGCACATGAAATAGAAATGGGAGATGAAACATCAAAATGTTGCTAGAGGGATTTGAAAACAGAAAGAAGACTGAGTAAGAGAAGTGAGATATTTACTGTGAATGTTTATGTCTTTGATTCTCAAACGTTTGATGTGCGTATGCTATTGAATTTTGTCTTTACTTTGGTAGGTCTTGTCTTCGCTGTGAACTACAAGCACCAGGCTTGCTTTCACTCTTTACATGTCAGCTTAATCGAATGTTGGTTGAATGAATCATCGATAGAGGGCATAACAAATAGCAAAAGCAAGAAAGGATAAATATGCTGCTAGAGGCAATCGAAGTAGCAAGGAGAATGAGTTGGAGAAATAAGATAATAATTTTGAAGGTTTATGTTTGTGATTGTTGCAGTTTTGCTACATCTTTACTTTTCTGTTGAGTTGTTGCTATAGTAGGACTAGTTTTCGTTGTAAAACGTAAGCACTGTGAGTGATTTGCTCCCTACTTGTCAGCTTTTATAGTACTTTTTAAATGAACTATCGAAAGTGGGCACATGAAATAGAAATGGGAGATGAAACATCAAAATGTTGCTGGAGGGATTTGAAAACAGAAAGAAGACTGAGTAAGAGAAGTGAGATATTTACTGTGAATGTTTATGTCTTTGATTCTCAAACGTTTGATGTGCGTATGCTATTGAATTTTGTCTTCACTGTGGTAGGTCTTGTCTTCGCTGTGAACTACAAGCACCAGGCTTGCTTTCACTCTTTACATGTCAGCTTAATTGAATGTTGGTTGAATGAATCATCGATAGAGGGCATAACAAATAGCAAAAGCAGATAAAAGATAAATTTGCTGTTAGAGGCAATCGAAGTAGCAAGGAGAATGAGTTGGAGAAATAAGATAATAATTTTGAAGGTTTATGTTTGTGATTGTTGCAGTTTTGCTACGTCTTTACTTTTCTGTTGAGTTTTTGCTATAGTAGGACTAGTTTTCGTTGTAAAACGTAAGCACTGTGAGTGATTTGCTCCCTACTTGCCAGCTTTTATAATACTTTTTAAATGAACTATCGAAAGTGGGCACATTAAATAGAAATGGGAGATGAAACATCAAAATGTTGCTAGAGGGATTTGAAAACAGAAAGAAGACTGAGTAAGAGAAGTGAGATATTTACTGTAAATGTTTATGTCTTTGATTCTCAAACGTTTGTTGTTCGTCTGCTATTGAATTTTGTCTTCACTTTGGTAGGTCTTGTCTTCGCTGTGAACTGCAAGCACCAGGCTTGCTTTCACTCTTTACATGTCAGCTTAATCGAATGTTGGTTGAATGAATCATCGATAGAGGGCATAACAAATAGCAAAAGCAAGAAAGGATAAATATGCTGCTAGAGGCAATCGAAGTAGCAAGGAGAATGAGTTGGAGAAATAAGATAATAATTTTGAAGGTTTATGTTTGTGATTGTTGCAGTTTTGCTACATCTTTACTTTTCTGTTGAGTTGTTGCTATAGTAGGACTAGTTTTCGTTGTAAAACGTAAGCACTGTGAGTGATTTGCTCCCTACTTGTCAGCTTTTATAGTACTTTTTAAATGAACTATCGAAAGTGGGCACATGAAATAGAAATGGGAGATGAAACATCAAAATGTTGCTAGAGGGATTTGAAAACAGAAAGAAGACTGAGTAAGAGAAGTGAGATATTTACTGTGAATGTTTATGTCTTTGATTCTCAAACGTTTGATGTGCGTATGCTATTGAATTTTGTCTTTACTTTGGTAGGTCTTGTCTTCGCTGTGAACTACAAGCACCAGGCTTGCTTTCACTCTTTACATGTCAGCTTAATCGAATGTTGGTTGAATGAATCATCGATAGAGGGCATAACAAATAGCAAAAGCAAGAAAG
Organism: Anopheles coustani; assembly: GCF_943734705.1. Taxonomy (NCBI): domain Eukaryota; kingdom Metazoa; phylum Arthropoda; class Insecta; order Diptera; family Culicidae; genus Anopheles; species Anopheles coustani. Next base: position 397,614 of record NW_026525137.1, on the reverse strand, counting down.
GATAAATATGCTGCTAGAGGCAATCGAAGTAGCAAGGAGAATGAGTTGGAGAAATAAGATAATAATTTTGAAGGTTTATGTTTGTGATTGTTGCAGTTTTGCTACATCTTTACTTTTCTGTTGAGTTGTTGCTATAGTAGGACTAGTTTTCGTTGTAAAACGTAAGCACTGTGAGTGATTTGCTCCCTACTTGTCAGCTTTTATAGTACTTTTTAAATGAACTATCGAAAGTGGGCACATGAAATAGAAATGGGAGATGAAACATCAAAATGTTGCTGGAGGGATTTGAAAACAGAAAGAAGACTGAGTAAGAGAAGTGAGATATTTACTGTGAATGTTTATGTCTTTGATTCTCAAACGTTTGATGTGCGTATGCTATTGAATTTTGTCTTCACTTTGGTAGGTCTTGTCTTCGCTGTGAACTACAAGCACCAGGCTTGCTTTCACTCTTTACATGTCAGCTTAATCGAATGTTGGTTGAATGAATCATCGATAGAGGGCATAGCAAATAGCAAAAGCAGATAAAAGATAAATTTGCTGTTAGAGGCAATCGAAGTAGCAAGGAGAATGAGTTGGAGAAATAAGATAATAATTTTGAAAGTTTATGTTTGTGATTGTTGCTGTTTTGCTACGTCTTTACTTTTCTGTTGAGTTTTTGCTATAGAAGGACTAGTTTTCGTTGTAAAACGTAAGCACTGTGAGTGATTTGCTCCCTACTTGTCAGCTTTTATAATACTTTTTAAATGAACTATCGAAAGTGGGCACATTAAATAGAAATGGGAGATGAAACATCAAAATGTTGCTAGAGGGATTTGAAAACAGAAGGAAGACTGAGTAAGAGAAGTGAGATATTTACTGTAAATGTTTATGTCTTTGATTCTCAAACGTTTGATGTGCGTATGCTATTGAATTTTGTCTTCACTTTGGTAGGTCTTGTCTTCGCTGTGAACTGAAAGCACCAGGCTTGCTTTCACTCTTTACATGTCAGCTTAATCGAATGTTGGTTGAATGAATCATCGATAGAGGGCATAACAAATAGCAAAAGCAGATAAAAGATAAATTTGCTGTTAGAGGCAATCGAAGTAGCAAGGAGAATGAGTTGGAGAAATAAGATAATCATCTTGAAGGTTTATGTTTGTGATTGTTGCTGTTTTGCTACGTCTTTACTTTTCTGTTGAGTTTTTGCTATAGTAGGACTAGTTTTCGTTGTAAAACGTAAGCACTGTGAGTGATTTGCTCCCTACTTGCCAGCTTTTATAATACTTTTTAAATGAACTATCGAAAGTGGGCACATGAAATAGAAATGGGAGATGAAACATCAAAATGTTGCTAGAGGGATTTGAAAACAGAAAGAAGACTGAGTAAGAGAAGTGAGATATTTACTGTAAATGTTTATGTCTTTGATTCTCAAACGTTTGATGTGCGTATGCTATTGAATTTTGTCTTCACTTTGGTAGGTCTTGTCTTCGCTGTGAACTGAAAGCACCAGGCTTGCTTTCACTCTCTACATGTCAGCTTAATCGAATGTTGGTTGAATGAATCATCGATAGAGGGCATAACAAATAGCAAAAGCAGATAAAAGATAAATTTGCTGTTAGAGGCAATCGAAGTAGCAAGGAGAATGAGTTGGAGAAATAAGATAATAATTTTGAAGGTTTATGTTTGTGATTGTTGCTGTTTTGCTACGTCTTTACTTTTCTGTTGAGTTTTTGCTATAGTAGGACTAGTTTTCGTTGTAAAACGTAAGCACTGTGAGTGATTTGCTCCCTACTTGCCAGCTTTTATAATACTTTTTAAATGAACTATCGAAAGTGGGCACATGAAATAGAAATGGGAGATGAAACATCAAAATGTTGCTAGAGGTATTTGAAAACAGAAAGAAGACTGAGTAAGAGAAGTGAGATATTTACTGTAAATGTTTATGTCTTTGATTCTCAAACGTTTGATGTGCGTATGCTATTGAATTTTGTCTTCACTTTGGTAGGTCTTGTCTTCGCTGTGAACTGAAAGCACCAGGCTTGCTTTCACTCTCTACATGTCAGCTTAATCGAATGTTGGTTGAATGAATCATCGATAGAGGGCATAACAAATAGCAAAAGCAGATAAAAGATAAATTTGCTGTTAGAGGCAATCGAAGTAGCAAGGAGAATGAGTTGGAGAAATAAGATAATAATTTTGAAGGTTTATGTTTGTGATTGTTGCTGTTTTGCTACGTCTTTACTTTTCTGTTGAGTTTTTGCTATAGTAGGACTAGTTTTCGTTGTAAAACGTAAGCACTGTGAGTGATTTGCTCCCTACTTGCCAGCTTTTATAATACTTTTTAAATGAACTATCGAAAGTGGGCACATGAAATAGAAATGGGAGATGAAACATCAAAATGTTGCTAGAGGGATTTGAAAACAGAAAGAAGACTGAGTAAGAGAAGTGAGATATTTACTGTAAATGTTTATGTCTTTGATTCTCAAACGTTTGATGTGCGTCTGCTATTGAATTTTGTCTTCACTTTGGTAGGTCTTGTCTTCGCTGTGAACTGCAAGCACCAGGCTTGCTTTCACTCTTTACATGTCAGCTTAATCGAATGTTGGTTGAATGAATCATCGATAGAGGGCATAACAAATAGCAAAAGCATATAAAAGATAAATTTGCTGTTAGAGGCAATCGAAGTAGCAAGGAGAATGAGTTGGAGAAATAAGATAATCATCTTGAAGGTTTATGTTTGTGATTGTTACAGGTTTGTTTCGTTTTTACTTTTCTGTTGAGTTTTTGCTATAGTAGGACTAGTTTTCGTTGTAAAACGTAAGCACTGTGAGTGATTTGCTCCCTACTTGTCAGCTTTTATAATACTTTTTAAATGAACTATCGAAAGTGGGCACATTAAATAGAAATGGGAGATGAAACATCAAAATGTTGCTAGAGGGATTTGAAAACAGAAAGAAGACTGAGTAAGAGAAGTGAGATATTTACTGTAAATGTTTATGTCTTTGATTCTCAAACGTTTGGTGTGCGTCTGCTATTGAATTTTGTCTTCACTTTGGTAGGTCTTGTCTTCGCTGTGAACTGAAAGCACCAGGCTTGCTTTCACTCTCTACATGTCAGCTTAATCGAATGTTGGTTGAATGAATCATCGATAGAGGGCATAACAAATAGCAAAAGCAAGAAAGGATAAATATGCTGCTAGAGGCAATCGAAGTAGCAAGGAGAATGATTTGAAGAAATAAGATAATCATCTTGAAGGTTTATGTTTGTGATTGTTACAGGTTTGTTTCGTCTTTACTTTTCTGTTGAGTTTTAGCTATAGTAGGACTAGTTTTCGTTGTAAAACGTAAGCACTGTGAGTGATTTGCTCCCTACTTGTCAGCTTTTATAATACTTTTTAAATGAACTATCGAAAGTGGGCACATTAAATAGAAATGGGAGATGAAACATCAAAATGTTGCTGGAGGGATTTGAAAACAGAAAGAAGACTGAGTAAGAGAAGTGAGATATTTACTGTAAATGTTTATGACTTTGATTCTCAAACGTTTGAGGTGCGTATGCTATTGAATTTTGTCTTCACTTTGGTAGGTCTTGTGTTCGCTGTGAACTACAAGCTCCAGGCTTGCTTTCACTCTTTACATGTCAGCTTAATCGAATGTTGGTTGAATGAATCATCGATAGAGGGCATAACAAATAGCAAAAGCAAGAAAGGATAAATATGCTGCTAGAGGCAATCGAAGTAGCAAGGAGAATGATTTGGAGAAATAAGATAATAATTTTGAAGGTTTATGTTTGTGATTGTTGCTGTTTTGCTACGTCTTTACTTTTCTGTTGAGTTTTTGCTATAGTAGGACTAGTTTTCGTTGTAAAACGTAAGCACTGTGAGTGATTTGCTCCCTACTTGCCAGCTTTTATAATACTTTTTAAATGAACTATCGAAAGTGGGCACATGAAATAGAAATGGGAGATGAAACATCAAAATGTTGCTAGAGGGATTTGAAAACAGAAAGAAGACTGAGTAAGAGAAGTGAGATATTTACTGTAAATGTTTATGTCTTTGATTCTCAAACGTTTGATGTGCGTCTGCTATTGAATTTTGTCTTCACTTTGGTAGGTCTTGTCTTCGCTGTGAACTGCAAGCACCAGGCTTGCTTTCACTCTTTACATGTCAGCTTAATCGAATGTTGGTTGAATGAATCATCGATAGAGGGCATAACAAATAGCAAAAGCATATAAAAGATAAATTTGCTGTTAGAGGCAATCGAAGTAGCAAGGAGAATGAGTTGGAGAAATAAGATAATCATCTTGAAGGTTTATGTTTGTGATTGTTACAGGTTTGTTTCGTTTTTACTTTTCTGTTGAGTTTTTGCTATAGTAGGACTAGTTTTCGTTGTAAAACGTAAGCACTGTGAGTGATTTGCTCCCTACTTGTCAGCTTTTATAATACTTTTTAAATGAACTATCGAAAGTGGGCACATTAAATAGAAATGGGAGATGAAACATCAAAATGTTGCTAGAGGGATTTGAAAACAGAAAGAAGACTGAGTAAGAGAAGTGAGATATTTACTGTAAATGTTTATGTCTTTGATTCTCAAACGTTTGGTGTGCGTCTGCTATTGAATTTTGTCTTCACTTTGGTAGGTCTTGTCTTCGCTGTGAACTGAAAGCACCAGGCTTGCTTTCACTCTCTACATGTCAGCTTAATCGAATGTTGGTTGAATGAATCATCGATAGAGGGCATAACAAATAGCAAAAGCAAGAAAGGATAAATATGCTGCTAGAGGCAATCGAAGTAGCAAGGAGAATGATTTGAAGAAATAAGATAATCATCTTGAAGGTTTATGTTTGTGATTGTTACAGGTTTGTTTCGTCTTTACTTTTCTGTTGAGTTGTTGCTATAGTAGGACTAGTTTTCGTTGTAAAACGTAAGCACTGTGAGTGATTTGCTCCCTACTTGTCAGCTTTTATAATACTTTTTAAATGAACTATCGAAAGTGGGCACATGAAATAGAAATGGGAGATGAAACATCAAAATGTTGCTAGAGGGATTTGAAAACAGAAAGTAGACTGAGTAAGAGAAGTGAGATATTTACTGTGAATGTTTATGTCTTTGATTCTCAAACGTTTGATGTGCGTCTGCTATTGAATTTTGTCTTCACTTTGGTAGGTCTTGTCTTCGCTGTGAACTGCAAGCACCAGGCTTGCTTTCACTCTTTACATGTCAGCTTAATCGAATGTTGGTTGAATGAATCATCGATAGAGGGCATAACAAATAGCAAAAGCATATAAAAGATAAATTTGCTGTTAGAGGCAATCGAAGTAGCAAGGAGAATGAGTTGGAGACATAAGATAATCATCTTGAAGGTTTATGTTTGTGATTGTTACAGTTTTGCTACGTCTTTACTTGTCTGTTGAGTTTTTGCTATAGTAGGACTAGTTTTCGTTGTAAAACGTAAGCACTGTGAGTGATTTGCTCCCTACTTGTCAGCTTTTATAATACTTTTTAAATGAACTATCGAAAGTGGGCACATGAAATAGAAATGGGAGATGAAACATCAAAATGTTGCTAGAGGGATTTGAAAACAGAAAGAAGACTGAGTAAGAGAAGTGAGATATTTACTGTGAATGTTTATGTCTTTGATTCTCAAACGTTTGATGTGCGTATGCTATTGAATTTTGTCTTCACTTTGGTAGGTCTTGTCTTCGCTGTGAACTACAAGCACCAGGCTTGCTTTCACTCTTTACATGTCAGCTTAATCGATTGTTGGTTGAATGAATCATCGATAGAGGGCATAACAAATAGCAAAAGCAGATAAAAGATAAATTTGCTGTTAGAGGCAATCGAAGTAGCAAGGAGAATGAGTTGGAGAAATAAGATAATAATTTTGAAGGTTTATGTTTGTGATTGTTGCTGTTTTGCTACGTCTTTACTTTTCTGTTGAGTTTTTGCTATAGTAGGACTAGTTTTCGTTGTAAAACGTAAGCACTGTGAGTGATTTGCTCCCTACTTGTCAGCTTTTATAATACTTTTTAAATGAACTATCGAAAGTGGGCACATGAAATAGAAATGGGAGATGAAACATCAAAATGTTGCTGGAGGGATTTGAAAACAGAAAGAAGACTGAGTAAGAGAAGTGAGATATTTACTGTGAATGTTTTTGTCTTTGATTCTCAAACGTTTGATGTGCGTATGCTATTGAATTTTGTCTTCACTTTGGTAGGTCTTGTCTTCGCTGTGAACTACAAGCACCAGGCTTGCTTTCACTCTTTACATGTCAGCTTAATCGAATGTTGGTTGAATGAATCATCGATAGAGGGCATAACAAATAGCAAAAGCAGATAAAAGATAAATTTGCTGTTAGAGGCAATCGAAGTAGCAAGGAGAACGATTTGAAGAAATAAGATAATAATTTTGAAGGTTTATGTTTGTGATTGTTACATGTTTGTTACGACTTTACTTTTCTGTTGAGTTTTTGCTATAGTAGGACTAGTTTTCGTTGTAAAACGTAAGCACTGTGAGTGATTTGCTCCCTACTTGCCAGCTTTTATAATACTTTTTAAATGAACTATCGAAAGTGGGCACATGAAATAGAAATGGGAGATGAAACATCAAAATGTTGCTAGAGGGATTTGAAAACAGAAAGAAGACTGAGTAAGAGAAGTGAGATATTTACTGTGAATGTTTATGTCTTTGATTCTCAAACGTTTGACGTGCGTATGCTATTGAATTTTGTCTTCACTTTGGTAGGTCTTGTCTTCGCTGTGAACTACAAACACCAGGCTTGCTTTCACTCTTTACATGTCAGCTTAATCGAATGTTGGTTGAATGAATCATCGATAGAGGGTATAGCAAATAGCAAAAGCAGATAAAAGATAAATTTGCTGTTAGAGGCAATCGAAGTAGCAAGGAGAATGAGTTGGAGAAATAAGATAATAATTTTGAAGGTTTATGTTTGTGATTGTTGCAGTTTTGCTACGTCTTTACTTTTCTGTTGAGTTTTTGCTATAGTAGGACTAGTTTTCGTTGTAAAACGTAAGCACTGTGAGTGATTTGCTCCCTACTTGCCAGCTTTTATAATACTTTTTAAATGAACTATCGAAAGTGGGCACATTAAATAGAAATGGGAGATGAAACATCAAAATGTTGCTAGAGGGATTTGAAAACAGAAAGAAGACTGAGTAAGAGAAGTGAGATATTTACTGTAAATGTTTATGTCTTTGATTCTCAAACGTTTGTTGTTCGTCTGCTATTGAATTTTGTCTTCACTTTGGTAGGTCTTGTCTTCGCTGTGAACTGCAAGCACCAGGCTTGCTTTCACTCTTTACATGTCAGCTTAATCGAATGTTGGTTGAATGAATCATCGATAGAGGGCATAACAAATAGCAAAAGCAAGAAAGGATAAATATGCTGCTAGAGGCAATCGAAGTAGCAAGGAGAATGAGTTGGAGAAATAAGATAATAATTTTGAAGGTTTATGTTTGTGATTGTTGCAGTTTTGCTACATCTTTACTTTTCTGTTGAGTTGTTGCTATAGTAGGACTAGTTTTCGTTGTAAAACGTAAGCACTGTGAGTGATTTGCTCCCTACTTGTCAGCTTTTATAGTACTTTTTAAATGAACTATCGAAAGTGGGCACATGAAATAGAAATGGGAGATGAAACATCAAAATGTTGCTAGAGGGATTTGAAAACAGAAAGAAGACTGAGTAAGAGAAGTGAGATATTTACTGTGAATGTTTATGTCTTTGATTCTCAAACGTTTGATGTGCGTATGCTATTGAATTTTGTCTTCACTTTGGTAGGTCTTGTCTTCGCTGTGAACTACAAGCACCAGGCTTGCTTTCACTCTTTACATGTCAGCTTAATCGAATGTTGGTTGAATGAATCATCGATAGAGGGCATAGCAAATAGCAAAAGCAGATAAAAGATAAATTTGCTGTTAGAGGCAATCGAAGTAGCAAGGAGAATGAGTTGGAGAAATAAGATAATAATTTTGAAGGTTTATGTTTGTGATTGTTGCAGTTTTGCTACGTCTTTACTTTTCTGTTGAGTTTTTGCTATAGTAGGACTAGTTTTCGTTGTAAAACGTAAGCACTGTGAGTGATTTGCTCCCTACTTGCCAGCTTTTATAATACTTTTTAAATGAACTATCGAAAGTGGGCACATTAAATAGAAATGGGAGATGAAACATCAAAATGTTGCTAGAGAGATTTGAAAACAGAAAGAAGACTGAGTAAGAGAAGTGAGATATTTACTGTAAATGTTTATGTCTTTGATTCTCAAACGTTTGTTGTTCGTCTGCTATTGAATTTTGTCTTCACTTTGGTAGGTCTTGTCTTCGCTGTGAACTGCAAGCACCAGGCTTGCTTTCACTCTTTACATGTCAGCTTAATCGAATGTTGGTTGAATGAATCATCGATAGAGGGCATAACAAATAGCAAAAGCAAGAAAGGATAAATATGCTGCTAGAGGCAATCGAAGTAGCAAGGAGAATGAGTTGGAGAAATCAGATAATAATTTTGAATTTTTATGTTTGTGATTGTTGCAGTTTTGCTACATCTTTACTTTTCTGTTGAGTTGTTGCTATAGTAGGACTAGTTTTCGTTGTAAAACGTAAGCACTGTGAGTGATTTGCGCCCTACTTGTCAGCTTTTATAGTACTTTTTAAATGAACTATCGAAAGTGGGCACATGAAATAGAAATGGGAGATGAAACATCAAAATGTTGCTGGAGGGATTTGAAAACAGAAAGAAGACTGAGTAAGAGAAGTGAGATATTTACTGTGAATGTTTATGTCTTTGATTCTCAAACGTTTGATGTGCGTATGCTATTGAATTTTGTCTTCACTTTGGTAGGTCTTGTCTTCGCTGTGAACTACAAGCACCAGGCTTGCTTTCACTCTTTACATGTCAGCTTAATCGAATGTTGGTTGAATGAATCATCGATAGAGGGCATAGCAAATAGCAAAAGCAGATAAAAGATAAATTTGCTGTTAGAGGCAATCGAAGTAGCAAGGAGAATGAGTTGGAGAAATAAGATAATAATTTTGAAGGTTTATGTTTGTGATTGTTGCTGTTTTGCTACGTCTTTACTTTTCTGTTGAGTTTTTGCTATAGTAGGACTAGTTTTCGTTGTAAAACGTAAGCACTGTGAGTGATTTGCTCCCTACTTGCCAGCTTTTATAATACTTTTTAAATGGACTATCGAAAGTGGGCACATTAAATAGAAATGGGAGATGAAACATCAAAATGTTGCTGGAGGGATTTGAAAACAGAAAGAAGACTGAGTAAGAGAAGTGAGATATTTACTGTGAATGTTTATGTCTTTGATTCTCAAACGTTTGATGTGCGTATGCTATTGAATTTTGTCTTCACTTTGGTAGGTCTTGTCTTCGCTGTGAACTACAAGCACCAGGCTTGCTTTCACTCTTTACATGTCAGCTTAATCGAATGTTGGTTGAATGAATCATCGATAGAGGGCATAACAAATAGCAAAAGCAGATAAAAGATAAATTTGCTGTTAGAGGCAATCGAAGTAGCAAGGAGAATGAGTTGGAGAAATAAGATAATAATTTTGAAGGTTTATGTTTGTGATTGTTGCTGTTTTGCTACGTCTTTACTTGTCTGTTGAGTTTTTGCTATAGTAGGACTAGTTTTCGTTGTAAAACGTAAGCACTGTGAGTGATTTGCTCCCTACTTGTCAGCTTTTATAATACTTTTTAAATGAACTATCGAAAGTGGGCACATTAAATAGAAATGGGAGATGAAACATCAAAATGTTGCTGGAGGGATTTGAAAACAGAAGGAAGACTGAGTAAGAGAAGTGAGATATTTACTGTGAATGTTTATGTCTTTGATTCTCAAACGTTTGATGTGCGTATGCTATTGAATTTTGTCTTCACTTTGGTAGGTCTTGTCTTCGCTGTGAACTACAAGCACCAGGCTTGCTTTCACTCTTTACATGTCAGCTTAATCGAATGTTGGTTGAATGAATCATCGATAGAGGGCATAACAAATAGCAAAAGCAGATAAAAGATAAATTTGCTGTTAGAGGCAATCGAAGTAGCAAGGAGAATGAGTTGGAGAAATAAGATAATCATCTTGAAGGTTTATGTTTGTGATTGTTGCTGTTTTGCTACGTCTTTACTTTTCTGTTGAGTTTTTGCTATAGTAGGACTAGTTTTCGTTGTAAAACGTAAGCACTGTGAGTGATTTGCTCCCTACTTGCCAGCTTTTATAATACTTTTTAAATGAACTATCGAAAGTGGGCACATGAAATAGAAATGGGAGATGAAACATCAAAATGTTGCTAGAGGGATTTGAAAACAGAAAGAAGACTGAGTAAGAGAAGTGAGATATTTACTGTAAATGTTTATGTCTTTGATTCTCAAACGTTTTATGTGCGTATGCTATTGAATTTTGTCTTCACTTTGGTAGGTCTTGTCTTCGCTGTGAACTGAAAGCACCAGGCTTGCTTTCACTCTCTACATGTCAGCTTAATCGAATGTTGGTTGAATGAATCATCGATAGAGGGCATAACAAATAGCAAAAGCAGATAAAAGATAAATTTGCTGTTAGAGGCAATCGAAGTAGCAAGGAGAATGAGTTGGAGAAATAAGATAATAATTTTGAAGGTTTATGTTTGTGATTGTTGCTGTTTTGCTACGTCTTTACTTTTCTGTTGAGTTTTTGCTATAGTAGGACTAGTTTTCGTTGTAAAACGTAAGCACTGTGAGTGATTTGCTCCCTACTTGCCAGCTTTTATAATACTTTTTAAATGAACTATCGAAAGTGGGCACATGAAATAGAAATGGGAGATGAAACATCAAAATGTTGCTAGAGGGATTTGAAAACAGAAAGAAGACTGAGTAAGAGAAGTGAGATATTTACTGTAAATGTTTATGTCTTTGATTCTCAAACGTTTGATGTGCGTCTGCTATTGAATTTTGTCTTCACTTTGGTAGGTCTTGTCTTCGCTGTGAACTGCAAGCACCAGGCTTGCTTTCACTCTTTACATGTCAGCTTAATCGAATGTTGGTTGAATGAATCATCGATAGAGGGCATAGCAAATAGCAAAAGCATATAAAAGATAAATTTGCTGTTAGAGGCAATCGAAGTAGCAAGGAGAATGAGTTGGAGAAATAAGATAATCATCTTGAAGGTTTATGTTTGTGATTGTTACAGGTTTGTTTCGTTTTTACTTTTCTGTTGAGTTTTTGCTATAGTAGGACTAGTTTTCGTTGTAAAACGTAAGCACTGTGAGTGATTTGCTCCCTACTTGTCAGCTTTTATAATACTTTTTAAATGAACTATCGAAAGTGGGCACATGAAATAGAAATGGGAGATGAAACATCAAAATGTTGCTAGAGGGATTTGAAAACAGAAAGAAGACTGAGTAAGAGAAGTGAGATATTTACTGTGAATGTTTATGTCTTTGATTCTCAAACGTTTGATGTGCGTCTGCTATTGAATTTTGTCTTCACTTTGGTAGGTCTTGTCTTCGCTGTGAACTACAAGCTCCAGGCTTGCTTTCACTCTTTACATGTCAGCTTAATCGAATGTTGGTTGAATGAATCATCGATAGAGACCATAACCGAGGAGCCACACGTAAGCGAACGAACGCGTATAACGAATTTTTTGGCCCGAGCTTTTTGCGGCAATCGCTGTATACCATATTTATAACAGTTGGTCTGTTTTTTTTACCCGTACATGGAAGGGGAAGAATGCCCAAAAAATTCGCTCGACTTTTTCTGTGCGCTAGCGAACGTTCGCTCGAATTCTGAGCACCGAACGTGAACCGAAGGAAGGAAAGAGAAATCTATCATTAGAGCGAGAGGCATTGCTGACACACGGTAAGCTCCAGCCGCTCGAAAAAACGTTCGTTCGGTGTAAAAAGCTTCACGTGTGGCTCCTCGGTAACAAATAGCAAAAGCAGATAAAAGATAAATTTGCTGTTAGAGGCAATCGAAGTAGCAAGGAGAATGATTTGAAGAAATAAGATAATCATTTGAAGGTTTATGTTTGTGATTGTTACAGGTTTGTTACGACTTTACTTTTCTGTTGAGTTTTTACTAAAGTAGGACTAGTTTTCATTGTAAAACGTAAGCACTGTGAGTGATTTGCTCCCTACTTGTCAGCTTTTATAATACTTTTTAAATGAACTATCGAAAGTGGGCACATGAAATAGAAATGGGAGAAGAAGCATCAAAATGTTGCTAGAGGGATTTGAAAACAGAAAGAAGACTGAGTAAGAGAAGTGAGATATTTACTGTGAATGTTTATGTCTTTGATTCTCAAACGTTTGATGTGCGTCTGCTATTGAATTTTGTCTTCACTTTGGTAGGTCTTGTCTTCGCTGTGAACTGCAAGCACCAGGCTTGCTTTCACTCTCTACATGTCAGCTTAATCGAATGTTGGTTGAATGAATCATCGATAGAGGGCATAACAAACAGCAAAAGCAAGAAAGGATAAATATGCTGCTAGAGGCAATCGAAGTAGCAAGGAGAATGATTTGGAGAAATAAGATAATCATTTGAAGGTTTATGTTTGTGATTGTTACAGGTTTGTTTCGTCTTTACTTTTCTGTTGAGTTTTTGCTATAGTAGGACTAGTTTTCGTTGTAAAACGTAAGCACTGTGAGTGATTTGCTCCCTACTTGTCAGCTTTTATAATACTTTTTAAATGAACTATCGAAAGTGGGCACATGAAATAGAAATGGGAGATGAAACATCAAAATGTTGCTAGAGGGAATTGAAAACAGAAAGAAGACTGAGTAAGAGAAGTGAGATATTTACTGTGAATGTTTATGTCTTTGATTCTCAAACGATTGATGTGCGTCTGCTAATGAATTGAGTCTTCACTTTGGTAGGTCTTGTCTTCGCTGTGAACTACCAGCACAAGGCTTGCTTTCACTCTTTACATGTCAGCTTAATCGAATGTTGGTTGAATGAATCATCGATAGAGGGCATAACAAATAGCAAAAGCAAGAAAGGATAAATATGCTGCTAGAGGCAATCGAAGTAGCAAGGAGAATGATTTGGAGAAATAAGATAATCATTTTGAAGGTTTATGTTTCTGATTGTTACAGGTTTGTTACGTCTTTACTTTTCTGTTGAGTTTTTGCTATGCTAGGACCTGGTTTCGTTGTACTTGCCAGCTTTTATAAAACTTTTTAAATGAACTATCGAAAGTGAGCACATTAAATAGAAATGGGAGATGAAACATCAAAATGTTGCTAGAGGGATTTGAAAACAGAAAGAAGACTGAGTAAGAGAAGTGAGATATTTACTGTGAATGTTTATGTTTTTGATTCTCAAACGTTTGATGTGCGTCTGCTATTGAATTTTGTCTTCACTTTGGTAGGTCTTGTCTTCGCTGTGAACTACCAGCACAAGGCTTGCTTTCACTCTTTACATGTCAGCTTAATCGAATGTTGGTTGAATGAATCATCGATAGAGGGCATAACAAATAGCAAAAGCAAGAAAGGATAAATATGCTGCTAGAGGCAATCGAAGTAGCAAGGAGAATGATTTGGAGAAATAAGATAATCATTTTGAAGGTTTATGTTTCTGATTGTTACAGGTTTGTTACGTCTTTACTTTTCTGTTGAGTTTTTGCTATGCTAGGACCTGGTTTCGTTGTAAAACGTAAGCACTGTGAGTGATTTGCTCCCTACTTGTCAGCTGTTATAATACTTTTTAAATGAACTATCGAAAGTGGGCACATTAAATAGAAATGGGAGTTGAAACATCAAAATGTTGCTAGAGGGAATTGAAAACAGAAAGAAGACTGAGTAAGAGAAGTGAGATATTTACTGTGAATGTTTATGTCTTTGATTCTCAAACGATTGATGTGCGTCTGCTAATGAATTGAGTCTTCACTTTGGTAGGTCTTGTCTTCGCTGTGAACTGCAAGCACCAGGCTTACTTTCACTCTCTACATGTCAGCTTAATCGAATGTTGGTTGAATGAATCATCGATAGAGGGCATAACAAATAGCAAAAGCAGATAAAAGATAAATTTGCTGTTAGAGGCAATCGAAGTAGCAAGGAGAATGAGTTGGAGAAATAAGACAATAATTTTGAAGGTTTATGTTTGTGATTTTTACAGGTTTGTTACGTCTTTACTTTTCTGTTGAGTTTTTGCTATGCTAGGACCTGGTTTCGTTGTACTTGCCAGCTTTTATAATACTTTTTAAATGAACTATCGAAAGTGAGCACATTAAATAGAAATGGGAGATGAAACATCAAAATGTTGCTAGAGGGATTTGAAAACAGAAAGAAGACTGAGTAAGAGAAGTGAGATATTTACTGTGAATGTTTATGTTTTTGATTCTCAAACGTTTGATGTGCGTCTGCTATTGAATTTTGTCTTCACTTTGGTAGGTCTTGTCTTCGCTGTGAACTACCAGCACAAGGCTTGCTTTCACTCTTTACATGTCAGCTTAATCGAATGTTGGTTGAATGAATCATCGATAGAGGGCATAACAAATAGCAAAAGCAAGAAAGGATAAATATGCTGCTAGAGGCAATCGAAGTAGCAAGGAGAATGATTTGGAGAAATAAGATAATCATTTTGAAGGTTTATGTTAGTGATTGTTACAGGTTTGTTACGTCTTTACTTTTCTGTTGAGTTTTTGCTATGCTAGGACCTGGTTTCGTTGTAAAACGTAAGCACTGTGAGTGATTTGCTCCCTACTTGCCAGCTTTTATAATACTTTTTAAATGAACTATCGAAAGTGGGCACATTAAATAGAAATGGGAGTTGAAACATCAAAATGTTGCTAGAGGGAATTGAAAACAGAAAGAAGACTGAGTAAGAGAAGTGAGATATTTACTGTGAATGTTTATGTCTTTGATTCTCAAACGATTGATGTGCGTCTGCTAATGAATTGAGTCTTCACTTTGGTAGGTCTTGTCTTCGCTGTGAACTGCAAGCACCTGGCTTACTTTCACTCTCTACATGTCAGCTTAATCGAATGTTGGGGGAATGAATCATCGATAGAGGGCATAACAAATAGCAAAAGCAAGAAAGGATAAATATGCTGCTAGAGGCAATCGAAGTAGCAAGGAGAATGAGTTGGAGAAATAAGACAATAATTTTGAAGGTTTATGTTTGTGATTGTTACAGGTTTGTTACGTCTTTACTTTTCTGTTGAGTTTTTGCTATGCTAGGACCTGGTTTCGTTGTACTTGCCAGCTTTTATAATACTTTTTAAATGAACTATCGAAAGTGAGCACATAAAATAGAAATGGGAGATGAAACATCAAAATGTTGCTAGAGGGATTTGAAAACAGAAAGAAGACTGAGTAAGAGAAGTGAGATATTTACTGTGAATGTTTATGTTTTTGATTCTCAAACGTTTGATGTGCGTCTGCTGTTGAATTTTGTCTTCACTTTGGTAGGTCTTGTCTTCGCTGTGAACTACAAGCACCAGGCTTGCTTTCACTCTCTACACGTCAGCTTTATCGAATGTTGGTTGAATGAATCATCGATAGAGGGCATAACAAACAGCAAAAGCAAGAAAGGATAAATATGCTGCTAGAGGCAATCGAAGTAGCAAGGAGAATGATTTGGAGAAATAAGATAATCATTTTGTAGGTTTATGTTAATGATTGTTACAGGTTTGTTTCGTCTTTACTTTTCTGTTGAGTTTTTGCTATAGTAGGACTAGTTTTCATTGTAAAACGTAAGCACTGTGAGTGAATTGCTCCCTACTTGTCAGCTTTTATAATACTTTTTAAATGAACTATCGAAAGTGGGCACATGAAAAAGAAATGGGAGATGAAACATCAAAATGTTGCTAGAGGGATTTGAAAACAGAAAGAAGACTGAGTAAGAGAAGTGAGATATTTACTGTGAATGTTTATGTCTTTGATTCTCAAACGTTTGATGTGCGTCCACTATTGAATTGAGTCTTCACTTTGGTAGGTCTTGTCTTCGCTGTGAACTGCAAGCACCAGGCTTGCTTTCACTCTCTACATGTCAGCTTTATCGAATGTTGGTTGAATGAATCATCGATAGAGGGCATAACAAATAGCAAAAGCAAGAAAGGATAAATATGCTGCTAGAGGCAATCGAAGTAGCAAGGAGAATGATTTGGAGAAATAAGATAATCATCTTGAAGGTTAATGTTTGTGATTGTTACAGGTTTGTTTCGTCTTTACTTTTCTGTTGAGTTTTTGCTATAGTAGGACTAGTTTTCATTGTAAAACGTAAGCACTGTGAGTGATTTGCTCCCTACTTGTCAGCTTTTATAATACTTTTTGGTAAAAGAGTAAATGAGGCCCCGGCCGCCATGTTTTCGATCGTGGCTACACCTCTTGTGGACGTTTAAACTGAATGTATGCAATTGGTGATACATTAATTCGTTAATTTCAACCTACGAGTATTTGAACCGTAGTGTGTACCGTTAATTTCGGCTACGCAATCAACCTAGGGGTGCGGTATGAGGGGGGCCCACGGGCCCCCCTTATTTCTCAAAACTATAACAAACTCTCTTTTCGGTAGACCTAGCGCAGTCCGCTCGCTTCGCTCGCTGCGGGCGCGCCGCCGTTTCCAAATCATTTCTTCGGCTAAACTCATTGTTTCATGCTGTCCACCATGTGTGGTATAGTTTACTTACTAATAACTTAACATGTAAAAGTATATTAACCCGCATTCAACCTCCACTGGGTGATTAGTTTAAACCGTTATGTTCTTTTAAGCGAACCGTTAGCGTTCAAAAATTCGAAACGAATGCATGTGTCGCGCTTTGCATAGCTTCAGGCGCTTAATGTGAACCAGCAGGAAGAGGAGAATCTAGCCCGGGGCCTCATTTACTCTTTTACCTACTTTTTAAATGAACTATCGAAAGTGGGCACATTAAATAGAAATGGGAGATGAACCATCAAAATGATGTTAGAGGGCATTGTAAATAGAAAGAAGACTGAGTAAGAGAAGTGAGATATTTACTGTGAATGTTTATGTTTTTGATTCTCAAACGTTTGATGTGCGTCTGCTATTGAATTTTGTCTTCACTTTGGTAGGTCATGTCTTCGCTGTGACCTGCAAGCACCAGGCTTGCTTTCACTCTTTACATGTCAGCTTAATCGAATGTTGGTTGAATGAATCATCGATAGAGGGCATAACAAATAGCAAAAGCAAGAAAGGATAAATATGCTGCTAGAGGCAATCGAAGTAGCAAGGAGAATGATTTGGAGAAATAAGATAATCATCTTGAAGGTTAATGTTTGTGATTGTTGCAGTTTTGCTACGTCTTTACTTTTTTGTTAAGTTTTTGCTATAGTAGGACTAGTTTTCATTGTAAAACGTAAGCACTGCGAGTGATTTGCTCCCTACTTGTCAGCTTTTATAATACTTTTTTAATGAACTATCGAAAGTGGGCACATTAAATAGAAATGGGAGATGAAACATCAAAATGTTGCTAGAGGGATTTGAAAACAGAAAGAAGACTGAGTAAGAGAAGTGAGATATTTACTGTGAATGTTTATGTTTTTGATTCTCAAACGTTTGATGTGCGTCTACTATTGAATTTTGTCTTCACTTTGGTAGGTCTTGTCTTCGCTGTGAACTGCAAGCACCAGGCTTGCTTTCACTCTTTACATGTCAGCTTAATCGAATGTTGGTTGAATGAATCATCGATAGAGGGCATAACAAATAGCAAAAGCAAGAAAGGATAAATATGCTGCTAGAGGCAATCGAAGTAGCAAGGAGAATGATTTGAAGAAATAAGATAATAATTTTGAAGGTTTATGTTTGTGATTGTTGCAGTTTTGCTACGTCTTTACTTTTTTGTTAAGTTTTTGCTATAGTAGGACTAGTTTTCATTGTAAAACGTAAGCACCGGAAGTGATTTGCTCCCTACTTGTCAGCTTTAATACTGCTTTTTGAATAAAGTAACGAAAATGGGCACATTAAATAGAAATGGGAGATGAAACATCAAAATGTCGCTAGAGGGATTTGAAAACAGAAAGGAGACGCATTAAGAGAAGTGAGATATTTACTGTGAATGTTTATGGCTTTGATTCTCAAACGTTTGAAGTGCGTCTGCTAATGAATTGAGTCTTCACTTTGGTAGGTCTTGTCTTCGCTGTGAACTGCAAGCACCAGGCTTGCTTTCACTCTCTACATGTCAGCTTTATCGAATGTTGGTTGAATGAATCATCGATAGAGGGCATAACAAATAGCAAAAACAGATAAAAGATAAATTTGCTGTTAGAGGCAATCGAAGTAGCAAGGAAAATGATTTGGAGAAATAAGATAATCATCTTGAAGGTTTATGTTTGTGATTGATACAGGTTTGTTTCGTCTTTACTTTTCTGTTGAGTTTTTGCTATAGTAGGACTAGTTTTCGTTGTAAAACGTAAGCACTGTGAGTGATTTGCTCCCTACTTGTCAGCTTTTATTATACTTTTTAAATGAACTATCGAAAGTGGGCACATGAAATAGAAATGGGAGATGAAACATCAAAATGTTGCTAGAGGGATTTGAAAACAGAAAGAAGACTGAGTAAGAGAAGTGAGATATTTACTGTAAATGTTTATGTCTTTGATTCTCAAACGTTTGATGTGCGTCTGCTATTGAATTTTGTCTTCACTTTGGTAGGTCTTGTCTTCGCTGTGAACTGCAAGCACCAGGCTTGCTTTCACTCTTTACATGTCAGCTTAATCGAATGTTGGTTGAATGAATCATCGATAGAGGGCATAACAAATAGCAAAAGCAAGAAAGGATAAATATGCTGCTAGAGGCAATCGAAGTAGCAAGGAGAATGAGTTGGAGAAATAAGATAATAATTTTGAAGGTTTATGTTTGTGATTGTTGCAGTTTTGCTACATCTTTACTTTTCTGTTGAGTTGTTGCTATAGTAGGACTAGTTTTCGTTGTAAAACGTAAGCACTGTGAGTGATTTGCTCCCTACTTGTCAGCTTTTATTATACTTTTTAAATGAACTATCGAAAGTGGGCACATGAAATAGAAATGGGAGATGAAACATCAAAATGTTGCTAGAGGGATTTGAAAACAGAAAGAAGACTGAGTAAGAGAAGTGAGATATTTACTGTGAATGTTTATGTTTTTGATTCTCAAACGTTTGATGTGCGTCTACTATTGAATTTTGTCTTCACTTTGGTAGGTCTTGTCTTCGCTGTGAACTACAAGCACCAGGCTTGCTTTCACTCTTTACATGTCAGCTTAATCGAATGTTGGTTGAATGAATCATAGATAGAGGGCATAACAAATAGCAAAAGCAAGAAAGGATAAATATGCTGCTAGAGGCAATCGAAGTAGCAAGGAGAATGATTTGGAGAAATAAGATAATCATTTTGAAGGTTTATGTTTGTGATTGTTACAGGTTTGTTTCGTCTTTACTTTTCTGTTGAGTTTTTGCTTTGCTAGGACCTGGTTTCGTTGTAAAACGTAAGCACTGTGAGTGATTTGCTCCCTACTTGCCAGCTTTTATAATACTTTTTAAATGAACTATCGAAAGTGGGCACATTAAATAGAAATGGGAGATGAAACATCAAAATGTTGCTAGAGGGATTTGAAAACAGAAAGAAGACTGAGTAAGAGAAGTGAGATATTTACTGTGAATGTTTATGTCTTTGATTCTCAAACGTTTGATGTGCGTATGCTATTGAATTTTGTCTTCACTTTGGTAGGTCTTGTCTTCGCTGTGAACTACAAGCACCAGGCTTGCTTTCACTCTCTACATGTCAGCTTAATCGAATGTTGGTTGAATGAATCATCGATAGAGGGCATAACAAATAGCAAAAGCAGATAAAAGATAAATTTGCTGCTAGAGGCAATCGAAGTAGCAAGGAGAATGATTTGAAGAAATAAGATAATCATCTTGAAGGTTTATGTTTGTGATTGTTACATGTTTGTTTCGTCTTTACTTTTCTGTTGAGTTTTTGCTATAGTAGGACTAGTTTTCGTTGTAAAACGTAAGCACTGTGAGTGATTTGCTCCCTACTTGTCAGCTTTTATAATACTTTTTAATTGAACTATCGAAAGTGGGCACATGAAATAGAAATGGGAGATGAAACATCAAAATGTTGCTAGAGGGATTTGAAAACAGAAAGAAGACTGAGTAAGAGAAGTGAGATATTTACTGTAAATGTTTATGTCTTTGATTCTCAAACGTTTGATGTGCGTATGCTATTGAATTTTGTCTTCACTTTGGTAGGTCTTGTCTTCGCTGTGAACTACAAGCACCAGGCTTGCTTTCACTCTTTACATGTCAGCTTAATCGAATGTTGGTTGAATGAATCATCGATAGAGGGCATAACAAATAGCAAAAGCAGATAAAAGATAAATTTGCTGTTAGAGGCAATCGAAGTAGCAAGGAGAATGAGTTGGAGAAATAAGATAATAATTTTGAAGGTTTATGTTTGTGATTGTTGCTGTTTTGCTACGTCTTTACTTTTCTGTTGAGTTGTTGCTATAGTAGGACTAGTTTTCGTTGTAAAACGTAAGCACTGTGAGTGATTTGCTCCCTACTTGTCAGCTTTTATTATACTTTTTAAATGAACTATCGAAAGTGGGCACATGAAATAGAAATGGGAGATGAAACATCAAAATGTTGCTAGAGGGATTTGAAAACAGAAAGAAGACTGAGTAAGAGAAGTGAGATATTTACTGTAAATGTTTATGTCTTTGATTCTCAAACGTTTGTTGTTCGTCTGCTATTGAATTTTGTCTTCACTTTGGTAGGTCTTGTCTTCGCTGTGAACTACAAGCACCAGGCTTGCTTTCACTCTTTACATGTCAGCTTAATCGAATGTTGGTTGAATGAATCATCGATAGAGGGCATAACAAATAGCAAAAGCAAGAAAGGATAAATATGCTGCTAGAGGCAATCGAAGTAGCAAGGAGAATGAGTTGGAGAAATAAGATAATAATTTTGAAGGTTTATGTTTGTGATTGTTGCTGTTTTGCTACGTCTTTACTTTTCTGTTGAGTTTTTGCTATAGTAGGACTAGTTTTCGTTGTAAAACGTAAGCACTGTGAGTGATTTGCTCCCTACTTGTCAGCTTTTATAATACTTTTTAAATGAACTATCGAAAGTGGGCACATGAAATAGAAATGGGAGATGAAACATCAAAATGTTGCTAGAGGGATTTGAAAACAGAAAGAAGACTGAGTAAGAGAAGTGAGATATTTACTGTGAATGTTTATGTTTTTGATTCTCAAACGTTTGATGTGCGTCTACTATTGAATTTTGTCTTCACTTTGGTAGGTCTTGTCTTCGCTGTGAACTACAAGCACCAGGCTTGCTTTCACTCTTTACATGTCAGCTTAATCGAATGTTGGTTGAATGAATCATAGATAGAGGGCATAACAAATAGCAAAAGCAAGAAAGGATAAATATGCTGCTAGAGGCAATCGAAGTAGCAAGGAGAATGATTTGGAGAAATAAGATAATCATTTTGAAGGTTTATGTTTGTGATTGTTACAGGTTTGTTTCGTCTTTACTTTTCTGTTGAGTTTTTGCTTTGCTAGGACCTGGTTTCGTTGTAAAACGTAAGCACTGTGAGTGATTTGCTCCCTACTTGCCAGCTTTTATAATACTTTTTAAATGAACTATCGAAAGTGGGCACATTAAATAGAAATGGGAGATGAAACATCAAAATGTTGCTAGAGGGATTTGAAAACAGAAAGAAGACTGAGTAAGAGAAGTGAGATATTTACTGTGAATGTTTATGTCTTTGATTCTCATACGTTTGATGTGCGTATGCTATTGAATTTTGTCTTCACTTTGGTAGGTCTTGTCTTCGCTGTGAACTACAAGCACCAGGCTTGCTTTCACTCTCTACATGTCAGCTTAATCGAATGTTGGTTGAATGAATCATCGATAGAGGGCATAACAAATAGCAAAAGCAGATAAAAGATAAATTTGCTGCTAGAGGCAATCGAAGTAGCAAGGAGAATGATTTGAAGAAATAAGATAATCATCTTGAAGGTTTATGTTTGTGATTGTTACATGTTTGTTTCGTCTTTACTTTTCTGTTGAGTTTTTGCTATAGTAGGACTAGTTTTCGTTGTAAAACGTAAGCACTGTGAGTGATTTGCTCCCTACTTGTCAGCTTTTATAATACTTTTTAATTGAACTATCGAAAGTGGGCACATGAAATAGAAATGGGAGATGAAACATCAAAATGTTGCTAGAGGGATTTGAAAACAGAAAGAAGACTGAGTAAGAGAAGTGAGATATTTACTGTAAATGTTTATGTCTTTGATTCTCAAACGTTTGATGTGCGTATGCTATTGAATTTTGTCTTCACTTTGGTAGGTCTTGTCTTCGCTGTGAACTACAAGCACCAGGCTTGCTTTCACTCTTTACATGTCAGCTTAATCGAATGTTGGTTGAATGAATCATCGATAGAGGGCATAACAAATAGCAAAAGCAGATAAAAGATAAATTTGCTGTTAGAGGCAATCGAAGTAGCAAGGAGAATGAGTTGGAGAAATAAGATAATAATTTTGAAGGTTTATGTTTGTGATTGTTGCTGTTTTGCTACGTCTTTACTTTTCTGTTGAGTTGTTGCTATAGTAGGACTAGTTTTCGTTGTAAAACGTAAGCACTGTGAGTGATTTGCTCCCTACTTGTCAGCTTTTATTATACTTTTTAAATGAACTATCGAAAGTGGGCACATGAAATAGAAATGGGAGATGAAACATCAAAATGTTGCTAGAGGGATTTGAAAACAGAAAGAAGACTGAGTAAGAGAAGTGAGATATTTACTGTAAATGTTTATGTCTTTGATTCTCAAACGTTTGTTGTTCGTCTGCTATTGAATTTTGTCTTCACTTTGGTAGGTCTTGTCTTCGCTGTGAACTACAAGCACCAGGCTTGCTTTCACTCTTTACATGTCAGCTTAATCGAATGTTGGTTGAATGAATCATCGATAGAGGGCATAACAAATAGCAAAAGCAAGAAAGGATAAATATGCTGCTAGAGGCAATCGAAGTAGCAAGGAGAATGAGTTGGAGAAATAAGATAATAATTTTGAAGGTTTATGTTTGTGATTGTTGCTGTTTTGCTACGTCTTTACTTTTCTGTTGAGTTTTTGCTATAGTAGGACTAGTTTTCGTTGTAAAACGTAAGCACTGTGAGTGATTTGCTCCCTACTTGTCAGCTTTTATAATACTTTTTAAATGAACTATCGAAAGTGGGCACATGAAATAGAAATGGGAGATGAAACATCAAAATGTTGCTAGAGGGATTTGAAAACAGAAAGAAGACTGAGTAAGAGAAGTGAGATATTTACTGTAAATGTTTATGTCTTTGATTCTCAAACGTTTGATGTGCGTATGCTATTGAATTTTGTCTACACTTTGGTAGGTCTTGTCTTCGCTGTGAACTACAAGCACCAGGCTTGCTTTCACTCTTTTCATGTCAGCTTAATCGAATGTTGGTTGAATGAATCATCGATAGAGGGCATAACAAATAGCAAAAGCAGATAAAAGATAAATTTGCTGTTAGAGGCAATCGAAGTAGCAAGGAGAATGAGTTGGAGAAATAAGATAATCATCTTGAAGGTTTATGTTTGTGATTGTTACAGGTTTGTTTCGTCTTTACTTTTCTGTTGAGTTGTTGCTATAGTAGGACTAGTTTTCGTTGTAAAACGTAAGCACTGTGAGTGATTTGCTCCCTACTTGCCAGCTTTTATAATACTTTTTAAATGAACTATCGAAAGTGGGCACATTGAACAGAAATGGGAGATGAAACATCAAAATGTTGCTAGAGGGATTTGAAAACAGAAAGAAGACTGAGTAAGAGAAGTGAGATATTTACTGTGAATGTTTATGTCTTTGATTCTCAAACGTTTGATGTGCGTATGCTATTGAATTTTGTCTTCACTTTGGTAGGTCTTGTCTTCGCTGTGAACTGCAAGCACCAGGCTTACTTTCACTCTCTACATGTCAGCTTAATCGAATGTTGGTTGAATGAATCATCGATAGAGGGCATAACAAATAGCAAAAGCAAGAAAGGATAAATATGCTGCTAGAGGCAATCGAAGTAGCAAGGAGAATGAGTTGGAGAAATAAGATAATAATTTTGAAGGTTTATGTTTGTGATTGTTGCAGTTTTGCTACATCTTTACTTTTCTGTTGAGTTGTTGCTATAGTAGGACTAGTTTTCGTTGTAAAACGTAAGCACTGTGAGTGATTTGCTCCCTACTTGCCAGCTTTTATAATACTTTTTAAATGAACTATCGAAAGTGGGCACATGAAATAGAAAAGGGAGATGAAACATCAAAATGTTGCTAGAGGGATTTGAAAACAGAAAGAAGACTGAGTAAGAGAAGTGAGATATTTACTGTAAATGTTTATGTCTTTGATTCTCAAACGTTTGATGTGCGTCTGCTATTGAATTTTGTCTACACTTTGGTAGGTCTTGTCTTCGCTGTGAACTACAAGCACCAGGCTTGCTTTCACTCTTTACATGTCAGCTTAATCGAATGTTGGTTGAATGAATCATCGATAGAGGGCATAACAAATAGCAAAAGCAGATAAAAGATAAATTTGCTGTTAGAGGCAATCGAAGTAGCAAGGAGAATGAGTTGGAGAAATAAGATAATAATTTTGAAGGTTTATGTTTGTGATTGTTGCAGTTTTGCTACATCTTTACTTTTCTGTTGAGTTGTTGCTATAGTAGGACTAGTTTTCGTTGTAAAACGTAAGCACTGTGAGTGATTTGCTCCCTACTTGTCAGCTTTTATAATACTTTTTAAATGAACTATCGAAAGTGGGCACATGAAATAGAAATGGGAGATGAAACATCAAAATGTTGCTAGAGGGATTTGAAAACAGAAAGAAGACTGAGTAAGAGAAGTGAGATATTTACTGTGAATGTTTATGTCTTTGATTCTCAAACGTTTGATGTGCGTATGCTATTGAATTTTGTCTTCACTTTGGTAGGTCTTGTCTTCGCTGTGAACTGCAAGCACCAGGCTTACTTTCACTCTCTACATGTCAGCTTTATCGAATGTTGGTTGAATGAATCATCGATAGAGGGCATAACAAATAGCAAAAGCAGATAAAAGATAAATTTGCTGTTAGAGGCAATCGAAGTAGCAAGGAGAATGAGTTGGAGAAATAAGATAATCATCTTGAAGGTTTATGTTTGTGATTGTTACAGGTTTGTTTCGTCTTTACTTTTCTGTTGAGTTGTTGCTATAGTAGGACTAGTTTTCGTTGTAAAACGTAAGCACTGTGAGTGATTTGCTCCCTACTTGTCAGCTTTTATAATACTTTTTAAATGAACTATCGAAAGTGGGCACATGAAATAGAAATGGGAGATGAAACATCAAAATGTTGCTAGAAAGATTTGAAAACAGAAAGAAGACTGAGTAAGAGAAATGAGATATTTACTGTGAATGTTTATGTCTTTGATTCTCAAACGTTTGATGTGCGTCTGCTATTGAATTTTGTCTTCACTTTGGTAGGTCTTGTCTTCGCTGTGAACTACAAGCACCAGGCTTGCTTTCACTCTTTACATGTCAGCTTAATCGAATGTTGGTTGAATGAATCATCGATAGAGGGCATAACAAATAGCAAAAGCAAGAAAGGATAAATATGCTGCTAGAGGCAATCGAAGTAGCAAGGAGAATGATTTGGAGAAATAAGATAATAATTTTGAAGGTTTATGTTTGTGATTGTTGCAGTTTTGCTACATCTTTACTTTTCTGTTGAGTTGTTGCTATAGTAGGACTAGTTTTCGTTGTAAAACGTAAGCACTGTGAGTGATTTGCTCCCTACTTGCCAGCTTTTATAATACTTTTTAAATGAACTATCGAAAGTGGGCACATGAAATAGAAATGGGAGATGAAACATCAAAATGTTGCTAGAGGGATTTGAAAACAAAAAGAAGACTGAGTAAGAGAAGTGAGATATTTACTGTGAATGTTTATGTCTTTGATTCTCAAACGTTTGATGTGCGTATGCTATTGAATTTTGTCTTCACTTTGGTAGGTCTTGTCTTCGCTGTGAACTACAAGCACCAGGCTTGCTTTTACTCTTTACATGTCAGCTTAATCGAATGTTGGTTGAATGAATCATCGATAGAGGGCATAACAAATAGCAAAAGCAAGAAAGGATAAATATGCTGCTAGAGGCAATCGAAGTAGCAAGGAGAATGAGTTGGAGAAATAAGATAATAATTTTGAAGGTTTATGTTTGTGATTGTTGCAGTTTTGCTACATCTTTACTTTTCTGTTGAGTTGTTGCTATAGTAGGACTAGTTTTCGTTGTAAAACGTAAGCACTGTGAGTGATTTGCTCCCTACTTGTCCGCTTTTATAATACTTTTTAAATGAACTATCGAAAGTGGGCACATGAAATAGAAATGGGAGATGAAACATCAAAATGTTGCTGGAGGGATTTGAAAACAGAAAGAAGACTGAGTAAGAGAAGTGAGATATTTACTGTGAATGTTTATGTCTTTGATTCTCAAACGTTTGATGTGCGTATGCTATTGAATTTTGTCTTCACTTTGGTAGGTCTTGTCTTCGCTGTGAACTACAAGCACCAGGCTTGCTTTCACTCTTTCAATGTCAGCTTAATCGAATGTTGGTTGAATGAATCATCGATAGAGGGCATAACAAATAGCAAAAACAGATAAAAGATAAATTTGCTGTTAGAGGCAATCGAAGTAGCAAGGAGAATGAGTTGGAGAAATAAGATAATCATCTTGAAGGTTTATGTTTGTGATTGTTACAGGTTTGTTTCGTCTTTACTTTTCTGTTGAGTTTTTGCTATAGTAGGACTAGTTTTCGTTGTAAAACGTAAGCACTGTGAGTGATTTGCTCCCTACTTGCCAGCTTTTATAATACTTTTTAAATGAACTATCGAAAGTGGGCACATTAAATAGAAATGGGAGATGAAACATCAAAATGTTGCTAGAGGGATTTGAAAACAGAAAGAAGACTGAGTAAGAGAAGTGAGATATTTACTGTGAATGTTTATGTCTTTGATTCTCAAACGTTTGATGTGCGTATGCTATTGAATTTTGTCTTCACTTTGGTAGGTCTTGTCTTCGCTGTGAACTACAAGCACCAGGCTTGCTTTTACTCTTTACATGTCAGCTTAATCGAATGTTGGTTGAATGAATCATCGATAGAGGGCATAACAAATAGCAAAAGCAAGAAAGGATAAATATGCTGCTAGAGGCAATCGAAGTAGCAAGGAGAATGAGTTGGAGAAATAAGATAATAATTTTGAAGGTTTATGTTTGTGATTGTTGCAGTTTTGCTACATCTTTACTTTTCTGTTGAGTTGTTGCTATAGTAGGACTAGTTTTCGTTGTAAAACGTAAGCACTGTGAGTGATTTGCTCCCTACTTGCCAGCTTTTATAATACTTTTTAAATGAACTATCGAAAGTGGGCACATGAAATAGAAATGGGAGATGAAACATCAAAATGTTGCTAGAGGGATTTGAAAACAGAAAGAAGACTGAGTAAGAGAAGTGAGATATTTACTGTGAATGTTTATGTCTTTGATTCTCAAACGTTTGAAGTGCGTATGCTATTGAATTTTGTCTTCACTTTGGTAGGTCTTGTCTTCGCTGTGAACTACAAGCACCAGGCTTGCTTTCACTCTTTACATGTCAGCTTAATCGAATGTTGGTTGAATGAATCATCGATAGAGGGCATAACAAATAGCAAAAGCAGATAAAAGATAAATTTGCTGTTAGAGGCAATCGAAGTAGCAAGGAGAATGAGTTGGAGAAATAAGATAATAATTTTGAAGGTTTATGTTTGTGATTGTTACAGGTTTGTTTCGTCTTTACTTTTCTGTTGAGTTTTTGCTATAGTAGGACTAGTTTTCGTTGTAAAACGTAAGCACTGTGAGTGATTTGCTCCCTACTTGCCAGCTTTTATAATACTTTTTAAATGAACTATCGAAAGTGGGCACATGAAATAGAAATGGGAGATGAAACATCAAAATGTTGCTAGAGGGATTTGAAAACAGAAAGAAGACTGAGTAAGAGAAGTGAGATATTTACTGTGAATGTTTATGTTTTTGATTCTCAAACGTTTGAAGTGCGTCTACTATTGAATTGAGTCTTCACTTTGGTAGGTCTTGTCTTCGCTGTGAACTACAAGCACCAGGCTTGCTTTCACTCTTTACATGTCAGCTTAATCGAATGTTGGTTGAATGAATCATCGATAGAGGGCATAACAAATAGCAAAAGCAGATAAAAGATAAATTTGCTGTTAGAGGCAATCGAAGTAGCAAGGAGAATGAGTTGGAGAAATAAGATAATAATTTTGAAGGTTTATGTTTGTGATTGTTACAGGTTTGTTTCGTCTTTACTTTTCTGTTGAGTTTTTGCTATAGTAGGACTAGTTTTCGTTGTAAAACGTAAGCACTGTGAGTGATTTGCTCCCTACTTGCCAGCTTTTATAATACTTTTTAAATGAACTATCGAAAGTGGGCACATGAAATAGAAATGGGAGATGAAACATCAAAATGTTGCTAGAGGGATTTGAAAACAGAAAGAAGACTGAGTAAGAGAAGTGAGATATTTACTGTGAATGTTTATGTCTTTGATTCTCAAACGTTTGATGTGCGTATGCTATTGAATTTTGTCTTCACTTTGGTAGGTCTTGTCTTCGCTGTGAACTACAAGCACCAGGCTTGCTTTCACTCTTTACATGTCAGCTTAATCGAATGTTGGTTGAATGAATCATCGATAGAGGGCATAACAAATAGCAAAAGCAGATAAAAGATAAATTTGCTGTTAGAGGCAATCGAAGTAGCAAGGAGAATGAGTTGGAGAAATAAGATAATAATTTTGAAGGTTTATGTTTGTGATTGTTGCTGTTTTGCTACGTCTTTACTTTTCTGTTGAGTTTTTGCTATAGTAGGACTAGTTTTCGTTGTAAAACGTAAGCACTGTGAGTGATTTGCTCCCTACTTGCCAGCTTTTATAATACTTTTTAAATGAACTATCGAAAGTGGGCACATTAAATAGAAATGGGAGATGAAACATCAAAATGTTGCTAGAGGGATTTGAAAACAGAAAGAAGACTGAGTAAGAGAAGTGAGATATTTAATGTAAATGTTTATGTCTTTGATTCTCAAACGTTTGATGTGCGTATGCTATTGAATTGAGTCTTCACTTTGGTAGGTCTTGTCTTCGCTGTGAACTGCAAGCACCAGGCTTGCTTTCACTCTTTACATGTCAGCTTAATCGAATGTTGGTTGAATGAATCATCGATAGAGGGCATAACAAATAGCAAAAGCAAGAAACGATAAATATGCTGCTAGAGGCAATCGAAGTAGCAAGGAGAATGAGTTGGAGAAATAAGATAATAATTTTGACGGTTTATGTTTGTGATTGTTGCAGTTTTGCTACATCTTTACTTTTCTGTTGAGTTGTTGCTATAGTAGGACTAGTTTTCGTTGTAAAACGTAAGCACTGTGAGTGATTTGCTCCCTACTTGTCCGCTTTTATAATACTTTTTAAATGAACTATCGAAAGTGGGCACATGAAATAGAAATGGGAGATGAAACATCAAAATGTTGCTAGAGGGATTTGAAAACAGAAAGAAGACTGAGTAAGAGAAGTGAGATATTTACTGTGAATGTTTATGTTTTTGATTCTCAAACGTTTGATGTGCGTATGCTATTGAATTTTGTCTTCACTTTGGTAGGTCTTGTCTTCGCTGTGAACTACAAGCACCAGGCTTGCTTTCACTCTTTACATGTCAGCTTAATCGAATGTTGGTTGAATGAATCATCGATAGAGGGCATAACAAATAGCAAAAACAGATAAAAGATAAATTTGCTGTTAGAGGCAATCGAAGTAGCAAGGAGAATGAGTTGGAGAAATAAGATAATAATTTTGAAGGTTTATGTTTGTGATTGTTGCTGTTTTGCTACGTCTTTACTTTTCTGTTGAGTTTTTGCTATAGTAGGACTAGTTTTCGTTGTAAAACGTAAGCACTGTGAGTGATTTGCTCCCTACTTGCCAGCTTTTATAATACTTTTTAAATGAACTATCGAAAGTGGGCACATTAAATAGAAATGGGAGATGAAACATCAAAATGTTGCTAGAGGGATTTGAAAACAGAAAGAAGACTGAGTAAGAGAAGTGAGATATTTAATGTAAATGTTTATGTCTTTGATTCTCAAACGTTTGATGTGCGTCTGCTATTGAATTGAGTCTTCACTTTGGTAGGTCTTGTCTTCGCTGTGAACTGCAAGCACCAGGCTTGCTTTCACTCTTTACATGTCAGCTTAATCGAATGTTGGTTGAATGAATCATCGATAGAGGGCATAACAAATAGCAAAAACAGATAAAAGATAAATTTGCTGTTAGAGGCAATCGAAGTAGCAAGGAGAATGAGTTGGAGAAATAAGATAATAATTTTGAAGGTTTATGTTTGTGATTGTTGCAGTTTTGCTACATCTTTACTTTTCTGTTGAGTTGTTGCTATAGTAGGACTAGTTTTCGTTGTAAAACGTAAGCACTGTGAGTGATTTGCTCCCTACTTGTCAGCTTTTATAATACTTTTTAAATGAACTATCGAAAGTGGGCACATGAAATAGAAATGGGAGATGAAACATCAAAATGTTGCTGGAGGGATTTGAAAACAGAAAGAAGACTGAGTAAGAGAAGTGAGATATTTACTGTGAATGTTTATGTCTTTGATTCTCAAACGTTTGATGTGCGTATGCTATTGAATTTTGTCTTCACTTTGGTAGGTCTTGTCTTCGCTGTGAACTACAAGCACCAGGCTTGCTTTCACTCTTTACATGTCAGCTTAATCAAATGTTGGTTGAATGAATCATCGATAGAGGGCATAACAAATAGCAAAAACAGATAAAAGATAAATTTGCTGTTAGAGGCAATCGAAGTAGCAAGGAGAATGAGTTGGAGAAATAAGATAATCATCTTGAAGGTTTATGTTTGTGATTGTTACAGGTTTGTTTCGTCTTTACTTTTCTGTTGAGTTGTTGCTATAGTAGGACTAGTTTTCGTTGTAAAACGTAAGCACTGTGAGTGATTTGCTCCCTACTTGCCAGCTTTTATAATACTTTTTAAATGAACTATCGAAAGTGGGCACATGAAATAGAAATGGGAGATGAAACATCAAAATGTTGCTAGAGGGATTTGAAAACAGAAAGAAGACTGAGTAAGAGAAGTGAGATATTTACTGTGAATGTTTATGTCTTTGATTCTCAAACGTTTGATGTGCGTATGCTATTGAATTTTGTCTTCACTTTGGTAGGTCTTGTCTTCGCTGTGAACTACAAGCACCAGGCTTGCTTTCACTCTTTACATGTCAGCTTAATCGAATGTTGGTTGAATGAATCATCGATAGAGGGCATAACAAATAGCAAAAACAGATAAAAGATAAATTTGCTGTTAGAGGCAATCGAAGTAGCAAGGAGAATGAGTTGGAGAAATAAGATAATCATCTTGAAGGTTTATGTTTGTGATTGTTGCAGTTTTGCTACATCTTTACTTTTCTGTTGAGTTGTTGCTATAGTAGGACTAGTTTTCGTTGTAAAACGTAAGCACTGTGAGTGATTTGCTCCCTACTTGCCAGCTTTTATAATACTTTTTAAATGAACTATCGAAAGTGGGCACATGAAATAGAAATGGGAGATGAAACATCAAAATGTTGCTAGAGGGATTTGAAAACAGAAAGAAGACTGAGTAAGAGAAGTGAGATATTTACTGTGAATGTTTATGTCTTTGATTCTCAAACGTTTGATGTGCGTATGCTATTGAATTTTGTCTTCACTTTGGTAGGTCTTGTCTTCGCTGTGAACTACAAGCACCAGGCTTGCTTTCACTCTTTACATGTCAGCTTAATCGAATGTTGGTTGAATGAATCATCGATAGAGGGCATAACAAATAGCAAAAACAGATAAAAGATAAATTTGCTGTTAGAGGCAATCGAAGTAGCAAGGAGAATGAGTTGGAGAAATAAGATAATCATCTTGAAGGTTTATGTTTGTGATTGTTGCAGTTTTGCTACATCTTTACTTTTCTGTTGAGTTGTTGCTATAGTAGGACTAGTTTTCGTTGTAAAACGTAAGCACTGTGAGTGATTTGCTCCCTACTTGTCACCTTTTATAATACTTTTTAAATGAACTATCGAAAGTGGGCACATGAAATAGAAATGGGAGATGAAACATCAAAATGTTGCTAGAGGGATTTGAAAACAGAAAGAAGACTGAGTAAGAGAAGTGAGATATTTACTGTGAATGTTTATGTTTTTGATTCTCAAACGTTTGAAGTGCGTCTACTATTGAATTGAGTCTTCACTTTGGTAGGTCTTGTCTTCGCTGTGAACTACAAGCACCAGGCTTGCTTTCACTCTTTACATGTCAGCTTAATCGAATGTTGGTTGAATGAATCATCGATAGAGGGCATAACAAATAGCAAAAGCAGATAAAAGATAAATTTGCTGTTAGAGGCAATCGAAGTAGCAAGGAGAATGAGTTGGAGAAATAAGATAATAATTTTGAAGGTTTATGTTTGTGATTGTTGCAGTTTTGCTACATCTTTACTTTTCTGTTGAGTTGTTGCTATAGTAGGACTAGTTTTCGTTGTAAAACGTAAGCACTGTGAGTGATTTGCTCCCTACTTGTCAGCTTTTATAATACTTTTTAAATGAACTATCGAAAGTGGCCACATTAAATAGAAATGGGAGATGAAACATCAAAATGTTGCTAGAGGGATTTGAAAACAGAAAGAAGACTGAGTAAGAGAAGTGAGATATTTACTGTGAATGTTTATGTCTTTGATTCTCAAACGTTTGATGTGCGTATGCTATTGAATTTTGTCTTCACTTTGGTAGGTCTTGTCTTCGCTGTGAACTACAAGCACCAGGCTTGCTTTCACTCTTTACATGTCAGCTTAATCGAATGTTGGTTGAATGAATCATCGATAGAGGGCATAACAAATAGCAAAAGCAGATAAAAGATAAATTTGCTGTTAGAGGCAATCGAAGTAGCAAGGAGAATGAGTTGGAGAAATAAGATAATCATCTTGAAGGTTTATGTTTGTGATTGTTACAGGTTTGTTTCGTCTTTACTTTTCTGTTGAGTTGTTGCTATAGTAGGACTAGTTTTCGTTGTAAAACGTAAGCACTGTGAGTGATTTGCTCCCTACTTGCCAGCTTTTATAATACTTTTTAAATGAACTATCGAAAGTGGGCAAATGAAATAGAAATGGGAGATGAAACATCAAAATGTTGCTAGAGGGATTTGAAAACAGAAAGAAGACTGAGTAAGAGAAGTGAGATATTTACTGTGAATGTTTATGTCTTTGATTCTCAAACGTTTGATGTGCGTATGCTATTGAATTTTGTCTTCACTTTGGTAGGTCTTGTCTTCGCTGTGAACTACAAGCACCAGGCTTGCTTTCACTCTTTACAAGTCAGCTTAATCGAATGTTGGTTGAATGAATCATCGATAGAGGGCATAACAAATAGCAAAAGCAGATAAAAGATAAATTTGCTGTTAGAGGCAATCGAAGTAGCAAGGAGAATGAGTTGGAGAAATAAGATAATCATCTTGAAGGTTTATGTTTGTGATTGTTGCAGTTTTGCTACATCTTTACTTTTCTGTTGAGTTGTTGCTATAGTAGGACTAGTTTTCGTTGTAAAACGTAAGCACTGTGAGTGATTTGCTCCCTACTTGTCAGCTTTTATAATACTTTTTAAATGAACTATCGAAAGTGGGCACATGAAATAGAAATGGGAGATGAAACATCAAAATGTTGCTAGAGGGATTTGAAAACAGAAAGAAGACTGAGTAAGAGAAGTGAGATATTTACTGTGAATGTTTATGTCTTTGATTCTCAAACGTTTGATGTGCGTATGCTATTGAATTTTGTCTTCACTTTGGTAGGTCTTGTCTTCGCTGTGAACTACAAGCACCAGGCTTGCTTTCACTCTTTACATGTCAGCTTAATCGAATGTTGGTTGAATGAATCATCGATAGAGGGCATAACAAATAGCAAAAGCAGATAAAAGATAAATTTGCTGTTAGAGGCAATCGAAGTAGCAAGGAGAATGAGTTGGAGAAATAAGATAATCATCTTGAAGGTTTATGTTTGTGATTGTTGCTGTTTTGCTACGTCTTTACTTTTCTGTTGAGTTGTTGCTATAGTAGGACTAGTTTTCGTTGTAAAATGTAAGCACTGTGAGTGATTTGCTCCCTACTTGTCAGCTTTTATAATACTTTTGAAATGAACTATCGAAAGTGGGCACATGAAATAGAAATGGGAGATGAAACATCAAAATGTTGCTGGAGGGATTTGAAAACAGAAAGAAGACTGAGTAAGAGAAGTGAGATATTTACTGTGAATGTTTATGTCTTTGATTCTCAAACGTTTGAAGTGCGTCTGCTATTGAATTTTGTCTTCACTTTGGTAGGTCTTGTCTTCGCTGTGAACTACAAGCACCAGGCTTGCTTTCACTCTTTACATGTCAGCTTAATCGAATGTTGGTTGAATGAATCATCGATAGAGGGCATAACAAATAGCAAAAGCAGATAAAAGATAAATTTGCTGTTAGAGGCAATCGAAGTAGCAAGGAGAATGAGTTGGAGAAATAAGATAATAATTTTGAAGGTTTATGTTTGTGATTGTTGCAGTTTTGCTACATCTTTACTTTTCTGTTGAGTTGTTGCTATAGTAGGACTAGTTTTCGTTGTAAAACGTAAGCACTGTGAGTGATTTGCTCCCTACTTGCCAGCTTTTATAATACTTTTTAAATGAACTATCGAAAGTGGGCACATGAAATAGAAATGGGAGATGAAACATCAAAATGTTGCTAGAGGGATTTGAAAACAGAAAGAAGACTGAGTAAGAGAAGTGAGATATTTACTGTGAATGTTTATGTCTTTGATTCTCAAACGTTTGAAGTGCGTCTACTATTGAATTGAGTCTTCACTTTGGTAGGTCTTGTCTTCGCTGTGAACTACAAGCACCAGGCTTGCTTTCACTCTTTACATGTCAGCTTAATCGAATGTTGGTTGAATGAATCATCGATAGAGGGCATAACAAATAGCAAAAGCAGATAAAAGATAAATTTGCTGTTAGAGGCAATCGAAGTAGCAAGGAGAATGAGTTGGAGAAATAAGATAATAATTTTGAAGGTTTATGTTTGTGATTGTTGCAGTTTTGCTACATCTTTACTTTTCTGTTGAGTTGTTGCTATAGTAGGACTAGTTTTCGTTGTAAAACGTAAGCACTGTGAGTGATTTGCTCCCTACTTGTCAGCTTTTATAATACTTTTTAAATGAACTATCGAAAGTGGGCACATGAAATAGAAATGGGAGATGAAACATCAAAATGTTGCTAGAGGGATTTGAAAACAGAAAGAAGACTGAGTAAGAGAAGTGAGATATTTACTGTGAATGTTTATGTCTTTGATTCTCAAACGTTTGATGTGCGTATGCTATTGAATTTTGTCTTCACTTTGGTAGGTCTTGTCTTCGCTGTGAACTACAAGCACCAGGCTTGCTTTCACTCTTTACATGTCAGCTTAATCGAATGTTGGTTGAATGAATCATCGATAGAGGGCATAACAAATAGCAAAAGCAGATAAAAGATAAATTTGCTGTTAGAGGCAATCGAAGTAGCAAGGAGAATGAGTTGGAGAAATAAGATAATAATTTTGAAGGTTTATGTTTGTGATTGTTGCAGTTTTGCTACATCTTTACTTTTCTGTTGAGTTGTTGCTATAGTAGGACTAGTTTTCGTTGTAAAACGTAAGCACTGTGAGTGATTTGCTCCCTACTTGTCAGCTTTTATAATACTTTTTAAATGAACTATCGAAAGTGGGCACATGAAATAGAAATGGGAGATGAAACATCAAAATGTTGCTAGAGGGATTTGAAAACAGAAAGAAGACTGAGTAAGAGAAGTGAGATATTTACTGTGAATGTTTATGTCTTTGATTCTCAAACGTTTGATGTGCGTATGCTATTGAATTTTGTCTTCACTTTGGTAGGTCTTGTCTTCGCTGTGAACTACAAGCACCAGGCTTGCTTTCACTCTTTACATGTCAGCTTAATCGAATGTTGGTTGAATGAATCATCGATAGAGGGCATAACAAATAGCAAAAGCAGATAAAAGATAAATTTGCTGTTAGAGGCAATCGAAGTAGCAAGGAGAATGAGTTGGAGAAATAAGATAATCATCTTGAAAGTTTATGTTTGTGATTGTTGCTGTTTTGCTACGTCTTTACTTTTCTGTTGAGTTGTTGCTATAGTAGGACTAGTTTTCGTTGTAAAACGTAAGCACTGTGAGTGATTTGCTCCCTACTTGTCAGCTTTTATAATACTTTTGAAATGAACTATCGAAAGTGGGCACATGAAATAGAAATGGGAGATGAAACATCAAAATGTTGCTGGAGGGATTTGAAAACAGAAAGAAGACTGAGTAAGAGAAGTGAGATATTTACTGTGAATGTTTATGTCTTTGATTCTCAAACGTTTGATGTGCGTATGCTATTGAATTTTGTCTTCACTTTGGTAGGTCTTGTCTTCGCTGTGAACTACAAGCACCAGGCTTGCTTTCACTCTTTACATGTCAGCTTAATCGAATGTTGGTTGAATGAATCATCGATAGAGGGCATAACAAATAGCAAAAACAGATAAAAGATAAATTTGCTGTTAGAGGCAATCGAAGTAGCAAGGAGAATGATTTGGAGAAATAAGATAATCATTTTGAAGGTTTATGTTTGTGATTGTTGCAGTTTTGCTACGTCTTTACTTTTCTGTTGAGTTTTTGCTATAGTAGGACTAGTTTTCGTTGTAAAACGTAAGCACTGTGAGTGATTTGCTCCCTACTTGTCAGCTTTTATAATACTTTTTAAATGAACTATCGAAAGTGGGCACATGAAATAGAAATGGGAGATGAAACATCAAAATGTTGCTAGAGGGATTTGAAAACAGAAAGAAGACTGAGTAAGAGAAGTGAGATATTTACTGTGAATGTTTATGTCTTTGATTCTCAAACGTTTGATGTGCGTATGCTATTGAATTTTGTCTTCACTTTGGTAGGTCTTGTCTTCGCTGTGAACTACAAGCACCAGGCTTGCTTTCACTTTTTACATGTCAGCTTAATCGAATGTTGGTTGAATGAATCATCGATAGAGGGCATAACAAATAGCAAAAGCAGATAAAAGATAAATTTGCTGTTAGAGGCAATCGAAGTAGCAAGGAGAATGAGTTGGAGAAATAAGATAATAATTTTGAAGGTTTATGTTTGTGATTGTTGCTGTTTTGCTACGTCTTTACTTTTCTGTTGAGTTTTTGCTATAGTAGGACTAGTTTTCGTTGTAAAACGTAAGCACTGTGAGTGATTTGCTCCCTACTTGTCAGCTTTTATAATACTTTTTAAATGAACTATCGAAAGTGGGCACATGAAATAGAAATGGGAGAGGAAACATCAAAATGTTGCTGGAGGGATTTGAAAACAGAAAGAAGACTGAGTAAGAGAAGTGAGATATTTACTGTGAATGTTTATGTCTTTGATTCTCAAACGTTTGATGTGCGTATGCTATTGAATTTTGTCTTCACTTTGGTAGGTCTTGTCTTCGCTGTGAACTACAAGCACCAGGCTTGCTTTCACTCTTTACATGTCAGCTTAATCGAATGTTGGTTGAATGAATCATCGATAGAGGGCATAACAAATAGCAAAAGCAGATAAAAGATAAATTTGCTGTTAGAGGCAATCGAAGTAGCAAGGAGAATGAGTTGGAGAAATAAGATAATAATTTTGAAGGTTTATGTTTTTGATTGTTACAGGTTTGTTTCGTCTTTACTTTTCTGTTGAGTTGTTGCTATAGTAGGACTAGTTTTCGTTGTAAAACGTAAGCACTGTGAGTGATTTGCTCCCTACTTGTCAGCTTTTATAATACTTTTTAAATGAACTATCGAAAGTGGGCACATGAAATAGAAATGGGAGATGAAACATCAAAATGTTGCTAGAGGGATTTGAAAACAGAAAGAAGACTGAGTAAGAGAAGTAAGATATTTACTGTAAATGTTTATGTCTTTGATTCTCAAACGTTTGATGTTCGTCTGCTATTGAATTTTGTCTTCACTTTGGTAGGTCTTGTCTTTGCTGTGAACTGCAAGCACCAGGCTTGCTTTCACTCTTTACATATCAGCTTAATCGAATGTTGGTTGAATGAATCATCGATAGAGGGCATAACAAATAGCAAAAGCAAGAAAGGATAAATATGCTGCTAGAGGCAATCGAAGTAGCAAGGAGAATGAGTTGGAGAAATAAGATAATAATTTTGAAGGTTTATGTTTGTGATTGTTGCAGTTTTGCTACATCTTTACTTTTCTGTTGAGTTGTTGCTATAGTAGGACTAGTTTTCGTTGTAAAACGTAAGCACTGTGAGTGATTTGCTCCCTACTTGTCAGCTTTTATAATACTTTTTAAATGAACTATCGAAAGTGGCCACATTAAATAGAAATGGGAGATGAAACATCAAAATGTTGCTAGAGGGATTTGAAAACAGAAAGAAGACTGAGTAAGAGAAGTGAGATATTTAATGTAAATGTTTATGTCTTTGATTCTCAAACGTTTGATGTGCGTATGCTATTGAATTTTGTCTTCACTTTGGTAGGTCTTGTCTTCGCTGTGAACTGCAAGCACCAGGCTTGCTTTCACTCTTTACATGTCAGCTTAATCGAATGTTGGTTGAATGAATCATCGATAGAGGGCATAACAAATAGCAAAAGCAGATAAAAGATAAATTTGCTGTTAGAGGCAATCGAAGTAGCAAGGAGAATGAGTTGGAGAAATAAGATAATCATCTTGAAGGTTTATGTTTGTGATTGTTGCTGTTTTGCTACGTCTTTACTTTTCTGTTGAGTTTTTGCTATAGTAGGACTAGTTTTCGTTGTAAAACGTAAGCACTGTGAGTGATTTGCTCCCTACTTGCCAGCTTTTATAATACTTTTTAAATGAACTATCGAAAGTGGCCACATTAAATAGAAATGGGAGATGAAACATCAAAATGTTGCTAGAGGGATTTGAAAACAGAAAGAAGACTGAGTAAGAGAAGTGAGATATTTAATGTAAATGTTTATGTCTTTGATTCTCAAACGTTTGATGTGCGTATGCTATTGAATTTTGTCTTCACTTTGGTAGGTCTTGTCTTCGCTGTGAACTGCAAGCACCAGGCTTGCTTTCACTCTTTACATGTCAGCTTAATCGAATGTTGGTTGAATGAATCATCGATAGAGGGCATAACAAATAGCAAAAGCAAGAAAGGATAAATATGCTGCTAGAGGCAATCGAAGTAGCAAGGAGAATGAGTTGGAGAAATAAGATAATAATTTTGAAGGTTTATGTTTGTGATTGTTGCAGTTTGGCTACATCTTTACTTTTCTGTTGAGTTGTTGCTATAGTAGGACTAGTTTTCGTTGTAAAACGTAAGCACTGTGAGTGATTTGCTCCCTACTTGTCAGCTTTTATAATACTTTTTAAATGAACTATCGAAATTGGGCACATTAAATTGCATTGGGAGATGAAACATCAAAATGTTGCTAGAGGGATTTGAAAACAGAAAGAAGACTGAGTAAGAGAAGTGAGATATTTACTGTGAATGTTTATGTTTTTGATTCTCAAACGTTTGAAGTGCGTCTACTATTGAATTGAGTCTTCACTTTGGTAGGTCTTGTCTTCGCTGTGAACTACAAGCACCAGGCTTGCTTTCACTCTTTACATGTCAGCTTAATCGAATGTTGGTTGAATGAATCATCGATAGAGGGCATAACAAATAGCAAAAGCAGATAAAAGATAAATTTGCTGTTAGAGGCAATCGAAGTAGCAAGGAGAATGAGTTGGAGAAATAAGATAATAATTTTGAAGGTTTATGTTTGTGATTGTTGCAGTTTTGCTACATCTTTACTTTTCTGTTGAGTTGTTGCTATAGTAGGACTAGTTTTCGTTGTAAAACGTAAGCACTGTGAGTGATTTGCTCCCTACTTGTCAGCTTTTATAATACTTTTTAAATGAACTATCGAAAGTGGCCACATTAAATAGAAATGGGAGATGAAACATCAAAATGTTGCTAGAGGGATTTGAAAACAGAAAGAAGACTGAGTAAGAGAAGTGAGATATTTAATGTAAATGTTTATGTCTTTGATTCTCAAACGTTTGATGTGCGTATGCTATTGAATTTTGTCTTCACTTTGGTAGGTCTTGTCTTCGCTGTGAACTGCAAGCACCAGGCTTGCTTTCACTCTTTACATGTCAGCTTAATCGAATGTTGGTTGAATGAATCATCGATAGAGGGCATAACAAATAGCAAAAGCAGATAAAAGATAAATTTGCTGTTAGAGGCAATCGAAGTAGCAAGGAGAATGAGTTGGAGAAATAAGA
Source organism: Anopheles coustani (assembly GCF_943734705.1). Lineage (NCBI taxonomy): Eukaryota > Metazoa > Arthropoda > Insecta > Diptera > Culicidae > Anopheles > Anopheles coustani. The sequence continues at coordinate 357,257 of NW_026525137.1, read as the reverse complement.
TAATAATTTTGAAGGTTTATGTTTGTGATTGTTGCAGTTTTGCTACATCTTTACTTTTCTGTTGAGTTGTTGCTATAGTAGGACTAGTTTTCGTTGTAAAACGTAAGCACTGTGAGTGATTTGCTCCCTACTTGCCAGCTTTTATAATACTTTTTAAATGAACTATCGAAAGTGGGCACATGAAATAGAAATGGGAGATGAAACATCAAAATGTTGCTAGAGGGATTTGAAAACAGAAAGAAGACTGAGTAAGAGAAGTGAGATATTTACTGTGAATGTTTATGTCTTTGATTCTCAAACGTTTGATGTGCGTATGCTATTGAATTTTGTCTTCACTTTGGTAGGTCTTGTCTTCGCTGTGAACTACAAGCACCAGGCTTGCTTTCACTCTTTACATGTCAGCTTAATCGAATGTTGGTTGAATGAATCATCGATAGAGGGCATAACAAATAGCAAAAACAGATAAAAGATAAATTTGCTGTTAGAGGCAATCGAAGTAGCAAGGAGAATGAGTTGGAGAAATAAGATAATCATCTTGAAGGTTTATGTTTGTGATTGTTACAGGTTTGTTTCGTCTTTACTTTTCTGTTGAGTTGTTGCTATAGTAGGACTAGTTTTCGTTGTAAAACGTAAGCACTGTGAGTGATTTGCTCCCTACTTGCCAGCTTTTATAATACTTTTTAAATGAACTATCGAAAGTGGGCACATGAAATAGAAATGGGAGATGAAACATCAAAATGTTGCTAGAGGGATTTGAAAACAGAAAGAAGACTGAGTAAGAGAAGTGAGATATTTACTGTAAATGTTTATGTCTTTGATTCTCAAACGTTTGATGTGCGTATGCTATTGAATTTTGTCTTCACTTTGGTAGGTCTTGTCTTCGCTGTGAACTGCAAGCACCAGGCTTGCTTTCACTCTTTACATGTCAGCTTAATCGAATGTTGGTTGAATGAATCATCGATAGAGGGCATAACAAATAGCAAAAGCAGATAAAAGATAAATTTGCTGTTAGAGGCAATCGAAGTAGCAAGGAGAATGAGTTGGAGAAATAAGATAATAATTTTGAAGGTTTATGTTTGTGATTGTTGCAGTTTTGCTACATCTTTACTTTTCTGTTGAGTTGTTGCTATAGTAGGACTAGTTTTCGTTGTAAAACGTAAGCACTGTGTGTGATTTGCTCCCTACTTGTCAGCTTTTATAATACTTTTTAAATGAACTATCGAAATTGGGCACATTAAATTGCATTGGGAGATGAAACATCAAAATGTTGCTAGAGGGATTTGAAAACAGAAAGAAGACTGAGTAAGAGAAGTGAGATATTTACTGTGAATGTTTATGTTTTTGATTCTCAAACGTTTGAAGTGCGTCTACTATTGAATTGAGTCTTCACTTTGGTAGGTCTTGTCTTCGCTGTGAACTACAAGCACCAGGCTTGCTTTCACTCTTTACATGTCAGCTTAATCGAATGTTGGTTGAATGAATCATCGATAGAGGGCATAACAAATAGCAAAAGCAGATAAAAGATAAATTTGCTGTTAGAGGCAATCGAAGTAGCAAGGAGAATGAGTTGGAGAAATAAGATAATCATCTTGAAGGTTTATGTTTGTGATTGTTGCTGTTTTGCTACGTCTTTACTTTTCTGTTGAGTTGTTGCTATAGTAGGACTAGTTTTCGTTGTAAAACGTAAGCACTGTGAGTGATTTGCTCCCTACTTGTCAGCTTTTATAATACTTTTGAAATGAACTATCGAAAGTGGGCACATGAAATAGAAATGGGAGATGAAACATCAAAATGTTGCTGGAGGGATTTGAAAACAGAAAGAAGACTGAGTAAGAGAAGTGAGATATTTACTGTGAATGTTTATGTCTTTGATTTTCAAACGTTTGAAGTGCGTCTGCTATTGAATTGAGTCTTCACTTTGGTAGGTCTTGTCTTCGCTGTGAACTACAAGCACCAGGCTTGCTTTCACTCTTTACATGTCAGCTTAATCGAATGTTGGTTGAATGAATCATCGATAGAGGGCATAACAAATAGCAAAAGCAGATAAAAGATAAATTTGCTGTTAGAGGCAATCGAAGTAGCAAGGAGAATGAGTTGGAGAAATAAGATAATCATCTTGAAGGTTTATGTTTGTGATTGTTGCAGTTTTGCTACATCTTTACTTTTCTGTTGAGTTGTTGCTATAGTAGGACTAGTTTTCGTTGTAAAACGTAAGCACTGTGAGTGATTTGCTCCCTACTTGTCAGCTTTTATAATACTTTTTAAATGAACTATCGAAAGTGGGCACATGAAATAGAAATGGGAGATGAAACATCAAAATGTTGCTAGAGGGATTTGAAAACAGAAAGAAGACTGAGTAAGAGAAGTGAGATATTTACTGTGAATGTTTATGTCTTTGATTCTCAAACGTTTGATGTGCGTATGCTATTGAATTTTGTCTTCACTTTGGTAGGTCTTGTCTTCACTGTGAACTACAAGCACCAGGCTTGCTTTCACTCTTTACATGTCAGCTTAATCGAATGTTGGTTGAATGAATCATCGATAGAGGGCATAACAAATAGCAAAAACAGATAAAAGATAAATTTGCTGTTAGAGGCAATCGAAGTAGCAAGGAGAATGAGTTGGAGAAATAAGATTATAATTTTGAAGGTTTATGTTTGTGATTGTTGCTGTTTTGCTACGTCTTTACTTTTCTGTTGAGTTTTTGCTATAGTAGGACTAGTTTTCGTTGTAAAACGTAAGCACTGTGAGTGATTTGCTCCCTACTTGTCAGCTTTTATAATACTTTTTAAATGAACTATCGAAAGTGGGCACATGAAATAGAAATGGGAGATGAAACATCAAAATGTTGCTAGAGGGATTTGAAAACAGAAAGAAGACTGAGTAAGAGAAGTGAGATATTTACTGTGAATGTTTATGTCTTTGATTCTCAAACGTTTGATGTGCGTATGCTATTGAATTTTGTCTTCACTTTGGTAGGTCTTGTCTTCGCTGTGAACTACAAGCACCAGGCTTGCTTTCACTCTTTACATGTCAGCTTAATCGAATGTTGGTTGAATGAATCATCGATAGAGAGCATAACAAATAGCAAAAGCAGATAAAAGATAAATTTGCTGTTAGAGGCAATCGAAGTAGCAAGGAGAATGAGTTGGAGAAATAAGATAATCATCTTGAAGGTTTATGTTTGTGATTGTTACAGGTTTGTTTCGTCTTTACTTTTCTGTTGAGTTGTTGCTATAGTAGGACTAGTTTTCGTTGTAAAACGTAAGCACTGTGAGTGATTTGCTCCCTACTTGCCAGCTTTTATAATACTTTTTAAATGAACTATCGAAAGTGGGCACATGAAATAGAAATGGGAGATGAAACATCAAAATGTTGCTAGAGGGATTTGAAAACAGAAAGAAGACTGAGTAAGAGAAGTGAGATATTTACTGTGAATGTTTATGTCTTTGATTCTCAAACGTTTGATGTGCGTATGCTATTGAATTTTGTCTTCACTTTGGTAGGTCTTGTCTTCGCTGTGAACTACAAGCACCAGGCTTGCTTTCACTCTTTACATGTCAGCTTAATCGAATGTTGGTTGAATGAATCATCGATAGAGGGCATAACAAATAGCAAAAGCAGATAAAAGATAAATTTGCTGTTAGAGGCAATCGAAGTAGCAAGGAGAATGAGTTGGAGAAATAAGATAATAATTTTGAAGGTTTATGTTTGTGATTGTTGCAGTTTTGCTACGTCTTTACTTTTCTGTTGAGTTTTTGCTATAGTAGGACTAGTTTTCGTTGTAAAACGTAAGCACTGTGAGTGATTTGCTCCCTACTTGCCAGCTTTTATAATACTTTTTAAATGAACTATCGAAAGTGGGCACATTAAATAGAAATGGGAGATGAAACATCAAAATGTTGCTAGAGGGATTTGAAAACAGAAAGAAGACTGAGTAAGAGAAGTAAGATATTTACTGTAAATGTTTATGTCTTTGATTCTCAAACGTTTGATGTTCGTCTGCTATTGAATTTTGTCTTCACTTTGGTAGGTCTTGTCTTTGCTGTGAACTGCAAGCACCAGGCTTGCTTTCACTCTTTACATATCAGCTTAATCGAATGTTGGTTGAATGAATCATCGATAGAGGGCATAACAAATAGCAAAAGCAAGAAAGGATAAATATGCTGCTAGAGGCAATCGAAGTAGCAAGGAGAATGAGTTGGAGAAAGAAGATAATAATTTTGAAGGTTTATGTTTGTGATTGTTGCAGTTTTGCTACATCTTTACTTTTCTGTTGAGTTGTTGCTATAGTAGGACTAGTTTTCGTTGTAAAACGTAAGCACTGTGAGTGATTTGCTCCCTACTTGTCAGCTTTTATAATACTTTTTAAATGAACTATCGAAAGTGGGCACATGAAATAGAAATGGGAGATGAAACATCAAAATGTTGCTAGAGGGATTTGAAAACAGAAAGAAGACTGAGTAAGAGAAGTGAGATATTTACTGTGAATGTTTATGTCTTTGATTCTCAAACGTTTGATGTGCGTATGCTATTGAATTTTGTCTTCACTTTGGTAGGTCTTGTCTTCGCTGTGAACTACAAGCACCAGGCTTGCTTTCACTCTTTACATGTCAGCTTAATCGAATGTTGGTTGAATGAATCATCGATAGAGGGCATAACAAATAGCAAAAGCAGATAAAAGATAAATTTGCTGTTAGAGGCAATCGAAGTAGCAAGGAGAATGAGTTGGTGAAATAAGATAATCATCTTGAAGGTTTATGTTTGTGATTGTTACAGGTTTGTTTCGTCTTTACTTTTCTGTTGAGTTGTTGCTATAGTAGGACTAGTTTTCGTTGTAAAACGTAAGCACTGTGAGTGATTTGCTCCCTACTTGCCAGCTTTTATAATACTTTTTAAATGAACTATCGAAAGTGGGCACATGAAATAGAAATGGGAGATGAAACATCAAAATGTTGCTAGAGGGATTTGAAAACAGAAAGAAGACTGAGTAAGAGAAGTGAGATATTTACTGTGAATGTTTATGTCTTTGATTCTCAAACGTTTGATGTGCGTATGCTATTGAATTTTGTCTTCACTTTGGTAGGTCTTGTCTTCGCTGTGAACTACAAGCACCAGGCTTGCTTTCACTCTTTGCATGTCAGCTTAATCGAATGTTGGTTGAATGAATCATCGATAGAGGGCATAACAAATAGCAAAAGCAGATAAAAGATAAATTTGCTGTTAGAGGCAATCGAAGTAGCAAGGAGAATGAGTTGGAGGAATAAGATAATCATCTTGAAGGTTTATGTTTGTGATTGTTGCTGTTTTGCTACGTCTTTACTTTTCTGTTGAGTTTTTGCTATAGTAGGACTAGTTTTCGTTGTAAAACGTAAGCACTGTGAGTGATTTGCTCCCTACTTGCCAGCTTTTATAATACTTTTTAAATGAACTATCGAAAGTGGGCACATTAAATAGAAATGGGAGATGAAACATCAAAATGTTGCTAGAGGGATTTGAAAACAGAAAGAAGACTGAGTAAGAGAAGTGAGATATTTAATGTAAATGTTTATGTCTTTGATTCTCAAACGTTTGATGTGCGTCTGCTATTGAATTTTGTCTTCACTTTGGTAGGTCTTGTCTTCGCTGTGAACTGCAAGCACCAGGCTTGCTTTCACTCTTTACATGTCAGCTTAATCGAATGTTAGTTGAATGAATCATCGATAGAGGGCATAACAAATAGCAAAAGCAAGAAAGGATAAATATGCTGCTAGAGGCAATCGAAGTAGCAAGGAGAATGAGTTGGAGAAATAAGATAATAATTTTGAAGGTTTATGTTTGTGATTGTTGCAGTTTTGCTACATCTTTACTTTTCTGTTGAGTTGTTGCTATAGTAGGACTAGTTTTCGTTGTAAAACGTAAGCACTGTGAGTGATTTGCTCCCTACTTGTCAGCTTTTATAATACTTTTTAAATGAACTATCGAAAGTGGGCACATGAAATAGAAATGGGAGATGAAACATCAAAATGTTGCTAGAGGGATTTGAAAACAGAAAGAAGACTGAGTAAGAGAAGTGAGATATTTACTGTGAATGTTTATGTCTTTGATTCTCAAACGTTTGATGTGCGTATGCTATTGAATTTTGTCTTCACTTTGGTAGGTCTTGTCTTCGCTGTGAACTGCAAGCACCAGGCTTGCTTTCACTCTTTACATGTCAGCTTAATCGAATGTTGGTTGAATGAATCATCGATAGAGGGCATAACAAATAGCAAAAGCAGATAAAAGATAAATTTGCTGTTAGAGGCAATCGAAGTAGCAAGGAGAATGAGTTGGAGAAATAAGATAATAATTTTGAAGGTTTATGTTTGTGATTGTTGCTGTTTTGCTACGTCTTTACTTTTCTGTTGAGTTTTTGCTATAGTAGGACTAGTTTTCGTTGTAAAACGTAAGCACTGTGAGTGATTTGCTCCCTACTTGGCAGCTTTTATAATACTTTTTAAATGAACTATCGAAAGTGGGCACATGAAATAGAAATGGGAGATGAAACATCAAAATGTTGCTAGAGGGATTTGAAAACAGAAAGAAGACTGAGTAAGAGAAGTGAGATATTTACTGTGAATGTTTATGTCTTTGATTCTCAAACGTTTGATGTGCGTATGCTATTGAATTTTGTCTTCACTTTGGTAGGTCTTGTCTTCGCTGTGAACTACAAGCACCAGGCTTGCTTTCACTCTTTACATGTCAGCTTAATCGAATGTTGGTTGAATGAATCATCGATAGAGGGCATAACAAATAGCAAAAGCAGATAAAAGATAAATTTGCTGTTAGAGGCAATCGAAGTAGCAAGGAGAATGAGTTGGAGAAATAAGATAATAATTTTGAAGGTTTATGTTTGTGATTGTTACAGGTTTGTTTCGTCTTTACTTTTCTGTTGAGTTGTTGCTATAGTAGGACTAGTTTTCGTTGTAAAACGTAAGCACTGTGAGTGATTTGCTCCCTACTTGGCAGCTTTTATAATACTTTTTAAATGAACTATCGAAAGTGGGCACATGAAATAGAAATGGGAGATGAAACATCAAAATGTTGCTAGAGGGATTTGAAAACAGAAAGAAGACTGAGTAAGAGAAGTGAGATATTTAATGTAAATGTTTATGTCTTTGATTCTCAAACGTTTGATGTGCGTCTGCTATTGAATTTTGTCTTCACTTTGGTAGGTCTTGTCTTCGCTGTGAACTGCAAGCACCAGGCTTGCTTTCACTCTTTACATGTCAGCTTAATCGAATGTTGGTTGAATGAATCATCGATAGAGGGCATAACAAATAGCAAAAGCAAGAAAGGATAAATATGCTGCTAGAGGCAATCGAAGTAGCAAGGAGAATGAGTTGGAGAAATAAGATAATAATTTTGAAGGTTTATGTTTGTGATTGTTACAGGTTTGTTTCGTCTTTACTTTTCTGTTGAGTTGTTGCTATAGTAGGACTAGTTTTCGTTGTAAAACGTAAGCACTGTGAGTGATTTGCTCCCTACTTGCCAGCTTTTATAATACTTTTTAAATGAACTATCGAAAGTGGGCACATGAAATAGAAATGGGAGATGAAACATCAAAATGTTGCTAGAGGGATTTGAAAACAGAAAGAAGACTGAGTAAGAGAAGTGAGATATTTACTGTGAATGTTTATGTCTTTGATTCTCATACGTTTGATGTGCGTATGCTATTGAATTTTGTCTTCACTTTGGTAGGTCTTGTCTTCGCTGTGAACTACAAGCACCAGGCTTGCTTTCACTCTTTACATGTCAGCTTAATCGAATGTTGGTTGAATGAATCATCGATAGAGGGCATAACAAATAGCAAAAGCAGATAAAAGATAAATTTGCTGTTAGAGGCAATCGAAGTAGCAAGGAGAATGAGTTGGAGAAATAAGATAATCATCTTGAAGGTTAATGTTTGTGATTGTTACAGGTTTGTTTCGTCTTTACTTTTCTGTTGAGTTTTTGCTATAGTAGGACTAGTTTTCGTTGTAAAACGTAAGCACTGTGAGTGATTTGCTCCCTACTTGTCAGCTTTTATAATACTTTTTAAATGAACTATCGAAAGTGGGCACATTAAATAGAAATGGGAGATGAAACATCAAAATGTTGCTAGAGGGATTTGAAAACAGAAAGAAGACTGAGTAAGAGAAGTGAGATATTTACTGTGAATGTTTATGTCTTTGATTCTCAAACGTTTGATGTGCGTCTGCTATTGAATTTTGTCTTCACTTTGGTAGGTCTTGTCTTCGCTGTGAACTGCAAGCACCAGGCTTGCTTTCACTCTTTACATGTCAGCTTAATCGAATGTTGGTTGAATGAATCATCGATAGAGGGCATAACAAATAGCAAAAGCAAGAAAGGATAAATATGCTGCTAGAGGCAATCGAAGTAGCAAGGAGAATGAGTTGGAGAAATAAGATAATAATTTTGAAGGTTTATGTTTGTGATTGTTGCAGTTTTGCTACATCTTTACTTTTCTGTTGAGTTGTTGCTATGTAGTACTAGTTTTCGTTGTAAAACGTAAGCACTGTGAGTGATTTGCTCCCTACTTGTCAGCTTTTATAATACTTTTTAAATGAACTATCGAAAGTGGGCACATGAAATAGAAATGGGAGATGAAACATCAAAATGTTGCTAGAGGGATTTGAAAACAGAAAGAAGACTGAGTAAGAGAAGTGAGATATTTACTGTGAATGTTTATGTCTTTGATTCTCAAACGTTTGATGTGCGTATGCTATTGAATTTTGTCTTCACTTTGGTAGGTCTTGTCTTCGCTGTGAACTACAAGCACCAGGCTTGCTTTCACTCTTTACATGTCAGCTTAATCGAATGTTGGTTGAATGAATCATCGATAGAGGGCATAACAAATAGCAAAAGCAGATAAAAGATAAATTTGCTGTTAGAGGCAATCGAAGTAGCAAGGAGAATGAGTTGGAGAAATAAGATAATAATTTTGAAGGTTTATGTTTGTGATTGTTGCTGTTTTGCTACGTCTTTACTTTTCTGTTGAGTTTTTGCTATAGTAGGACTAGTTTTCGTTGTAAAACGTAAGCACTGTGAGTGATTTGCTCCCTACTTGGCAGCTTTTATAATACTTTTTAAATGAACTATCGAAAGTGGGCACATTAAATAGAAATGGGAGATGAAACATCAAAATGTTGCTAGAGGGATTTGAAAACAGAAAGAAGACTGAGTAAGAGAAGTGAGATATTTACTGTGAATGTTTATGTCTTTGATTCTCAAACGTTTGATGTGCGTATGCTATTGAATTTTGTCTTCACTTTGGTAGGTCTTGTCTTCGCTGTGTACTGCAAGCACCAGGCTTGCTTTCACTCTTTACATGTCAGCTTAATCGAATGTTGGTTGAATGAATCATCGATAGATCGCATAACAAATAGCAAAAGCAGATAAAAGATAAATTTGCTGTTAGAGGCAATCGAAGTAGCAAGGAGAATGGGTTGGAGAAATAAGATAATAATTTTGAAGGTTTATGTTTGTGATTGTTGGTGTTTTGCTACGTCTTTACTTTTCTGTTGAGTTTTTGCTATAGTAGGACTAGTTTTCGTTGTAAAACGTAAGCACTGTGAGTGATTTGCTCCCTACTTGTCAGCTTTTATAATACTTTTTAAATGAACTATCGAAAGTGGGCACATTAAATAGAAATGGGAGATGAAACATCAAAATGTTGCTAGAGGGATTTGAAAACAGAAAGAAGACTGAGTAAGAGAAGTGAGATATTTACTGTAAATGTTTATGTCTTTGATTCTCAAACGTTTGATGTGCGTCTGCTATTGAATTTTATCTTCACTTTGGTAGGTCTTGTCTTCGCTGTGAACTGCAAGCACCAGGCTTGCTTTCACTCTTTACATGTCAGCTTAATCGAATGTTGGTTGAATGAATCATCGATAGAGGGCATAACAAATAGCAAAAGCAAGAAAGGATAAATATGCTGCTAGAGGCAATCGAAGTAGCAAGGAGAATGAGTTGGAGAAATAAGATAATAATTTTGAAGGTTTATGTTTGTGATTGTTGCAGTTTTGCTACATCTTTACTTTTCTGTTGAGTTTTTGCTATAGTAGGACTAGTTTTCGTTGTAAAACGTAAGCACTGTGAGTGATTTGCTCCCTACTTGTCAGCTTTTATAATACTTTTTAAATGAACTATCGAAAGTGGGCACATGAAATAGAAATGGGAGATGAAACATCAAAATGTTGCTAGAGGGATTTGAAAACAGAAAGAAGACTGAGTAAGAGAAGTGAGATATTTACTGTGAATGTTTATGTCTTTGATTCTCAAACGTTTGATGTGCGTCTGCTATTGAATTTTGTCTTCACTTTGGTAGGTCTTGTCTTCGCTGTGAACTGAAAGCACCAGGCTTGCTTTCACTCTGTACATGTCAGCTTAATCGAATGTTGGTTGAATGAATCATCGATAGAGGGCATAACAAATAGCAAAAGCAGATAAAAGATAAATTTGCTGTTAGAGGCAATCGAAGTAGCAAGGAGAATGAGTTGGAGAAATAAGATAATAATTTTGAAGGTTTATGTTTGTGATTGTTGCTGTTTTGCTACGTCTTTACTTTTCTGTTGAGTTTTTGCTATAGTAGGACTAGTTTTCGTTGTAAAACGTAAGCACTGTGAGTGATTTGCTCCCTACTTGTCAGCTTTTATAATACTTTTTAAATGAACTATCGAAAGTGGGCACATGGAATAGAAATGGGAGATGAAACATCAAAATGTTGCTAGAGGGATTTGAAAACAGAAAGAAGACTGAGTAAGAGAAGTGAGATATTTACTGTGAATGTTTATGTCTTTGATTCTCAAACGTTTGATGTGCGTATGCTATTGAATTTTGTCTTCACTTTGGTAGGTCTTGTCTTCGCTGTGAACTGAAAGCACCAGGCTTGCTTTCACTCTCTACATGTCAGCTTAATCGAATGTTGGTGGAATGAATCATCGATAGAGGGCATAACAAATAGCAAAAGCAGACAAAAGATAAATTTGCTGTTAGAGGCAATCGAAGTAGCAAGGAGAATGAGTTGGAGAAATAAGATAATAATTTTGAAGGTTTATGTTTGTGATTGTTGCTGTTTTGCTACGTCTTTACTTTTCTGTTGAGTTTTTGCTATAGTAGGACTAGTTTTCGTTGTAAAACGTAAGCACTGTGAGTGATTTGCTCCCTACTTGTCAGCTTTTATAATACTTTTTAAATGAACTATCGAAAGTGGGCACATGAAATAGAAATGGGAGATGAAACATCAAAATGTTGCTAGAGGGATTTGAAAACAGAAAGAAGACTGAGTAAGAGAAGTGAGATATTTACTGTGAATGTTTATGTCTTTGATTCTCAAACGTTTGATGTGCGTATGCTATTGAATTTTGTCTTCACTTTGGTAGGTCTTGTCTTCGCTGTGAACTTAAAGCACCAGGCTTGCTTTCACTCTCTACATGTCAGCTTAATCGAATGTTGGTTGAATGAATCATCGATAGAGGGCATAACAAATAGCAAAAGCAGATAAAAGATAAATTTGCTGTTAGAGGCAATCGAAGTAGCAAGGAGAATGAGTTGGAGAAATAAGACAATAATTTTGAAGGTTTATGTTTGTGATTGTTACAGGTTTGTTACGTCTTTACTTTTCTGTTGAGTTTTTGCTATAGTAGGACTAGTTTTCGTTGTAAAACGTAAGCACTGTGAGTGATTTGCTCCCTACTTGTCAGCTTTTATAATACTTTTTAAATGAACTATCGAAAGTGGGCACATGAAATAGAAATGGGAGATGAAACATCAAAATGTTGCTAGAGGGATTTGAAAACAGAAAGAAGACTGAGTAAGAGAAGTGAGATATTTACTGTGAATGTTTATGTCTTTGATTCTCAAACGTTTGATGTGCGTCTGCTATTGAATTTTGTCTTTACTTTGGTAGGTCTTGTCTTCGCTGTGAACTGAAAGCACCAGGCTTGCTTTCACTCTCTACATGTCAGCTTAATCGAATGTTGGTGGAATGAATCATCGATAGAGGGCATAACAAATAGCAAAAGCAGACAAAAGATAAATTTGCTGTTAGAGGCAATCGAAGTAGCAAGGAGAATGAGTTGGAGAAATAAGATAATAATTTTGAAGGTTTATGTTTGTGATTGTTGCTGTTTTGCTACGTCTTTACTTTTCTGTTGAGTTTTTGCTATAGTAGGACTAGTTTTCGTTGTAAAACGTAAGCACTGTGAGTGATTTGCTCCCTACTTGTCAGCTTTTATAATACTTTTTAAATGAACTATCGAAAGTGGGCACATGAAATAGAAATGGGAGATGAAACATCAAAATGTTGCTAGAGGGATTTGAAAACAGAAAGAAGACTGAGTAAGAGAAGTGAGATATTTACTGTGAATGTTTATGTCTTTGATTCTCAAACGTTTGATGTGCGTATGCTATTGAATTTTGTCTTCACTTTGGTAGGTCTTGTCTTCGCTGTGTACTGCAAGCACCAGGCTTGCTTTCACTCTTTACATGTCAGCTTAATCGAATGTTGGTTGAATGAATCATCGATAGATCGCATAACAAATAGCAAAAGCAGATAAAAGATAAATTTGCTGTTAGAGGCAATCGAAGTAGCAAGGAGAATGGGTTGGAGAAATAAGATAATAATTTTGAAGGTTTATGTTTGTGATTGTTGGTGTTTTGCTACGTCTTTACTTTTCTGTTGAGTTTTTGCTATAGTAGGACTAGTTTTCGTTGTAAAACGTAAGCACTGTGAGTGATTTGCTCCCTACTTGTCAGCTTTTATAATACTTTTTAAATGAACTATCGAAAGTGGGCACATTAAATAGAAATGGGAGATGAAACATCAAAATGTTGCTAGAGGGATTTGAAAACAGAAAGAAGACTGAGTAAGAGAAGTGAGATATTTACTGTAAATGTTTATGTCTTTGATTCTCAAACGTTTGATGTGCGTCTGCTATTGAATTTTATCTTCACTTTGGTAGGTCTTGTCTTCGCTGTGAACTGCAAGCACCAGGCTTGCTTTCACTCTTTACATGTCAGCTTAATCGAATGTTGGTTGAATGAATCATCGATAGAGGGCATAACAAATAGCAAAAGCAAGAAAGGATAAATATGCTGCTAGAGGCAATCGAAGTAGCAAGGAGAATGAGTTGGAGAAATAAGATAATAATTTTGAAGGTTTATGTTTGTGATTGTTGCAGTTTTGCTACATCTTTACTTTTCTGTTGAGTTTTTGCTATAGTAGGACTAGTTTTCGTTGTAAAACGTAAGCACTGTGAGTGATTTGCTCCCTACTTCTCAGCTTTTATAATACTTTTTAAATGAACTATCGAAAGTGGGCACATGAAATAGAAATGGGAGATGAAACATCAAAATGTTGCTAGAGGGATTTGAAAACAGAAAGAAGACTGAGTAAGAGAAGTGAGATATTTACTGTGAATGTTTATGTCTTTGATTCTCAAACGTTTGATGTGCGTCTGCTATTGAATTTTGTCTTCACTTTGGTAGGTCTTGTCTTCGCTGTGAACTGAAAGCACCAGGCTTGCTTTCACTCTCTACATGTCAGCTTAATCGAATGTTGGTGGAATGAATCATCGATAGAGGGCATAACAAATAGCAAAAGCAGACAAAAGATAAATTTGCTGTTAGAGGCAATCGAAGTAGCAAGGAGAATGAGTTGGAGAAATAAGATAATAATTTTGAAGGTTTATGTTTGTGATTGTTGCTGTTTTGCTACGTCTTTACTTTTCTGTTGAGTTTTTGCTATAGTAGGACTAGTTTTCGTTGTAAAACGTAAGCACTGTGAGTGATTTGCTCCCTACTTGTCAGCTTTTATAATACTTTTTAAATGAACTATCGAAAGTGGGCACATGAAATAGAAATGGGAGATGAAACATCAAAATGTTGCTGGAGGGATTTGAAAACAGAAAGAAGACTGAGTAAGAGAAGTGAGATATTTACTGTGAATGTTTATGTCTTTGATTCTCAAACGTTTGATGTGCGTATGCTATTGAATTTTGTCTTCACTTTGGTAGGTCTTGTCTTCGCTGTGAACTACAAGCACCAGGCTTGCTTTCACTCTTTACATGTCAGCTTAATCGAATGTTGGTTGAATGAATCATCGATAGAGGGCATAACAAATAGCAAAAGCAGATAAAAGATAAATTTGCTGCTAGAGGCAATCGAAGTAGCAAGGAGAATGAGTTGAAGAAATAAGATAATAATTTTGAAGGTTTATGTTTGTGATTGTTGCTGTTTTGCTACGTCTTTACTTTTCTGTTGAGTTTTTGCTATAGTAGGACTAGTTTTCGTTGTAAAACGTAAGCACTGTGAGTGATTTGCTCCCTACTTGTCAGCTTTTATAATACTTTTTAAATGAACTATCGAAAGTGGGCACATGAAATAGAAATGGGAGATGAAACATCAAAATGTTGCTAGAGGGATTTGAAAACAGAAAGAAGACTGAGTAAGAGAAGTGAGATATTTACTGTGAATGTTTATGTCTTTGATTCTCAAACGTTTGATGTGCGTATGCTATTGAATTTTGTCTTCACTTTGGTAGGTCTTGTCTTCGCTGTGAACTTAAAGCACCAGGCTTGCTTTCACTCTCTACATGTCAGCTTAATCGAATGTTGGTTGAATGAATCATCGATAGAGGGCATAACAAATAGCAAAAGCAGATAAAAGATAAATTTGCTGTTAGAGGCAATCGAAGTAGCAAGGAGAATGAGTTGGAGAAATAAGACAATAATTTTGAAGGTTTATGTTTGTGATTGTTACAGGTTTGTTACGTCTTTACTTTTCTGTTGAGTTTTTGCTATAGTAGGACTAGTTTTCGTTGTAAAACGTAAGCACTGTGAGTGATTTGCTCCCTACTTGTCAGCTTTTATAATACTTTTTAAATGAACTATCGAAAGTGGGCACATGAAATAGAAATGGGAGATGAAACATCAAAATGTTGCTAGAGGGATTTGAAAACAGAAAGAAGACTGAGTAAGAGAAGTGAGATATTTACTGTAAATGTTTATGTCTTTGATTCTCAAACGTTTGAGGTGCGTCTGCTATTGAATTTTGTCTTCACTTTGGTAGGTCTTGTCTTCGCTGTGAACTGCAAGCACCAGGCTTGCTTTCACTCTTTACATGTCAGCTTAATCGAATGTTGGTTGAATGAATCATCGATAGAGGGCATAACAAATAGCAAAAGCAAGAAAGGATAAATATGCTGCTAGAGGCAATCGAAGTAGCAAGGAGAATGAGTTGGAGAAATAAGATAATAATTTTGAAGGTTTATGTTTGTGATTGTTGCAGTTTTGCTACATCTTTACTTTTCTGTTGAGTTGTTGCTATAGTAGGACTAGTTTTCGTTGTAAAACGTAAGCACTGTGAGTGATTTGCTCCCTACTTGTCAGCTTTTATAATACTTTTTAAATGAACTATCGAAAGTGGGCACATGAAATAGAAATGGGAGATGAAACATCAAAATGTTGCTAGAGGAATTTGAAAACAGAAAGAAGACTGAGTAAGAGAAGTGAGATATTTACTGTGAATGTTTATGTCTTTGATTCTCAAACGTTTGATGTGCGTCTGCTATTGAATTTTGTCTTCACTTTGGTAGGTCTTGTCTTCGCTGTGAACTGAAAGCACCAGGCTTGCTTTCACTCTCTACATGTCAGCTTAATCGAATGTTGGTGGAATGAATCATCGATAGAGGGCATAACAAATAGCAAAAGCAAGAAAGGATAAATATGCTGCTAGAGGCAATCGAAGTAGCAAGGAGAATGAGTTGGAGAAATAAGATAATAATTTTGAAGGTTTATGTTTGTGATTGTTACAGGTTTGTTACGTCTTTACTTTTCTGTTGAGTTTTTGCTATAGTAGGACTAGTTTTCGTTGTATAACGTAAGCACTGTGAGTGATTTGCTCCCTACTTGCCAGCTTTTATAATACTTTTTAAATGAACTATCGAAAGTGAGCACATTAAATAGAAATGGGAGATGAAACATCAAAATGTTGCTAGAGGGATTTGAAAACAGAAAGAAGACTGAGTAAGAGAAGTGAGATATTTACTGTGAATGTTTATGTCTTTGATTCTCAAACGTTTGAAGTGCGTCTGCTATTGAATTGAGTCTTCACTTTGGTAGGTCTTGTCTTCGCTGTGAACTGAAAGCACCAGGCTTGCTTTCACTCTCTACATGTCAGCTTAATCGAATGTTGGTGGAATGAATCATCGATAGAGGGCATAACAAATAGCAAAAGCAGATAAAAGATAAATTTGCTGTTAGAGGCAATCGAAGTAGCAAGGAGAATGAGTTGGAGAAATAAGATAATAATTTTGAAGGTTTATGTTTGTGATTGTTACAGGTTTGTTACGTCTTTACTTTTCTGTTGAGTTTTTGCTATAGTAGGACTAATTTTCGTTGTATAACGTAAGCACTGTGAGTGATTTGCTCCCTACTTGTCAGCTTTTATAATACTTTTTAAATGAACTATCGAAAGTGAGCACATTAAATAGAAATGGGAGATGAAACATCAAAATGTTGCTAGAGGGATTTGAAAACAGAAAGAAGACTGAGTAAGAGAAGTGAGATATTTACTGTGAATGTTTATGTCTTTGATTCTCAAACGTTTGAAGTGCGTCTGCTATTGAATTTTGTCTTCACTTTGGTAGGTCTTGTCTTCGCTGTAAACTACAAGCACCAGGCTTGCTTTCACTCTCTACATGTCAGCTTAATCGAATGTTGGTTGAATGAATCATCGATAGAGGGCATAACAAATAGCAAAAGCAGATAAAAGATAAATTTGCTGCTAGAGGCAATCGAAGTAGCAAGGAGAATGATTTGAAGAAATAAGATAATCATCTTGAAGGTTTATGTTTGTGATTGTTACAGGTTTGTTTCGTCTTTACTTTTCTGTTGAGTTGTTGCTATAGTAGGACTAGTTTTCGTTGTAAAACGTAAGCACTGTGAGTGATTTGCTCCCTACTTGTCAGCTTTTATAATACTTTTTAAATGAACTATCGAAAGTGGGCACATGAAATAGAAATGGGAGATGAAACATCAAAATGTTGCTAGAGGGATTTGAAAACAGAAAGAAGACTGAGTAAGAGAAGTGAGATATTTACTGTGAATGTTTATGTCTTTGATTCTCAAACGTTTGATGTGCGTCTGCTATTGAATTTTGTCTTCACTTTGGTAGGTCTTGTCTTCGCTGTGAACTGAAAGCACCAGGCTTGCTTTCACTCTCTACATGTCAGCTTAATCGAATGTTGGTGGAATGAATCATCGATAGAGGGCATAACAAATAGCAAAAGCAAGAAAGGATAAATATGCTGCTAGAGGCAATCGAAGTAGCAAGGAGAATGAGTTGGAGAAATAAGATAATAATTTTGAAGGTTTATGTTTGTGATTGTTGCTGTTTTGCTACATCTTTACTTTTCTGTTGAGTTGTTGCTATAGTAGGACTAGTTTTCGTTGTAAAACGTAAGCACTGTGAGTGATTTGCTCCCTACTTGTCAGCTTTTATAATACTTTTTAAATGAACTATCGAAAGTGGGCACATGAAATAGAAATGGGAGATGAAACATCAAAATGTTGCTAGAGGGATTTGAAAACAGAAAGAAGACTGAGTAAGAGAAGTGAGATATTTACTGTGAATGTTTATGTCTTTGATTCTCAAACGTTTGATGTGCGTCTGCTATTGAATTGAGTCTTCACTTTGGTAGGTCTTGTCTTCGCTGTGAACTGAAAGCACCAGGCTTGCTTTCACTCTCTACATGTCAGCTTAATCGAATGTTGGTGGAATGAATCATCGATAGAGGGCATAACAAATAGCAAAAGCAGATAAAAGATAAATTTGCTGTTAGAGGCAATCGAAGTAGCAAGGAGAATGAGTTGGAGAAATAAGATAATAATTTTGAAGGTTTATGTTTGTGATTGTTACAGGTTTGTTACGTCTTTACTTTTCTGTTGAGTTTTTGCTATAGTAGGACTAATTTCGTTGTAAAACGTAAGCACTGTGAGTGATTTGCTCCCTACTTGTCAGCTTTTATAATACTTTTAAATGAACTATCGAAAGTGAGCACATTAAATAGAAATGGGAGATGAAACATCAAAATGTTGCTAGAGGGATTTGAAAACAGAAAGAAGACTGAGTAAGAGAAGTGAGATATTTACTGTGAATGTTTATGTCTTTGATTCTCAAACGTTTGATGTGCGTCTGCTATTGAATTGAGTCTTCACTTTGGTAGGTCTTGTCTTCGCTGTGAACTGAAAGCACCAGGCTTGCTTTCACTCTCTACATGTCAGCTTAATCGAATGTTGGTGGAATGAATCATCGATAGAGGGCATAACAAATAGCAAAAGCAAGAAAGGATAAATATGCTGCTAGAGGCAATCGAAGTAGCAAGGAGAATGAGTTGGAGAAATAAGATAATAATTTTGAAGGTTTATGTTTGTGATTGTTGCTGTTTTGCTACATCTTTACTTTTCTGTTGAGTTGTTGCTATAGTAGGACTAGTTTTCGTTGTAAAACGTAAGCACTGTGAGTGATTTGCTCCCTACTTGTCAGCTTTTATAATACTTTTTAAATGAACTATCGAAAGTGGGCACATGAAATAGAAATGGGAGATGAAACATCAAAATGTTGCTAGAGGGATTTGAAAACAGAAAGAAGACTGAGTAAGAGAAGTGAGATATTTACTGTGAATGTTTATGTCTTTGATTCTCAAACGTTTGATGTGCGTCTGCTATTGAATTGAGTCTTCACTTTGGTAGGTCTTGTCTTCGCTGTGAACTGAAAGCACCAGGCTTGCTTTCACTCTCTACATGTCAGCTTAATCGAATGTTGGTGGAATGAATCATCGATAGAGGGCATAACAAATAGCAAAAGCAGATAAAAGATAAATTTGCTGTTAGAGGCAATCGAAGTAGCAAGGAGAATGAGTTGGAGAAATAAGATAATAATTTTGAAGGTTTATGTTTTTGATTGTTACAGGTTTGTTTCGTCTTTACTTTTCTGTTGAGTTGTTGCTATAGTAGGACTAGTTTTCGTTGTAAAACGTAAGCACTGTGAGTGATTTGCTCCCTACTTGTCAGCTTTTATAATACTTTTTAAATGAACTATCGAAAGTGGGCACATGAAATAGAAATGGGAGATGAAACATCAAAATGTTGCTAGAGGGATTTGAAAACAGAAAGAAGACTGAGTAAGAGAAGTGAGATATTTACTGTGAATGTTTATGTCTTTGATTCTCAAACGTTTGATGTGCGTCTGCTATTGAATTTTGTCTTCACTTTGGTAGGTCTTGTCTTCGCTGTGAACTGAAAGCACCAGGCTTGCTTTCACTCTCTACATGTCAGCTTAATCGAATGTTGGTGGAATGAATCATCGATAGAGGGCATAACAAATAGCAAAAGCAAGAAAGGATAAATATGCTGCTAGAGGCAATCGAAGTAGCAAGGAGAATGAGTTGGAGAAATAAGATAATAATTTTGAAGGTTTATGTTTGTGATTGTTGCTGTTTTGCTACATCTTTACTTTTCTGTTGAGTTGTTGCTATAGTAGGACTAGTTTTCGTTGTAAAACGTAAGCACTGTGAGTGATTTGCTCCCTACTTGTCAGCTTTTATAATACTTTTTAAATGAACTATCGAAAGTGGGCACATGAAATAGAAATGGGAGATGAAACATCAAAATGTTGCTGGAGGGATTTGAAAACAGAAAGAAGACTGAGTAAGAGAAGTGAGATATTTAATGTAAATGTTTATGTCTTTGATTCTCAAACGTTTGATGTGCGTCTGCTATTGAATTGAGTCTTCACTTTGGTAGGTCTTGTCTTCGCTGTGAACTGCAAGCACCAGGCTTGCTTTCACTCTTTACATGTCAGCTTAATCGAATGTTGGTTGAATGAATCATCGATAGAGGGCATAACAAATAGCAAAAGCAAGAAAGGATAAATATGCTGCTAGAGGCAATCGAAGTAGCAAGGAGAATGAGTTGGAGAAATAAGATAATAATTTTGAAGGTTTATGTTTGTGATTGTTACAGGTTTGTTACGTCTTTACTTTTCTGTTGAGTTTTTGCTATAGTAGGACTAGTTTTCGTTGTATAACGTAAGCACTGTGAGTGATTTGCTCCCTACTTGCCAGCTTTTATAATACTTTTTAAATGAACTATCGAAAGTGAGCACATTAAATAGAAATGGGAGATGAAACATCAAAATGTTGCTAGAGGGATTTGAAAACAGAAAGAAGACTGAGTAAGAGAAGTGAGATATTTACTGTGAATGTTTATGTCTTTGATTCTCAAACGTTTGATGTGCGTCTGCTATTGAATTGAGTCTTCACTTTGGTAGGTCTTGTCTTCGCTGTGAACTGAAAGCACCAGGCTTGCTTTCACTCTCTACATGTCAGCTTAATCGAATGTTGGTGGAATGAATCATCGATAGAGGGCATAACAAATAGCAAAAGCAAATAAAAGATAAATTTGCTGTTAGAGGCAATCGAAGTAGCAAGGAGAATGAGTTGGAGAAATAAGATAATAATTTTGAAGGTTTATGTTTGTGATTGTTACAGGTTTGTTACGTCTTTACTTTTCTGTTGAGTTTTTGCTATAGTAGGACTAGTTTTCGTTGTATAACGTAAGCACTGTGAGTGATTTGCTCCCTACTTGTCAGCTTTTATAATACTTTTAAATGAACTATCGAAAGTGGGCACATGAATAGAAATGGGAGATGAAACATCAAAATGTTGCTAGAGGGAATTTAAAACAGAAAGAAGACTGAGTAAGAGAAGTGAGATATTTACTGTGAATGTTTATGTCTTTGATTCTCAAACGTTTGAAGTGCGTCTGCTATTGAATTTTGTCTTCACTTTGGTAGGTCTTGTCTTCGCTGTGAACTACAAGCACCAGGCTTGCTTTCACTCTCTACATGTCAGCTTAATCGAATGTTGGTTGAATGAATCATCGATAGAGGGCATAACAAATAGCAAAAGCAGAAAAAAGATAAATTTGCTGCTAGAGGCAATCGAAGTAGCAAGGAGAATGAGTTGAAGAAATAAGATAATCATCTTGAAGGTTTATGTTTGTGATTGTTACAGGTTTGTTTCGTCTTTACTTTTCTGTTGAGTTGTTGCTATAGTAGGACTAGTTTTCGTTGTAAAACGTAAGCACTGTGAGTGATTTGCTCCCTACTTGTCAGCTTTTATAATACTTTTTAAATGAACTATCGAAAGTGGGCACATGAAATAGAAATGGGAGATGAAACATCAAAATGTTGCTAGAGGGATTTGAAAACAGAAAGAAGACTGAGTAAGAGAAGTGAGATATTTACTGTGAATGTTTATGTCTTTGATTCTCAAACGTTTGATGTGCGTCTGCTATTGAATTTTGTCTTCACTTTGGTAGGTCTTGTCTTCGCTGTGAACTGAAAGCACCAGGCTTGCTTTCACTCTCTACATGTCAGCTTAATCGAATGTTGGTGGAATGAATCATCGATAGAGGGCATAACAAATAGCAAAAGCAAGAAAGGATAAATATGCTGCTAGAGGCAATCGAAGTAGCAAGGAGAATGAGTTGGAGAAATAAGATAATAATTTTGAAGGTTTATGTTTGTGATTGTTGCTGTTTTGCTACATCTTTACTTTTCTGTTGAGTTGTTGCTATAGTAGGACTAGTTTTCGTTGTAAAACGTAAGCACTGTGAGTGATTTGCTCCCTACTTGTCAGCTTTTATAATACTTTTTAAATGAACTATCGAAAGTGGGCACATGAAATAGAAATGGGAGATGAAACATCAAAATGTTGCTAGAGGGATTTGAAAACAGGGTAAAAGAGTAAATGAGGCCCCGGGCTAGATTCTCCTCTTCCTGCTGGTTCACATTAAGCGCCTGAAGCTATGCAAAGCGCGACACATGCATTCGTTTCGAATTTTTGAACGCTAACGGTTCGCTTAAAAGAACATAACGGTTTAAACTAATCACCCAGTGGAGGTTGAATGCGGATTAATATACTTTTACATGTTAAGTTACTAGTAAGTAAACTATACCACACATGGTGGACAGCATGAAACAATGAGTTAAGCCGAAGAAATGATTTGGAAACGGCGGCGCGCCCGCAGCGAGCGAAGCGAGCGGACTGCGCTAGGTCTACCGAAAAAGAGAGTTTGTTATAGTTTTGAGAAATAAGGGGGGCCCGTGGGCCCCCCTCATACCGCACCCCTAGGTTGATTGCGTAGCCGAAATTAACGGTACACACTACGGTTCAAATACTCGTAGGTTGAATTTAACGAATTAATGTATCACCAATTGCATACATTCAGTTTAAACGTCGACAAGAGGTGTAGCCACGATCGAAAACATGGCGGCCGGGGCCTCATTTACTCTTTTACCGAAAACAGAAAGAAGACTGAGTAAGCGAAATGAGATATTTACTGTGAATGTTTATGTCTTTGATTCTCAAACGTTTGATGTGCGTATGCTATTGAATTGAGTCTTCACTTTGGTAGGTCTTGTCTTCGCTGTGAACTACAAGCACCAGGCTTGCTTTCACTCTCTACATGTCAGCTTAATCGAATGTTGGTTGAATGAATCATCGATAGAGGGCATAACAAATAGCAAAAGCAAATAAAAGATAAATTTGCTGTTAGAGGCAATCGAAGTAGCAAGGATAATGAGTTGGAGAAATAAGATAATCATCTTGAAGGTTTATGTTCGTGATTGTTGCAGTTTTGTTTCGTCTTTACTTTTCTGTTGAGTTGTTGCTATAGTAGGACTAGTTTTCGTTGTAAAACGTAAGCACTGTGAGTGATTTGCTCCCTACATGTCAGCTTTTATAATACTTTTTAAATGAACTATCGAAAGTGGGCACATGAAATAGAAATGGGAGATGAAACATCAAAATGTTGCTAGAGGGATTTGAAAACAGAAAGAAGACTGAGTAAGAGAAGTGAGATATTTACTGTGAATGTTTATGTTTTTGATTCTCAAACGTTTGATGTGCGTATGCTATTGAATTGAGTCTTCACTTTGGTAGGTCTTGTCTTCGCTGTGAACTGCAAGCACCAGGCTTACTTTCACTCTCTACATGTCAGTTTAATCGAATGTTGGTTGAATGAATCATCGATAGAGGGCATAACAAATAGCAAAAGCAAGAAAGGATAAATATGCTGCTAGAGGCAATCGAAGTAGCAAGGAGAATGATTTGAAGAAATAAGATAATAATTTTGAAGGTTTATGTTTTTGATTGTTACAAGTTTGTTTCGTCTTTACTTTTCTGTTGAGTTTTTGCTATAGTAGGACTAGTTTTCTTTGTAAAACGTAAGCACTGTGAGTGATTTGCTCCCTACTTGTCAGCTTTTATAATACTTTTTAAATGAACTATCGAAAGTGGGCACATGAATAGAAATGGGAGATGAAACATCAAAATGTTGCTAGAGGGATTTGAAAACAGAAAGAAGACTGAGTAAGAGAAGTGAGATATTTACTGTGAATGTTTATGTCTTTGATTCTCAAACGTTTGATGTGCGTATGCTATTGAATTTTGTCTTCACTTTGGTAGGTCTTGTCTTCGCTGTGAACTACAAGCACCAGGCTTGCTTTCACTCTTTACATGTCAGCTTAATCGAATGTTGGTTGAATGAATCATCGATAGAGGGCATAACAAATAGCAAAAGCAAGAAAGGATAAATATGCTGCTAGAGGCAATCGAAGTAGCAAGGAGAATGAGTTGGAGAAATAAGATAATCATCTTGAAGGTTTATGTTCGTGATTGTTGCAGTTTTGTTTCGTCTTTACTTTTCTGTTGAGTTGTTGCTATAGTAGGACTAGTTTTCGTTGTAAAACGTAAGCACTGTGAGTGATTTGCTCCCTACTTGTCAGCTTTTATAATACTTTTTAAATGAACTATCGAAAGTGGGCACATGAAATAGAAATGGGAGATGAAACATCAAAATGTTGCTGGAGGGATTTGAAAACAGAAAGAAGACTGAGTAAGAGAAGTGAGATATTTACTGTGAATGTTTATGTCTTTGATTCTCAAACGTTTGATGTGCGTATGCTATTGAATTTTGTCTTCACTTTGGTAGGTCTTGTCTTCGCTGTGAACTACAAGCACCAGGCTTGCTTTCACTCTTTACATGTCAGCTTAATCGAATGTTGGTTGAATGAATCATCGATAGAGGGCATAACAAATAGCAAAAGCAAGAAAGGATAAATATGCTGCTAGAGGCAATCGAAGTAGCAAGGAGAATGAGTTGGAGAAATAAGATAATCATCTTGAAGGTTTATGTTCGTGATTGTTGCAGTTTTGTTTCGTCTTTACTTTTCTGTTGAGTTGTTGCTATAGTAGGACTAGTTTTCGTTGTAAAACGTAAGCACTGTGAGTGATTTGCTCCCTACTTGTCAGCTTTTATAATACTTTTTAAATGAACTATCGAAAGTGGGCACATGAAATAGAAATGGGAGATGAAACATCAAAATGTTGCTAGAGGGATTTGAAAACAGAAAGAAGACTGAGTAAGAGAAGTGAGATATTTACTGTGAATGTTTATGTCTTTGATTCTCAAACGTTTGATGTGCGTATGCTATTGAATTGAGTCTTCACTTTGGTAGGTCTTGTCTTCGCTGTGAACTACAAGCACCAGGCTTGCTTTCACTCTTTACATGTCAGCTTAATCGAATGTTGGTTGAATGAATCATCGATAGAGGGCATAACAAATAGCAAAAGCAAGAAAGGATAAATATGCTGCTAGAGGCAATCGAAGTAGCAAGGAGAATGAGTTGGAGAAATAAGATAATCATCTTGAAGGTTTATGTTCGTGATTGTTGCAGTTTTGTTTCGTCTTTACTTTTCTGTTGAGTTGTTGCTATAGTAGGACTAGTTTTCGTTGTAAAACGTAAGCACTGTGAGTGATTTGCTCCCTACTTGTCAGCTTTTATAATACTTTTAAATGAACTATCGAAAGTGGGCACATGAATAGAAATGGGAGATGAAACATCAAAATGTTGCTAGAGGGAATTTAAAACAGAAAGAAGACTGAGTAAGAGAAGTGAGATATTTACTGTGAATGTTTATGTCTTTGATTCTCAAACGTTTGATGTGCGTCTGCTATTAAATTGAGTGTTCACTTTGGTAGGTCTTGTCTTCGCTGTGAACTACAAGCACCAGGCTTGCTTTTACTCTCTACATGTCAGCTTAATCGAATGTTGGTTGAATGAATCATCGATAGAGGGCATAACAAATAGCAAAAGCAAATAAAAGATAAATTTGCTGTTAGAGGCAATCGAAGTAGCAAGGAGAATGAGTTGGAGAAATAAGATAATCATCTTGAAGGTTTATGTTCGTGATTGTTGCAGTTTTGTTTCGTCTTTACTTTTCTGTTGAGTTGTTGCTATAGTAGGACTAGTTTTCGTTGTAAAACGTAAGCACTGTGAGTGATTTGCTCCCTACATGTCAGCTTTTATAATACTTTTTAAATGAACTATCGAAAGTGGGCACATGAAATAGAAATGGGAGATGAAACATCAAAATGTTGCTAGAGGGAATTGAAAACAGAAAGAAGACTGAGTAAGAGAAGTGAGATATTTACTGTGAATGTTTATGTTTTTGATTCTCAAACGTTTGATGTGCGTCTGCTATTAAATTGAGTCTTCACTTTGGTAGGTCTTGTCTTCGCTGTGAACTACAAGCACCAGGCTTACTTTCACTCTCTACATGTCAGCTTTATCGAATGTTGGTTGAATGAATCATCGATAGAGGGCATAACAAATAGCAAAAGCAAGAAAGGATAAATATGCTGCTAGAGGCAATCGAAGTAGCAAGGAGAATGAGTTGGAGAAATAAGATAATCATCTTGAAGGTTTATGTTCGTGATTGTTGCAGTTTTTTTCGTCTTTACTTTTCTGTTGAGTTGTTGCTATAGTAGGACTAGTTTTCGTTGTAAAACGTAAGCACTGTGAGTGATTTGCTCCCTACTTGTCAGCTTTTATAATACTTTTTAAATGAACTATCGAAAGTGGGCACATGAAATAGAAATGGGAGATGAAACATCAAAATGTTGCTAGAGGGATTTGAAAACAGAAAGAAGACTGAGTAAGAGAAGTGAGATATTTACTGTGAATGTTTATGTTTTTGATTCTCAAACGTTTGAAGTGCGTATGCTATTGAATTGAGTCTTCACTTTGGTAGGTCTTGTCTTCGCTGTGAACTGCAAGCACCAGGCTTACTTTCACTCTTTACATGTCAGTTTAATCGATTGTTGGTTGAATGAATCATCGATAGAGGGCATAACAAATAGCAAAAGCAAGAAAGGATAAATATGCTGCTAGAGGCAATCGAAGTAGCAAGGAGAATGATTTGAAGAAATAAGATAATAATTTTGAAGGTTTATGTTTTTGATTGTTACAAGTTTGTTTCGTCTTTACTTTTCTGTTGAGTTTTTGCTATAGTAGGACTAGTTTTCGTTGTAAAACGTAAGCACTGTGAGTGATTTGCTCCCTACTTGTCAGCTTTTATAATACTTTTTAAATGAACTATCAGCTTTTATAATACTTTTTAAATGAACTTAAATGAAAGTGGGCACATGAATAGAAATGGGAGATGAAACATCAAAATGTTGCTAGAGGGATTTGAAAACAGAAAGAAGACTGAGTAAGAGAAGTGAGATATTTACTGTGAATGTTTATGTCTTTGATTCTCAAACGTTTGATGTGCGTATGCTATTGAATTTTGTCTTCACTTTGGTAGGTCTTGTCTTCGCTGTGAACTACAAGCACCAGGCTTGCTTTCACTCTTTACATGTCAGCTTAATCGAATGTTGGTTGAATGAATCATCGATAGAGGGCATAACAAATAGCAAAAGCAAGAAAGGATAAATATGCTGCTAGAGGCAATCGAAGTAGCAAGGAGAATGAGTTGGAGAAATAAGATAATCATCTTGAAGGTTTATGTTCGTGATTGTTGCAGTTTTGTTTCGTCTTTACTTTTCTGTTGAGTTGTTGCTATAGTAGGACTAGTTTTCGTTGTAAAACGTAAGCACTGTGAGTGATTTGCTCCCTACTTGTCAGCTTGTATAATACTTTTTAAATGAACTATCGAAAGTGGGCACATGAAATAGAAATGGGAGATGAAACATCAAAATGTTGCTAGAGGGAATTTAAAACAGAAAGAAGACTGAGTAAGAGAAGTGAGATATTTACTGTGAATGTTTATGTTTTTGATTCTCAAACGTTTGATGTGCGTCTGCTATTGAATTTTGTCTTCACTTTGGTAGGTCTTGTCTTCGCTGTGAACTACAAGCACCAGGCTTGCTTTCACTCTTTACATGTCAGCTTAATCGAATGTTGGTTGAATGAATCATCGATAGAGGGCATAACAAATAGCAAAAGCAAGAAAGGATAAATATGCTGCTAGAGGCAATCGAAGGAGCAAGGAGAATGATTTGAAGAAATAAGATAACAATTTTGAAGGTTTATGTTTGTGATTGTTGCAGTTTATAGTACGTCATTACTTTTTCTGTTGAGTTTTTGCTATAGAAGGACTAGTTTTCATTGTAAAACGTAAGCACTGTGAGTGATTTGCTCCCTACTTGTCAGCTTTTATAATACTTTTTAAATGAACTATCGAAAGTGGGCACATGAAATAGAAATGGGAGATGAAACATCAAAATGTTGCTAGAGGGATTTGAAAACAGAAAGAAGACTGAGTAAGAGAAGTGAGATATTTACTGTGAATGTTTATGTCTTTGATTCTCAAACGTTTGATGTGCGTATGCTATTGAATTTTGTCTTCACTTTGGTAGGTCTTGTCTTCGCTGTGAACTACAAGCACCAGGCTTGCTTTCACTCTTTACATGTCAGCTTAATCGAATGTTGGTTGAATGAATCATCGATAGAGGGCATAACAAATAGCAAAAGCAAGAAAGGATAAATATGCTGCTAGAGGCAATCGAAGTAGCAAGGAGAATGAGTTGGAGAAATAAGATAATAATTTTGAAGGTTTATGTTTGTGATTGTTGCAGTTTTGCTACGTCTTTACTTTTCTGTTGAGTTTTTGCTATAGTAGGACTAGTTTTCGTTGTAAAACGTAAGCACTGTGAGTGATTTGCTCCCTACTTGTCAGCTTTTATAATACTTTTAAATGAACTATCGAAAGTGGGCACATGAAATAGAAATGGGAGATGAAACATCAAAATGTTGCTAGAGGGATTTGAAAACAGAAAGAAGACTGAGTAAGAGAAATGAGATATTTACTGTGAATGTTTATGTCTTTGATTCTCAAACGTTTGTTGCGCGTCTGCTATTGAATTGAGTCTTCACTTTGGTAGGTCTTGTCTTCGCTGTGAACTACAAGCACCAGGCTTGCTTTTACTCTTTACATGTCAGCTTTATCGAATGTTGGTTGAATGAATCATCGATAGAGGGCATAACAAATAGCAAAAGCAAGAAAGGATAAATATGCTGCTAGAGGCAATCGAAGTAGCAAGGAGAATGAGTTGGAGAAATAAGATAATCATCTTGAAGGTTTATGTTCGTGATTGTTGCAGTTTTGTTTCGTCTTTACTTTTCTGTTGAGTTGTTGCTATAGTAGGACTAGTTTTCGTTGTAAAACGTAAGCACTGTGAGTGATTTGCTCCCTACTTGTCAGCTTTTATAATACTTTTTAAATGAACTATCGAAAGTGGGCACATGAAATAGAAATGGGAGATGAAACATCAAAATGTTGCTAGAGGGATTTGAAAACAGAAAGAAGACTGAGTAAGAGAAATGAGATATTTACTGTGAATGTTTATGTCTTTGATTCTCAAACGTTTGAAGTGCGTCTGCTATTGAATTGAGTCTTCACTTTGGTAGGTCTTGTCTTCGCTGTGAACTACAAGCACCAGGCTTGCTTTCACTCTTTACATGTCAGCTTTATCGAATAATGGTTGAATGAATCATCGATAGAGGGCATAACAAATAGCAAAAGCAAGAAAGGATAAATATGCTGCTAGAGGCAATCGAAGTAGCAAGGAGAATGATTTGAAGAAATAAGATAATAATTTTGAAGGTTTATGTTTGTGATTGTTACAGGTTTGTCTCGTCTTTACTTTTCTGTTGAGTTTTTGCTATAGAAGGACTAGTTTTCATTGTAAAACGTAAGCACTGTGAGTGATTTGCTCCCTACTTGTCAGCTTTTATAATACTTTTTAAATGAACTATCGAAAATGGGCACATTAAATAGAAATGGGAGATGAACAATCAAAATGATGTTAGAGGGCAATGAAAACAGAAAGAAGACTGAAAAAGAGAAATGAGATATTTACTGTGAATGTATATGTCTATGATTCTCAAACGTTTGATGTGCGTCTGCTATTGAATTGAGTCTTCACTTTGGTAGGTCTTGTCTTCGCTGTGAACTACAAGCACCAGGCTTGCTTTCACTCTTTACATGTCAGCTTAATCGAATGTTGGTTGAATGAATCATCGATAGAGGGCATAACAAATAGCAAAAGCAAGAAAGGATAAATATGCTGCTAGAGGCAATCGAAGTAGCAAGGAGAATGATTTGAAGAAATAAGATAATAATTTTGAAGGTTTATGTTTTTGATTGTTACAGGTTTGTTTCGTCTTTACTTTTCTGTTGAGTTTTTGCTATAGTAGGACTAGTTTTCGTTGTAAAACGTAAGCACTGTGAGTGATATGCTCCCTACTTGTCAGCTTTTATAATACTTTTTAAATGAACTATCGAAAGTGGGCACATGAATAGAAATGGGAGATGAAACATCAAAATGTTGCTAGAGGGAATTTAAAACAGAAAGAAGACTGAGTTAGAGAAGTGAGATATTTACTGTGCATGTTTATGTTTTTGATTCTCAAACGTTTGATATGCGTCTGCTATTGAATTGAGTCTTCACTTTGGTAGGTCTTGTCTTCGCTGTGAACTACAAGCACCAGGCTTGCTTTCACTCTTTACATGTCCGCTTAATCGAATGTTGGTTGAATGAATCATCGATAGAGGGCATAACAAATAGCAAAAGCAAGAAAGGATAAATATGCTGCTAGAGGCAATCGAAGTAGCAAGGAGAATGAGTTGGAGAAATAAGATAATAATTTTGAAGGTTTATGTTTGTGATTGTTACAGGTTTGTTACGTCTTTACTTTTCTGTTGAGTTTTTGCTATAGTAGGACTAGTTTTCGTTGTATAACGTAAGCACTGTGAGTGATTTGCTCCCTACTTGCCAGCTTTTATAATACTTTTTAAATGAACTATCGAAAGTGAGCACATTAAATAGAAATGGGAGATGAAACATCAAAATGTTGCTAGAGGGATTTGAAAACAGAAAGAAGACTGAGTAAGAGAAGTGAGATATTTACTGTGAATGTTTATGTCTTTGATTCTCAAACGTTTGATGTGCGTCTGCTATTGAATTGAGTCTTCACTTTGGTAGGTCTTGTCTTCGCTGTGAACTGAAAGCACCAGGCTTGCTTTCACTCTCTACATGTCAGCTTAATCGAATGTTGGTGGAATGAATCATCGATAGAGGGCATAACAAATAGCAAAAGCAGATAAAAGATAAATTTGCTGTTAGAGGCAATCGAAGTAGCAAGGAGAATGAGTTGGAGAAATAAGATAATAATTTTGAAGGTTTATGTTTGTGATTGTTACAGGTTTGTTACGTCTTTACTTTTCTGTTGAGTTTTTGCTATAGTAGGACTAATTTTCGTTGTATAACGTAAGCACTGTGAGTGATTTGCTCCCTACTTGTCAGCTTTTATAATACTTTTTAAATGAACTATCGAAAGTGAGCACATTAAATAGAAATGGGAGATGAAACATCAAAATGTTGCTAGAGGGATTTGAAAACAGAAAGAAGACTGAGTAAGAGAAGTGAGATATTTACTGTGAATGTTTATGTCTTTGATTCTCAAACGTTTGAAGTGCGTCTGCTATTGAATTTTGTCTTCACTTTGGTAGGTCTTGTCTTCGCTGTGAACTACAAGCACCAGGCTTGCTTTCACTCTCTACATGTCAGCTTAATCGAATGTTGGTTGAATGAATCATCGATAGAGGGCATAACAAATAGCAAAAGCAGATAAAAGATAAATTTGCTGCTAGAGGCAATCGAAGTAGCAAGGAGAATGATTTGAAGAAATAAGATAATCATCTTGAAGGTTTATGTTTGTGATTGTTACAGGTTTGTTTCGTCTTTACTTTTCTGTTGAGTTGTTGCTATAGTAGGACTAGTTTTCGTTGTAAAACGTAAGCACTGTGAGTGATTTGCTCCCTACTTGTCAGCTTTTATAATACTTTTTAAATGAACTATCGAAAGTGGGCACATGAAATAGAAATGGGAGATGAAACATCAAAATGTTGCTAGAGGGATTTGAAAACAGAAAGAAGACTGAGTAAGAGAAGTGAGATATTTACTGTGAATGTTTATGTCTTTGATTCTCAAACGTTTGATGTGCGTCTGCTATTGAATTTTGTCTTCACTTTGGTAGGTCTTGTCTTCGCTGTGAACTGAAAGCACCAGGCTTGCTTTCACTCTCTACATGTCAGCTTAATCGAATGTTGGTGGAATGAATCATCGATAGAGGGCATAACAAATAGCAAAAGCAGATAAAAGATAAATTTGCTGTTAGAGGCAATCGAAGTAGCAAGGAGAATGAGTTGGAGAAATAAGATAATAATTTTGAAGGTTTATGTTTGTGATTGTTACAGGTTTGTTACGTCTTTACTTTTCTGTTGAGTTTTTGCTATAGTAGGACTAATTTTCGTTGTAAAACGTAAGCACTGTGAGTGATTTGCTCCCTACTTGTCAGCTTTTATAATACTTTTAAATGAACTATCGAAAGTGAGCACATTAAATAGAAATGGGAGATGAAACATCAAAATGTTGCTAGAGGGATTTGAAAACAGAAAGAAGACTGAGTAAGAGAAGTGAGATATTTACTGTGAATGTTTATGTCTTTGATTCTCAAACGTTTGATGTGCGTCTGCTATTGAATTGAGTCTTCACTTTGGTAGGTCTTGTCTTCGCTGTGAACTGAAAGCACCAGGCTTGCTTTCACTCTCTACATGTCAGCTTAATCGAATGTTGGTGGAATGAATCATCGATAGAGGGCATAACAAATAGCAAAAGCAGATAAAAGATAAATTTGCTGTTAGAGGCAATCGAAGTAGCAAGGAGAATGAGTTGGAGAAATAAGATAATAATTTTGAAGGTTTATGTTTGTGATTGTTACAGGTTTGTTACGTCTTTACTTTTCTGTTGAGTTTTTGCTATAGTAGGACTAGTTTTCGTTGTAAAACGTAAGCACTGTGAGTGATTTGCTCCCTACTTGTCAGCTTTTATAATACTTTTTAAATGAACTATCGAAAGTGGGCACATGAAATAGAAATGGGAGATGAAACATCAAAATGTTGCTAGAGGGATTTGAAAACAGAAAGAAGACTGAGTAAGAGAAGTGAGATATTTACTGTGAATGTTTATGTCTTTGATTCTCAAACGTTTGATGTGCGTCTGCTATTGAATTTTGTCTTCACTTTGGTAGGTCTTGTCTTCGCTGTGAACTGAAAGCACCAGGCTTGCTTTCACTCTCTACATGTCAGCTTAATCGTATGTTGGTGGAATGAATCATCGATAGAGGGCATAACAAATAGCAAAAGCAAGAAAGGATAAATATGCTGCTAGAGGCAATCGAAGTAGCAAGGAGAATGAGTTGGAGAAATAAGATAATAATTTTGAAGGTTTATGTTTGTGATTGTTGCTGTTTTGCTACATCTTTACTTTTCTGTTGAGTTGTTGCTATAGTAGGACTAGTTTTCGTTGTAAAACGTAAGCACTGTGAGTGATTTGCTCCCTACTTGTCAGCTTTTATAATACTTTTTAAATGAACTATCGAAAGTGGGCACATGAAATAGAAATGGGAGATGAAACATCAAAATGTTGCTAGAGGGATTTGAAAACAGAAAGAAGACTGAGTAAGAGAAGTGAGATATTTACTGTGAATGTTTATGTCTTTGATTCTCAAACGTTTGATGTGCGTCTGCTATTGAATTTTGTCTTCACTTTGGTAGGTCTTGTCTTCGCTGTGAACTGAAAGCACCAGGCTTGCTTTCACTCTCTACATGTCAGCTTAATCGAATGTTGGTGGAATGAATCATCGATAGAGGGCATAACAAATAGCAAAAGCAAGAAAGGATAAATATGCTGCTAGAGGCAATCGAAGTAGCAAGGAGAATGAGTTGGAGAAATAAGATAATAATTTTGAAGGTTTATGTTTGTGATTGTTGCTGTTTTGCTACATCTTTACTTTTCTGTTGAGTTGTTGCTATAGTAGGACTAGTTTTCGTTGTAAAACGTAAGCACTGTGAGTGATTTGCTCCCTACTTGTCAGCTTTTATAATACTTTTTAAATGAACTATCGAAAGTGGGCACATGAAATAGAAATGGGAGATGAAACATCAAAATGTTGCTAGAGGGATTTGAAAACAGAAAGAAGACTGAGTAAGAGAAGTGAGATATTTACTGTGAATGTTTATGTCTTTGATTCTCAAACGTTTGAAGTGCGTCTGCTATTGAATTTTGTCTTCACTTTGGTAGGTCTTG
This sequence comes from Anopheles coustani, assembly GCF_943734705.1. Taxonomy (NCBI): domain Eukaryota; kingdom Metazoa; phylum Arthropoda; class Insecta; order Diptera; family Culicidae; genus Anopheles; species Anopheles coustani. The sequence goes on along the minus strand of NW_026525137.1, from coordinate 323,667 downwards.
TCTTCGCTGTGAACTACAAGCACCAGGCTTGCTTTCACTCTCTACATGTCAGCTTAATCGAATGTTGGTTGAATGAATCATCGATAGAGGGCATAACAAATAGCAAAAGCAGATAAAAGATAAATTTGCTGCTAGAGGCAATCGAAGTAGCAAGGAGAATGAGTTGGAGAAATAAGATAATCATCTTGAAGGTTTATGTTCGTGATTGTTGCAGTTTTGTTTCGTCTTTACTTTTCTGTTGAGTTGTTGCTATAGTAGGACTAGTTTTCGTTGTAAAACGTAAGCACTGTGAGTGATTTGCTCCCTACTTGTCAGCTTTTATAATACTTTTTAAATGAACTATCGAAAGTGGCCACATTAAATAGAAATGGGAGATGAAACATCAAAATGTTGCTAGAGGGATTTGAAAACAGAAAGAAGACTGAGTAAGAGAAGTGAGATATTTACTGTGAATGTTTATGTTTTTGATTCTCAAACGTTTGATGTGCGTATGCTATTGAATTGAGTCTTCACTTTGGTAGGTCTTGTCTTCGCTGTGAACTGCAAGCACCAGGCTTACTTTCACTCTCTACATGTCAGTTTAATCGATTGTTGGTTGAATGAATCATCGATAGAGGGCATAACAAATAGCAAAAGCAAGAAAGGATAAATATGCTGCTAGAGGCAATCGAAGTAGCAAGGAGAATGATTTGAAGAAATAAGATAATAATTTTGAAGGTTTATGTTTTTGATTGTTACAAGTTTGTTTCGTCTTTACTTTTCTGTTGAGTTTTTGCTATAGTAGGACTAGTTTTCGTTGTAAAACGTAAGCACTGTGAGTGATTTGCTCCCTACTTGTCAGCTTTTATAATACTTTTTAAATGAACTATCAGCTTTTATAATACTTTTTAAATGAACTTAAATGAAAGTGGGCACATGAATAGAAATGGGAGATGAAACATCAAAATGTTGCTAGAGGGATTTGAAAACAGAAAGAAGACTGAGTAAGAGAAGTGAGATATTTACTGTGAATGTTTATGTCTTTGATTCTCAAACGTTTGATGTGCGTATGCTATTGAATTTTGTCTTCACTTTGGTAGGTCTTGTCTTCGCTGTGAACTACAAGCACCAGGCTTGCTTTCACTCTTTACATGTCAGCTTAATCGAATGTTGGTTGAATGAATCATCGATAGAGGGCATAACAAATAGCAAAAGCAAGAAAGGATAAATATGCTGCTAGAGGCAATCGAAGTAGCAAGGAGAATGAGTTGGAGAAATAAGATAATCATCTTGAAGGTTTATGTTCGTGATTGTTGCAGTTTTGTTTCGTCTTTACTTTTCTGTTGAGTTGTTGCTATAGTAGGACTAGTTTTCGTTGTAAAACGTAAGCACTGTGAGTGATTTGCTCCCTACATGTCAGCTTTTATAATACTTTTTAAATGAACTATCGAAAGTGGGCACATGAAATAGAAATGGGAGATGAAACATCAAAATGTTGCTAGAGGGAATTTAAAACAGAAAGAAGACTGAGTAAGAGAAGTGAGATATTTACTGTGAATGTTTATGTTTTTGATTCTCAAACGTTTGATGTGCGTCTGCTATTGAATTTTGTCTTCACTTTGGTAGGTCTTGTCTTCGCTGTGAACTACAAGCACCAGGCTTGCTTTCACTCTTTACATGTCAGCTTAATCGAATGTTGGTTGAATGAATCATCGATAGAGGGCATAACAAATAGCAAAAGCAAGAAAGGATAAATATGCTGCTAGAGGCAATCGAAGGAGCAAGGAGAATGATTTGAAGAAATAAGATAACAATTTTGAAGGTTTATGTTTGTGATTGTTGCAGTTTATAGTACGTCATTACTTTTTCTGTTGAGTTTTTGCTATAGAAGGACTAGTTTTCATTGTAAAACGTAAGCACTGTGAGTGATTTGCTCCCTACTTGTCAGCTTTTATAATACTTTTTAAATGAACTATCGAAAGTGGGCACATGAAATAGAAATGGGAGATGAAACATCAAAATGTTGCTAGAGGGATTTGAAAACAGAAAGAAGACTGAGTAAGAGAAGTGAGATATTTACTGTGAATGTTTATGTCTTTGATTCTCAAACGTTTGATGTGCGTATGCTATTGAATTTTGTCTTCACTTTGGTAGGTCTTGTCTTCGCTGTGAACTACAAGCACCAGGCTTGCTTTCACTCTTTACATGTCAGCTTAATCGAATGTTGGTTGAATGAATCATCGATAGAGGGCATAACAAATAGCAAAAGCAAGAAAGGATAAATATGCTGCTAGAGGCAATCGAAGTAGCAAGGAGAATGAGTTGGAGAAACAAGATAATAATTTTGAAGGTTTATGTTTGTGATTGTTGCAGTTTTGCTACGTCTTTACTTTTCTGTTGAGTTTTTGCTATAGTAGGACTAGTTTTCGTTGTAAAACGTAAGCACTGTGAGTGATTTGCTCCCTACTTGTCAGCTTTTATAATACTTTTAAATGAACTATCGAAAGTGGGCACATGAAATAGAAATGGGAGATGAAACATCAAAATGTTGCTAGAGGGATTTGAAAACAGAAAGAAGACTGAGTAAGAGAAATGAGATATTTACTGTGAATGTTTATGTCTTTGATTCTCAAACGTTTGTTGCGCGTCTGCTATTGAATTGAGTCTTCACTTTGGTAGGTCTTGTCTTCGCTGTGAACTACAAGCTCCAGGCTTGCTTTCACTCTTTACATGTCAGCTTAATCGAATGTTGGTTGAATGAATCATCGATAGAGGGCATAACAAATAGCAAAAGCAAGAAAGGATAAATATGCTGCTAGAGGCAATCGAAGTAGCAAGGAGAATGATTTGGAGAAATAAGATAATAATTTTGAAGGTTTATGTTTGTGATTGTTGCAGTTTTGCTACGTCTTTACTTTTCTGTTGAGTTTTTGCTATAGTAGGACTAGTTTTCGTTGTAAAACGTAAGCACTGTGAGTGATTTGCTCCCTACTTGTCAGCTTTTATAATACTTTTTAAATGAACTATCGAAAGTGGGCACATTAAAAAGAAATGGGAGATGAAACATCAAAATGTTGCTAGAGGGATTTGAAAACAGAAAGAAGACTGAGTAAGAGAAATGAGATATTTACTGTGAATGTTTATGTCTTTGATTCTCAAACGTTTGATGTGCGTCTGCTATTGAATTTTGTCTTCACTTTGGTAGGTCTTGTCTTCGCTGTGAACTACAAGCTCCAGGCTTGCTTTCACTCTTTACATGTCAGCTTGGTAAAATCCCAAATGAAGCCCCCTAGTCGCCGCATCGTCATGATTTTTTCCACGTTTGCGCCTGAAAGTTATGCAATAGGTGGCACATCAATTCAGTTTGAATATTTGAACCGTTGAATTTCCGTTAGAAGCTGTAATTATTTGAACTAATCGGTTAAACTGAGCAAGATGGACATCATAATCCAATGAGTTGGACTGAAGAAATGAGTTTGAAACGGCGGCGCGCCCGCAGCGAGCGCAGCGAGCGGACTGCGCTAGGTCTACCGAAAAAGGGAGTTTGTTATAAACTTGTGAAATAAGGGGGGCCCGTGGGCCCCCCTCATACCACACCCCTAGGTTGATTGCGTAGCCGAATTTTCATCATGCAAGTAATGCATGAGGGAGTTCATGTTGTATATCCTTTCCAGTATAACCATAATCTTTCATTTAACGAGACATTCAATTCTAACGGTTCACACAACGGCATTTGTTTCACCCATTGCATACCTTTTAGGTACATCCGCTCACAAATGGTGTAGCCACGACAGCGATTTCGGCAGGCGGGGCTTCATTTGGGATTTTACCGTCAGCATAATCGAATGTTGGTTGAATGAATCATCGATAGAGGGCATAACAAATAGCAAAAGCAAGAAAGGATAAATATGCTGCTAAAGGCAATCGAAGTAGCAAGGAGAATGATTTGAAGAAATAAGATAATAATTTTGAAGGTTTATGTTTGTGATTGTTGCAGTTTTGCTATGTCTTTACTTTTCTGTTGAGTTGTTGCTATAGTAGGACTAGTTTTCGTTGTAAAACGTAAGCACTGTAAGTGATTTGCTCCCTACTTGTCAGCTTTTATAATACTTTTTAAATGAACTATCGAAAGTGGGCACATGAAACAGAAATGGGAGATGAAACATCAAAATGTTGCTAGAGGGATTTGAAAACAGAAAGAAGACTGAGTAAGAGAAATGAGATATTTACTGTGAATGTTTATGTCTTTGATTCTCAAACGATTGATGTGCGTCTACTATTGAATTTTGTCTTCACTTTGGTAGGTCTTGTCTTCGCTGTGAACTACAAGCTCCAGGCTTGCTTTCACTCTTTACATGTCAGCTTAATCGAATGTTGGTTGAATGAATCATCGATAGAGGGCATAACAAATAGCAAAAGCAAGAAAGGATAAATATGCTGCTAGAGGCAATCGAAGTAGCAAGGAGAATGAGTTGGAGAAATAAGATAATAATTTTGAAGGTTTATGTTTGTGATTGTTGCAGTTTTGCTACGTCTTTACTTTTCTGTTGAGTTTTTGCTATAGTAGGACTAGTTTTCGTTGTAAAACGTAAGCACTGTGAGTGATTTGCTCCCTACTTGTCAGCTTTTATAATACTTTTTAAATGAACTATCGAAAGTGGGCACATTAAATAGAAATGGGAGATGAACCATCAAAATGTTGCTAGAGGGAATTGAAAACAGAAAGAAGACTGAGTAAGAGAAGTGAGATATTTACTGTGAATGTTTATGTCTTTGATTCTCAAACGTTTGATGTGCGTCTGCTATTGAATTTTGTCTTCACTTTGGTAGGTCTTGTCTTCGCTGTGAACTGCAAGCACCAGGCTTGCTTTCACTCTCTACATGTCAGCTTAATCGAATGTTGGTTGAATGAATCATCGATAGAGGGCATAACAAATAGCAAAAGCAAGAAAGGATAAACATGCTTCTAATGGCAATCGAAGTAGCAAGGAGAATGAGTTGGAGAAATAAGATAATCATCTTGAAGGTTTATGTTCGTGATTGTTGCAGTTTTGTTTCGTCTTTACTTTTCTGTTGAGTTGTTGCTATAGTAGGACTAGTTTTCGTTGTAAAACGTAAGCACTGTGAGTGATTTGCTCACTCACAGAATGATTTGAAGAAATAAGATAATAATTTTGAAGGTTTATGTTTGTGATTGTTACAGGTTTGTCTCGTCTTTACTTTTCTGTTGAGTTTTTGCTATAGAAGGACTAGTTTTCATTGTAAAACGTAAGCACTGTGAGTGATTTGCTCCCTACTTGTCAGCTTTTATAATACTTTTTAAATGAACTATCGAAAATGGGCACATTAAATAGAAATGGGAGATGAACAATCAAAATGATGTTAGAGGGCAATGAAAACAGAAAGAAGACTGAAAAAGAGAAATGA